>NW_005871057.1:4783052-4835133 GCF_000147115.1 Myotis lucifugus | reverse complement strand
TATATATATATATATATATATATATATATATATTATATAATAAAAGGCTAATATGCAAATTGGCCGAACATCGGAACAAACAGTTGCTATGATGTGCACTGACCACCAAGGGGCAGACACTTAACAAAGTAGCTGCCCCCTGGTGGTCAGTGCACTCCTGCCTCCACAGCAGCACTAAGGATGTCCGACTGACATCTATCAGTCAGACATCACCCAAGGGCTCCTAGACTACGAGAGGGCTGGGGACGCCCCCACGCCCTCCCCCCGAGTGCACAAATTTTGTGCACCAGGCCTCTAGTATATATATAAAAGACTAAGTGACCGTTTGACTGCACGACTGTCCGACCCGTAGCTATGACGTGCAATGACCACCAGGGAGCAGACGCTCAATACAGGAGCTGCCGAGCAATAGCAACTTTGCAGAGTGCCTTCTTACACTCTGGGACCCTTCAGGGGATGTTGGACTGCTGGTTTTGGCCCGATCCCCACAGGCCAGGCAGAGGGACCCCACCTGCCAGAGGGACCCCACTCACTCTGCAGATGCCCTTCAACCACAGTGCTGCCCCAGGTGTGGCCAGCCGGGGAGGGGACCATGGGAGACTGGCTCCAGGGCATGTCTGGCCCATCTCATCCAGTCCACCCCACTGGCCACCTTCTAAGTAATTTCCTTTTAATGTGCACAAATCTATGCACTGAGTCACTAGTTAATTATAAGAAAGTACTGTGAAAAGGATGGGGAAGGGACGTAAGCAGAGAAAGCTTCTTAGAGAAGATACATTTTAAGCTTAGAAATGCAGGAATAGACAGGGGTTGGGCAAGAAAGAAGGTAGAGGAGTGTTCCAAACAGAGGAAACAGCATATAAAATGGCACTCATTTTTTTTCCCCAGAGATTCGGATGGATGTGCTTTTCTCTTCTTCATCTCTAGTCATTCTCTTTATAGCTAGTTGTCATTCCCCTCTGCTTATATACATTGTTTTCATTTTGCTACAGCATTTTTTACTTATTTGTTTGGACAGTTCCTCTACAACCTTCAGATAGCTACTGGTACTTTGCATTGCCAGGAAACTTTTTCTAAATATAGTAAGTACTAGTAGGTGCCTCTGTGTATGTTCTTTCACTTAACATTTATCACACTTTACCCTATACTTCAACTTGTGAGTGTAAGGATCTGACTTACCTTTGTACCCATGATATCTAGCATAGTACTGTTATATAGTAGGTTTTTAATAGATATTTGGTGGAGGGATGAGCCAAAAAAAGGGAAAAGAAAAAGAAAGAACTCACTGACACAGGCAACAGTGTGGTGATTACAAGGCACAGGGGTTGGTGGAGGTGAAAGAGGGTATAGAGGGAACAAGTGGTGATAGAAAAAAAATTTTTAAAATTAAAGAAAAATAAATAAATAAATATGTGGTGGAGACTGTATCTGATGTGTCAATTGCCTTAATGAGCAAGTGAGTGAATGAGTGCATATGACAAAACACACAGAAATAAAATAAAAAAAAACACACAACAACAATAACCCTCAAGAGCATGCAGAAAAGAAAGAAAGAAGATAAAAACGCTGTGTGATGTTTTACCCATAGGGGATATAAAGAGTTTGCTACTACTATAGCAAACAAATAAAAGGTACTAGGAATAAATTTAACCAAGGAGGTAAGGGACCTATATTCAAGAAATTATAGGATACCGAAGAAAGAAATTGAAAAAGACATAAATAAGTGGAAGCATATGCCATGTTCATGGATTGGAAGAATTAACATCATTAAAATGCCCATACTATCCCAAGCAAACTATAGATTCAATGCAATTCCAATTACAATACCATTGACATACTTCACAGATCTAGAAAAAATATTCCAAAAACTTATATGGAACAAAAAAAAGACCCCAAATAACCTCAGCAATCTTGAGAAAAAAGAACAAAGTTGGAGATACCATTCCAATTAGAATTAATCCCCATTGTATTTGATCTTATATAATAATATAAAGAGAATTTTTTGCTTTCGATTTTAAAAACCAAAATCATATTCTAGCTACCAGACTAATTAGTTTTCAGCAATATAAAGTTTCTCATTCTTTAAATGCATAGAAAAAGTCCAATCATAATGTTCAACAAAAGTACTTACAATTATTTCGAAAGTATTGTACATTATTTTTATTGAATTACACCCAGAATCCAAACATCAGAATTGCAAGGAGTCTCTGTTATTTTGAAACTAGAGGCTCGGTGCATGAAATTTGTGCACAGGGGGGGGGGTTCCCTCAGCCCACCCTGCACCCTGTCCAACCCAGACCCCTTAGGGGATGTCCGAACATCCCTCTCACAATCCTGGACTGCTGTCTCCTAATCGCTCACCTGCCTGCCTGCCTAGTCACCCCCAACTAGCCCCCTCTACTGGCCTGGTCACCCCTAACTGCCCCTCCCGCCAGCCTGGTCACCCCTAACTAACCCCCCACCAGCCTAGTTGCCCCTCATGGCCACCCTGCCAGTTTGGTTGCCCCACGCAGCCTGCTGTTCAGTCATTTGGTCATCCCTCACTAACCCCCCCTGCCAGCCTGGTCATCCCATGTAGCCTGCTTGTTCAGTCGTTTGGTCATCCCTCACTAACCCCCCTGCTGGCCTGGTTGTAGGCAGCCACCTTGTGAGGGTGTGAGGGTTAATTTGCATATTACCTCTTTATTATATAAGATAACATTTTGCTTACTGATTTTATGAGTGAATGAAGTGTTTTTCTTAATTAATTCAACCTAAGAGGAAGTGTGCATTTACATTAAATTATATTTTTTTATTTTACAGATGAGAAAATTGGGATTCAGAGAAGGAAGTTAACTTGCCCAAGGATCCACAGCTAGTAAGTGGGAAGCTGTAATTAACCCAGATGAGATGGTCTCTGATGGCCTAAGCTCTTAATGACTAAATTCCTTAATCAGAATTTCTCAGACCCTTAGGGACCCACAGATACATTTCAACATACAGTTGAAACTGTATCTGTGGGTCCCTAAAAGTCTATGAATCCTAGGTTGGGAAATATACAATTAATGAACACAGTTTTATTGTGTCATATTTTGCTGTAATAAAACCATAAACAGTTTACATAGAAATTATAAGGCATGATTAATTTAAATGTAGCATGATAATAAAAGAATCTATTAGATTATCTAAAATGTGTTAATACACACATGCATATCTATTTATCTAACTATTTATTCAGTTATTGAAGGGTGTGGACTTGGCTGGGTACATGTAGAGTTTTAGTTTTCTCTAAACACTGCCTTTACAATACTCTTTGAAGCAGTCTTTAAACCTAGGTATGCAAACCATTATAACACCAAGACTTTAAATGAAATAAAGGAGCAAGGACAGTTTAAAGAGTATCAATATCCATTTACTCAATTTCATATGTGTTCTTTTCTGAGAGTGACCCAGCTGAGAGTGAATCTGTGAAAGATATTTTAAAGCAGATTTCCCGGATCCCCTTCCCTCTGCCTATCTCTTCTATCCTGCTTCACAAAAGAAAGACTAACCTCAAAAATCTCTCTGAACATCAAAGTGACTTTAGAATATCAGTGCAAGAAAACAAATCACTGTCAATAAATAACCAAGGAAGGATAAATCATCTTAGAACTTGTGTCTTTTCCGGTCTTATAGATAGTTCTGTTAAAGGTGAAAAACTGGCATTTAAAAGAGACTGGTAATTGTGGTTTAAAGATCTCGCCTCTTCCAGCTCCCCACTATTGTCAAAGAATGCATCAATTTTGAGGAAGTTCCACAATAGCAAAACAAATAACATATTTCCTACTGGAAACAGATTTGTACATGAATTTAAATTTTATTTAAATAATAGAGGCCCTGTGAATGAGTTCGTGCATGGGTGGGGTCCCTCAGCCTGGCCAGCGATCGGGGCTGATAGGGCCCTTCTTGCCCAGTCCTGATGGGGGCCAATCGGGCCGTCTGGCTGGGGGTGGTGAGACTGCAGGAGGTTGGTCGGCTTGGGGGGGGAGGGGCTGCTGGAGGTTGGCTGTGGGAGTGCACTGACCACCAGGGGGCAGTTCCTGCATTGAGCATCTGCCTCCTGGTGGTCAGTGAGCATCAGAGCAACGAGTTGACTAGTCGTTCAGTCGACCTGGCATAATGGTCGCTTAGGCTTTTATTTATATAGAATATAGATAAGCAGTTCCTTTCAGCTATTCTCAAGACATATCCCTGGAACTTGTCATTATCTGGGGAAAAAAAGAACAACTTTGAAGAGTTGAAGCAGTATAGGTTAATGGATTATACCCTTTTTACTATAATTGGAGTATATTTTGAGACTACCAAAAATTTTCAAGAGACATTAGATAAAACCTATGGATAAAATTTTTATAATTTCTTTCTGAATTGGTATATATTATTCAACAAAATAGTTAAGAAATTGTAACATGTCATATCATGAAATACTCTAATTATTTAATCTTCCTTTTATTCTATCTTATAAAATGGCTATCTTCTCTACATTTTATTAACAAAAGTAAAAATATATTGCCCTCTGGTTTAGCTCAGTGAATAGAGCATCGGCCTGTGGACTAAAGGGTCCCAGGTTTGATTCTAGTCAAGGGCACATGCCCGGGTTGTGGGCTCAATCTCAGGGGGATAAACTCCAGTTGCCCTTTCACATGAATTCTGGCAAATGTTTTGAGAAGTTAAGCATGTGCCAAACACGGGTGTAGGAGGCAGCTGATCAATAATTCTCTCTGATCATTGATGTTTCTATCTCTCTCTCCCTCTCCCTTCCACTCTGAAATCAATAAATATATACTTAAAAAATGTGTGTGTGTGTGTGTGTGCTTGTGCTAGCTGCCAGACTGCTGAGTTTTGAGTAATAGAGAAGTTTCTCTTTATTTAGATACAAGAAAATTTAATCATCATGCTAATAAAATTAATAGAGTTCTTTCTGTCTTTATACATTACTAGAGGCCCGATGCACAAAAATAGTGCAAGAGTAGACCTTCCTTCCCCAGCTGCCAGCACCGGATTCCCTCTGGCACCAGGGACCTGTGCTTCCCTCCAGCCCTGGCTTCGTCCAGAAGGATGTCCGTTCTAATTAACATATTACCCTTTTATTATTATAGATTTTAATTTAATTATTCTCAGTAGCCAAGCATCAGTGTTATTGATACATGTATGTACATTCATTTAAGAAGAAAATTATTTCTGGGTAAATAAATAATTTATGACCTGAGTTGCATATTACATTACTTTATTAAAAATCTATATATATAAAAGCCTAAGCAACCGTTCGACCATTAGATCATTCGACCATTCGACCGGTACCTATGAAGTGCACTGACCACCAAGGGGCAGACGTTCTGACTGGTAGGTGAGCTTGCTGCTGGGGTCTGGCCAATCGGGACTGGGCGAGACAGGCCAGACACACCCTGGAGCCCTCCCGTGGTCCCTCCCTTGCCCTGATCGAGGTGGGGTCCCTCGGCCTGGCCTATGCCCTCTGGTAATCTAGGACCCCTTGGGGGATGTCAGAGAGCTGGTTTAGGTCTGATCCCCGCAGTCCAGGGCAAGGGACCCCATCAGTGCACAAATCTGGGCCTCTAGTAAGCAATAATAAATATCATATTGATTATAATTTTGTTTTATAAAATTATGTTATAAAATTATATGAATTAATGAGGTCTTGATTAAGAGGACTTATTATATCCTCTTATTAAGCAGACATATTCTGTATCATATTTCTCAGTGGTTTTTTAAATACTTTTCAAAATGAGTATTAGAATTCTTAATTAAATAAAAAAATGAAGTTAGATTTTCCTTGTCAGAATGTATTTTCGTTAATGGCTTTTTGGCTTGACAATGAGAACTGGCTTTACCAATTAAATTGCCTGGTAATTAAATTTAGATAAATCTGCAACTCCAAAGTTTTATAAATTTTGTTTAAAGCACATGGCAAGATAAAAACCTATTATTAAAAATATTATATTGGAAAATATGTGTTAAAATTAAGAATGTTTTTATTTTCCCAAGCTTTCTGAATATATTGGGGGGCGGGCGGGGGAGACAGCTGTAATTTAGTAGATAAGAGAGCAAACCAGAGCAATAAGACCTGAATTCAAATCCTGAATTCACTAGTTTCTAGCCAAGAGATTTTAGGTAAATGACTATACTTTGATTTTCATCTTTAAAATGGGATATCAACAGGACCTAAAGTTGTGATGAGAATTGAGTGGTTAATAGTTAGGTTAAACTGAATAAAATTTCCATGTTCAACCATTTTTAACCTCTAGAGACAGTGGTTCCACATGGTCAAACTAATCAAGTTCTTAGAACAAATGGTGAGGACTATACTGTAGAATTCTTAGCTCTTCTTCAGTTAAACTAGGTGCCATTAATGAGAGTAACAGTTACAGATAATAGTTGCTTAATAAGTCTTGGAAAAGCCATTGCAGAGTACTTTCCAGAAATAGGAAAAGTAAATGATTTTGACCACTAGGTAACAAATTCTTTTGAAATTAATGGTTTTCAAATTCTTTGCTTTTGACAAAATTCAAGTAGGAACTAAATGACCTACTAGTAAATAGGTTATTTTTTTTCCAAAAATATATCTTTATTGACTTCAGAGAAGAAGGGAGAGGGAGAGATAGATAGAAACATCAATGATGAGAGGGAATCATTGATAGGTTGCCTTCTGCACACCCCCTACTGGAGATCCAGCCCACAACTCAGGCATGCACCCCGACCGGGAATAGAACCATGACTTCCTGGTTCATAGGTCAGATGCTCAACCACTGAGCCATGCCAGCTGGGCATAAATAGGTTATTAATAATGATTTTTGATGATAGATTACTATGAGTTTACTTCTAACAGAAAAAAATTCAAGTAATTGAATTATATTAAAAAATACTGTCATTCCTATCAATATATTGATGAAACCAATTTTTTGGTCTGTACAATTATAAAAATGAAAAATCAAAATAGAGGTGATCCTGAACTTATTGCAGTCTAACATTAAGTAATATATATCTTTGCATATGTTAATATTTTTAAATAGTTTAATCTCATTAGCAGATTCATTTCTAATAAATATTTTAATTTATAATAAAAGTTTCCTTTATTTTTTGGGATAACATTTATTGATATGTTGTTTATGATGAATTGTATATCATATTGAAATAGCTCAATTCAGAAAAATGCCTATCTACTTATATAAAAACCATGGGTGGTGTTCATCACATATGGACAAACACTGACCAAGCAGAAGGAAGTCAGTCCTACAGGGGTTGTCTTGGCAACGGCTGCGCCCTTCCCCAAGCTGTTTCCCAGAGCTGTTTCCTGTAAGGGAGGAGTTTGAGGCAGGAATGCCCCCTGGGAGAGTGGAGGAAGATCTTTCTAAAGCAGTGATGGCAAACCTATGACACGCGTGTCAGAGGTGACACATGAACTCATTTTTTTGGTTGATTTTTCTTTGTTAAATGGCATTTAAATATATAAAATAAATATCAAAAATATAAATCTTTGTTTTACTATGGTTGCAAATGTCAAAAAATTTCTATATGTGACATGGCACCAGAGTTAAGTTAGGGTTTTTCAAAATGCTGACACGTCGAGTTCAAAAGGTTCGCCATCACTGTTCTAAAGTGTGCCCCAGCACGGGGTGAACCTGAGTGGGGCGGCTGAAAGGCTTAGAAAAGACAGCCAAGAGAATGAAAGCCGGGTCTTGGTGGGACGCTGCTTCTCTGAGAGACAGCGACCACACCCACAGCCATGCCTTTAGTTTATAGCAGATGCTACGAGGCAAAGTAAGGGCGTGACCAAGATGTTTATAACATTCACCTGGGTTTCAATCCTACTCAACTACATGCACCTGAACTCTATCAAGCCCACATCACTCAGGCACGTGGGGCCATGTGTTCCGACCATAGGTTCAAGCTTACAACTACAGCTGTTGGCAATAATTATGCTGGGAGGGCCCTGCCCTCCAAGCTGGGACTTGCACGTGGCAATGAGAGGACTGTGCCCTCTCATCAGTCCAAGGGTTGAACCTGTCCAAAACACTGTAGCGGTGCCCCACAATAAAGTTTTAATTCTGTATCTTTGTTACTAATGTTGTGGCCCCACCCCATAACAAAGAAATAAAGGAAAATTTCCCCATCGAATTTCTGAATAGTATTACTCCTTCGGGAATGCCGTGTCATAAATTAAAATTGAAAGTGGGTGCAATCATCATGCTATTGAGAAATCTCAAAAGTGAATGGGGTCTTTGTAATGGTACCAGATTTATTATCAAAAGATTACGACCTAACATTATCGAAGCTGAAGTATTAACAGGATCTGCAGAGGGAGAGGTTGTTCTGATTCCAAGAATTAATTTGTCCCCATTTGACACTGGCCTCCCATTTAAATAGATTCGATGATGGTTTCCCGTGATGTCAGCATTTGTGATGACTATTAATAAATCACAAGGACAAACTCTAGACAGAGTAGGCATGTTCCTACCTGAACCCGTTTTTGCACATGGTCCGTTATATGTTGCTTTCTCTCGAGTTTGAAGAGCATGTGATGTTACAGTTAAAGTTCTAAATACTTCATCACAAGGGAAATTAGTCAAGCACTATGAAAGTGTTTTCACTCTTAATGTGGTGTACAGAGAGATATTAGAATAAGTTTTATCACTTTATCAGTCATTGTTTGCATCACTGTTGTTTTTATATCATGTTTTTGTTGTTTTCATGTCATGTTTTTGTTGTTTTTATATCATGTTTTTGTCATTTTTATATCATGCCTCTGTTGTTATGTCCTTTTGTTACTGTTTATTTATTAATAAATTTATATATTATTTTCATATACATTTTACTAATTTCCTTTTATCTCTCACACTTCTATTATAGAGAAAGGACAAATAGCAATATTAAAATATCTCTGCTAATTAATTCCCTTTTAAAAAATATATTTTATTGATTTTTTACAGAGAGGAAGGGAGAAGCATAGAGAGTTAGAAACATTGATGAGAGAGAAACATCGATCAGCTGCTTCCTGCACACTCCATACTGGGGATGTGCCTGCAACCAAGGTACATGCCCTTGACTGAAATCAAACCTGGGACCCTTGAGTCCGCAGGCCGATGCTCTATCTACTGAGCCAAACCAGTTAGGGCAATTAATTCCCTTTTAATGTGCACAAATTTCATGCACCGGGCTACTAGTTAAATATATAGTTACAATAAATTTTAATAGATCAATTCAATTTATATCCATCATCTAATCATCTTGTGCCTGAACAGATAGGAATAAATCAGTAAGTGCTGTATAAGATACCTTGTTGACTTCTTTAATTTCTAGGGGTGGCATTTCCTCAGGCCTTCTCCCTTGGATTTGGTGAGCACTATTGCTTTACTCTTAAAGCAAAGAAGTGAAAAATCACAGTTTCTTCTTCCCTGGGTTAATAATTCATAACTTGGATTAATTCTGGCTCTCCCTACTCTCCAAGTTTCCACTTAAAAGGACTTGGTGTTGGGATAGACACCAGAGGAAAGATTTGGAATGGCTGAGTTATTTGCATTGTCATAAGCTGTCAGGGAGTTCATGACCTCTTAATTATTTTTAGCATTCTTTAGAATGTAGGGAATTGATCCTCCTTTTTTCTTGGTCTTGAGTATTAGTTGTTGAACTGAAGACTATTAATAAGCAAATCAACACTCAGCACTCACACACAGAATGAAGCAAATATTTTTTTAACCTTTATTATTGAAAGTATTACATATGTCCCCTCTTTTTCCCATTGACCCCCTCCAGCCCCCCTCCCCCCAAGCACAGATTTTGTACAAAGGGTAGAAACATGCTCAGATTCGGGGGACTGAGGACACCAAAATGAGGTTCTATAAACAGTATGCTTTCTAGCTTTTAGACAGGTGCTATATAAATCCAAGACAGTCTGTCAAGTGGAGATTATATCAGCGCCACAGAATGTCTATACTATACTTCATAAAACATATTTCACTGAGATCTACTTAAAAATAAAAAATATATATATACCCATTTCTAAATTATCTGTCATTTTATTTAGAAATTTCAGGAAAATAATGAAATAAAATTAAGATTATTACCATCAATATCATAGGTTAAAATTAAAAACTATTTTTAATCTTTTAGTATCAATTATTTAAAACTTTATTACAGAATAAATTATCAAAACTAGAAGAAAAGAAAAAAACACACAAGAAAAAATACAATAATTGTACCAATGAAATTATATTATTTTTATAAGGACTTCAACAATCTAGATGTAAAGACTATTGCCCCAGTATCCAGATAATCTCTAAAAGTGATTATCTAACAACATTGCTTCTTTTTTTATTTCTGTTTGATCACCATTCTATAATTTATCACTGACCTAATCAATTCAACATCATTGGGGGCTGGGAAGAGGCTTTTAGTACATGAAAACAAATGAATTTTAGAGACAATCTTAGTTCTCTATAATGTAGATGTAACAAAGTATCAATATAGTCAACTCAGGTAAGATTGGTAAGAATAAAATCACAGATTAAAGTTTGGGATTATATAATGTAACTTGGAGAGTTCCTAAGGGAATGCTCACTAATCTTGCAGTTTTCAATTATTATCTTCTGAGAATACTATTATGTAGGACTGATTGTGGCCTTACATGTGGAAAGACAGCAGATTTTGAAGTTTATATGTGACTTTTCATCTATATTATAAATAAATATAAAAACTTCTTAAGACAATGCTTACATTTATTAACATACAGTGTTGCCCAAGAACACAATGCCTTATTATCTATGTCATTTGCTCATTGATAATAACATTGATTTTTTTGGAGTGGACAATCTTTTGGCAACTTCAACATCTGTAACAAGTCTGAGAACCTGATAATAAGTGGATAAAGTTCTGATCCTTTGAAACATTTGGTATTCTAAGATTCAGCAATGTTGTTTATTGGCTAGAATTCCATGGTTGGCAAACTGCGGCTCACGAGCCACATGCGGCTCTTTGGCCCCTTGAGTGTGGCTCTTCCTAAGCCTTAGGAGTACCCTAATTAAGTTAATAACAATGTACCTACCTATATACATTGTTATAGTTTAAAAAATTTGGCTCTCAAAAAAAATTTCAATCGTTGTACTGTTGATATTTGGCTCTGTTGACTAATGAGTTTGCCGACCACTGGCTAGATCCATGATTCAATGAATGCACTTTTCCAACAAGCTTTGCTATTTTATTTCTCTGCCCACATAAAATCCTTGAGGACAATATAACTCCCTCCCCAACAATGACCAAAAAGAGTCAATGATTTGACTCATGTACATAAAACCAGTGGGCAATGAAGCATCCATCTTAAATAAAAACTGCTGTTTGAAATTTTAACCCTGCATTTTGGCTTCTGTAAATGCTTGCTGGCTTAAATAATAAGGAAAATAAGACTACTCCCATTTCAGAGAGGCCATTAAACCTTCTCCAGACAAAGTTATCAGTGCTGGCGTCAGGCCAAGCCTTTGGTCGAGGTCTCAAAGCCCCAGCACATAGGGGCTCTTTAAGAACTTGCAAAGGGAACCGGGAAAACCCAATATTTGGGAGACAAAGAAGGTAAAATAGTATAAATATGGGAAACTTCCTGTGTGATTTCACCCAGAATTTGAGAGACATTTTCCTTTGGGCCCGCACGTAATAATAATAAATGTAACTTCTTCTCCAGTTTTTCTGTAACAAAATAAACAAGAGTAGAATTGAAAGTTTCATTTGAGAATGCATGCAAGTATTTTCTTTAAACTTCCCATGTGCTCAGCAAACTAAAATCATTTATAACTAAATAATAGTAAGGGAAGACATAGAAAAATAACCATGCTAAAGCCATGGATTAAAATGGCGATAATGAAAATGACTCTGAAGTGTTAGAAGAGCCAAATTATGCTTGATATTTTTTATTTCTGAAAGCAAGTAAGTGTTTTTATTTTAGTAAGCTTTTTTTATTTTCTCTTTAGTAGGATTGTAACTTAAAATACATATTGTTGAAAATATTACTTTTGATACTTAAAGAAAAAAAATTACCAGTAATTCATTTTTTGAAGCAATGTATTTTACAATCACAGCAGGCATATGGCAATAATAATAGTCATTGCCTCTCTGTTTCTTTAGAAACATTTAGAATTTATTCTCATAAAAAATAGTCATCTCTAAAGGCCAGGACAGCAATTTAATAAGCTGGAGATTAATTACAATTACATTATGTCTCAGAAAATGGACATTGTGTAATAAGGCATAGTAAGATTCCCGGGATAAACCACATTGGTTATTTTCAGTTGGCTATTTCTATTAGATACAGGAATAGCACTGAGAAGTTTTGAAAATTTAATGGTCTCTGTCCTCCCTGGAGGACTAAATCCGTAGATTGAAACGAAATATTATGCTGGATTTCAAAATAGAATATCGTGAATTATGTACACAAATTAATATCAGTGGTTAGTCAGAGAAAACAATCAAACATTGCACATGTTAAACCAGCCATGTAGAATGGCATGGGTTCATAAGTTCAAGGCCTTCATGAAATACTGCTGTGGGCAGGTCAACATTTCAGTCAAACTTGAAAATAAAATCCTCAGGTCTATGACTGAACGTATTTTCCAGTCTGTGTTACATATGCACCATCACATTTTGTTATTATACAAAATGCATAGGTTCCAAAAATAAGCACAAATGGTCACCTCCAATCAAGTTATTAACAACCCAGTGAAATTCAATCTGGCTAAAAACCAAAATTGGCAGTCTGCTATCTGATCTCCTACAGATGTTCTTTCTTCCCAGTACAATCTATCCTTTGTTTTAACCTGTCAGCATACATCAATGCTAATCCCTACCCAAAACAGCTCTGCGGGACCATCTCTATATTTTGAAATGTAAAGTTGATCATTGTTTCTGAGCAAATGTTTCATGTTTTACTTGTTATTTACTGATTTCTGAGCTTTCCCCAGGAATGACAGTTTTAAGTCACTAATCCTACATCATCGTTATATTTCTATAAAAGTATTCTATTAACTGCTCTTAGCACCCCATTTTATGTAATTATATTTATAAGTGCACATGAAATAAAAATAAAAATTCTACCGACTGTTTGATTCATCCATTTGTAAAGCAATTGAGTAAAATAAAAACCTGTCATCTGTTCTGTTATTCAAAATCCAAATGTTTTTAACATGGTCCTCAGTAGCCTTTTAATAGTTATGATTCCAAGAGAAATATATTAAGATAATTTTTGACAGCACTTCTCAAAATATGTATTTTGGACTCTCAGCACCTTCATCGATTTACTATTGATATGTATCAGTTTTTCTTTCCATTTCTTACTTTTCTATTGCAGATTTATTGAGGTGTTTTAAATAATAAAAATAGCTTTTAGCTTTTTTTTAATGTTAAAAAGAAATGAAAGAAAAATTTGTTTACCTTGGCATAATCACAAAACCTCAAAAGAATGAGTCTTTAGATGTTTTACAATTGGGAAAAATAAAGCTTTTTTAATAGTAATATTGTATAAAATCACCAGATGGCATCCCCTAGTCCTTGTAGAAGATTCCTGTTCTCTTGGTAGACAAAACATTTAAAAGAACAACCAAAAATTAATCTGCACCAAAAATGGAGATATTTTTAAGTACTAGCTGCTTATTTTTGTATTGTACTTTTCTCATTGAAGTTAGTCCCTTGCTTCCACTTTTATCAATATTAAAAACTCAAATATTTATTGCCTACATGAACTATAGGGTTTATGACCAAGCAAGGCCTAGAAGCAAGCACTAAAATTCTCTTCTTAAAATCTCTTTCCAAGGACATAAAGTCCAGGGCTGTATGTCAAATGCCTGACTGATTCTCATAACATGGTAACGAGTCTTCAAAATCAAAGCTGTTTTGCTACAAAAGGCACAGCCCATAAGGCAAAATTATATGTACAATTTCTAAGCTGAGCTCCCTGATCATTCCTGTTTTTCTCTGAGAACCTCAAGCTGTGGTTTACAAAGAGCTTTCTTGCAGAATGTGCTGTGAAATAGCAAATGGATTTTAACTTATCTGTTACCTTGGGGCTTTGTTTACTTCCCTAAATGGAGAAGCAGCGGGATATAAAGAGAGAATTCTGGAAAAGAATACCTTCTAGAACTGTTTCCCATGCCCTCTTCTGAAGAAAAATATTGTTGGGGTCAAATCTGTTGTAGAAATACAGTAACTGATTAAACAAAGATAAATGTTTTTGTTTATCTGCTTGTTTGAGATGGCCCAGAGCTTTTCCTATTCTAATGTTTGGTGAATGCCTCAAAAGGAAATATGGATAAAACCAGTGTGAACTGTTATTTCACCCCAGCATACATATTTTGTTGATTTCTTCTGAAGATTTATGTTCAATCAAATGTACTTTGGGAATGTTGGCCTAGTAGAAGCTAATGGTAACCACTTGTTTTAAAAAATTAATTACAAAAATTTCAATACTATCATTAATGGTGTGTGTTTTTGTTTTGTGTGCCATATCAATGAATGCAAAGATTTGGAATATTTTTCTATTCCAATTTCTATTGGAAAACAGTCTATTTTAGATGTGATGTGTATCATTATGCATTTTCTCAAAGAGAAATGCCTATACATTTAAAAATACCCAAGTAAATGACTAAATTTGTTACATTTCTATATGAGATGTGTTGATGCGAATTGTGACATGATATGATTGTTTAAATTGATTGTTAAAAAATTCCTGCTGAATCAATGTATGTTAAAGTATGAAGATGTTAATAGAGCCATTTCATAAATTTACCTCCCTCATTTTAAGGAAATTCCAGCTCAAGGAGGTAAAATAATATGTTCAAGTTTGAGTATTGGGGGGAGAAGCAAAAAATTAAGATAAAACAATCATAAACAAAAAAGAATACCTGTGGTAGAAATGAGACAATTTATCTCTCTCTCTCTCTCTCTCATGTTTGGAGCCCAACGATTTCCAGCCCAGGCTTCTGTCTTGTTGACATGTTAAAGGGCTTCCATTCCCAAGGCCACCTCATGGTCCTGTGAAAGCTACTGTAGTTTTATTCTTTTTAAATATTTTATTGATTTTTTTACAGAGAGGAAGGGAGATGGATAGAGAGTTAGAAACATCGATGAGAGAGAAACATCGATCAGCTGCCTCCTGCACATCCCAAACGGGATGTGCCCGCAACCAAGCTACATGCCCTTGACCGGAATAGAATCTGGGACCTTTCAGTCCGCAGGCCGACACTCTATCCACTAAACCAAACCGGTTAGGGCATGTAGTTTTAGCATTTAGGTGTTCCTTCTAAACAGCGACAAGGAGGGACAGATGAAAAGGATGTTTGTTAAGAGCATTTTCTGGAAGTTGCACACCCTGCTCTCCTTATATTCATTAGCTAAAATTTAGGCACATAATCAAACCTCAAGGCAAGGAAGTTGTGTGCCCAGGTAAAAATTGAGAAGAAAGTGAGAAGAGTGATTAGGAGATAATTAGCACCTTCTGCCACTCGGGAAGCTAATTAAGACAGAACTTTAAAGTTAATTCAGCTCTTTAGAATTCCTGTCTATTTCTTCTTGACCACATTTCCACTAATTATGTGAATATTCTCAAGTTCTTCATTATTAAATCTGTCATGTTCTATGTCAAGTCTTCCCTACATCACAAACCTTTTCCTAACTACCCTGCCTCAGAATGATGAATTAGCTCTTTTAATTGTGATGTATTCAGTCAAACCACAAATTCCAGCTTACACTGTATTGCAGACACTGACTTCTGTTTGCATGCCGTCTTTCTGTACCTGCATTGCAGATTTCAAGAGGCCAGGGAGCGCAACTTTACTACTGGCTTGTAGCTGTCCCTAGTTTGTGATTTGCTAGATAGAATGGCCTTTGAGTCTTCATCCTGGTTTACTGGGTGTAACCTTGTTACACACTAATTTACAAAAATTCATCCCACCTTCTGCCTCCTATAGAACCACAAACCAACTCTTCTTAAGAGTACCAACTAACATGTTAGTATTGGAACACTGTAGCCATGATGCACAGGAGAAGACATCTTGAATTTTAATCCTCTCCTCAGTGCTCAATCATATGATATTTTAATAGAGTCAAAGTTTGCAGATTGTTGGCCTACAGACTGGATCTAGTTTTAGATATATATTTTTTGGTTCATACAAGGTCATTAAAAGAGTGATTTAGTAGTCAACATTTAAAAATCAGGAGATGTCATGTTAAAAAACAAACAAACTGAATTTCTAGGTTCTCCTGAAAATTCAAAGATCTGGCAACTTGGTTCAACATGCTCACATGTTATTAACAGGCATCAGCTGAGTATCTGTCATCTGTTTGGAAGAGACAATGCTATGTGTTCACTAAATCAATCTTCCTTCCTTCCCTTCTCCTTTACTATGTGTTCACTAAGTCAATCTTCCTTCCTTTCCTTTCCTTCCTTCCCTTCTCCTTTACTTCCCTCCTCCCTCCCTCCCTCCCTCCCTCCCTCCCTCCCTCTTTCTTTCTTTCTTTCTTTCTTTCTTTCTTTCTTTCTTTCTTTCTTTCTTTCTTTCTTTCTTTCTTTCTTTCTTTCTTTCTTCTTTCTTTCTTCTTCCTTCCTTTCTTTCTTCTACCTTCCTTCCTTTCTTTCTTTCTTTCTTTCTTTCTTTCTTTCTTTCTTTCTTTCTTTCTTTCTTTCTTTCTTTCTTTTTCTGAGCATACAACCAAGCCATATTTCTCAATAAATTAGGTATGCATGTTTGATCGAGTTCAAAAATCAAATATAGTTAAAAGTGATTTATGTCACTTCAAGGTATGACTGTTGAAAAAGTTGTCTATATATGATGCTCAATGCTCAACTTCTTACCTTGTATGTCTGACTATACAGAGGATATGGTTGGAAGACTTCAAGGCCATAAGAGATGAGGGAGGCACTGCCTGGAAGAAGCCTGGATCCCTGAACTACTACCTGGAGCTGAGTACCCATGCTAATTTTCACTATAGCATAAACAATAAATAAACCTGTTGTAATAAACCATAGGAATTGGGGGATTATTTGTCACATCATTTAACCTAACCTGACTAAAACACCCGCTTTAGACAGTAGTAGGCAGTCTAGTTCACCATGATCTCCATCAAGCCTGATTTATTTTCCTACTTCTGGTAAGGAGTTGACATTATGACTCAAATTATGCATCTAGATTAGTAATGTAGAGAGTTTCGAGGAACAAATTTAAAAGGAATTTGACAAACTGAAGCACTTAAAAATTAATTTACCAAGGTCTGGATTACGTGTAATTAAAAACACCTGAAGGAATTATGAATGAATGTACAGCTTAGAAATGATAGATTTAAAATATATTATAAACAATTTCCAAATATTTGAAAGGGTTGATGCAGTGAGAATTTGAGTTTGCTCTCCATTGCTCTTGAGGGTATATTAGGACCAATTGGATAAAAATACAAACTGAAATTCCATCATTCGAAGAGTTACATTGGGTTACTAGGTTGCACTAAAAGACCTCTGAATTCCAGAAAAGTTCTTGGATTTTATTAAGTTGGTGTTATAAAAATTATTCATCGTATATGTGAGTGGCTCTGCTTTCTTTGAAATACAATATTTGTTTTGTTGTGGTTTGGTTTTCACTGTTGCAGTGAGCTTCCAATGATTTGCTTTCAAAGTAAGCTTCAGCTATGTTACAGATTGATTGTTATGAATGCAAAATGAAATTGCCTTGGTAAAATAATAGTAATCAATAGGCATAATTAATAAGAGCATTTTTATTTTATAGTTCTTAATATTAAAGATAGATAAATTAGCTTTTTTAATATGAATCTTCTTAATAGATCCAATGACTATTCAATTAAATTTTATACATTTTTTACAGAATCTCAGTTAATGTTAATATCATTAAAATATATTTAGTGACTTTCCTAAAATAGTTCCTTTACTTAAAAACACCAAGTATTTCCATGTTTCTGCCTATCTTTATATTTTTTAAATCTATATGACCTACTATGAAATGATGACGAAAAAAATATAGATGAAGTTACCTTACTTCCCCTTTCCCAATTTTAAGTTTATTATTATTTTTTAATCCTTACCTGAGGATATGTTTTTATTGATTTTAGAGAGAGAGGAAGGGAAAAGGAAAGAGTGGAGAGAGAGAAACAGAGACAGACAGACAGAGAGAGAGAGAGAGAGAGATTGGTTGCCTTCTGATCCATTGCCTCCCTTGCCTCCCATACACTCCCCTACTGGGGATTGAACCCACAAACTTTTGGTGTACAGGACGACTCTCCAATCAACTGAGCCACACAGCAGGACCCCCTCCCCCAATTCTATTCACCTCTTTCTCTTTCCAGAAATAACCGTTAGCTACAATTGGGACTGTATCATTCCTATGCATGTTTTTGAATTATTATTATACTTGAGGCCCAATGCATGAAAATTTGTGCAAGAGTAGGCCTTCCTTCCCCTGGCTGCTGACACTGGCTTCTCTCTGGCACCTGAGACCCGGGCTTCCCTCCCCTGGCTGCCAGCAGGCACCCGGGACCCGGGCGGCATCCCTCCTCCAGCCACCTGCAGGCACCCAGGACCCTGGCAGGCTTCCCCCGGGCCCAGCTTGGTCAGGAAGGACCTCCTGAAGGATGTCCGGAAGATGTCCAGTCTAATTAGCATATTACCCTTTCATTATCTACACTAATAAAAGAGAAACATGGTAATTAGCGTACGACCGCTACCCTTCCCATTGGCTAATCAGCATATCCTTATGCAAATTAACTGTCAGCCAAGATGGCGGCCGGCAGCCAGGCAGCTGGAAGCGAACATGAGGCTTGCTTGCTCCAGTGACTGCGGACTCCAACGTTCCCCGCCTGACTTGCCGGCCTCTGAGCTGCAACTCTAAGAAACTTTGTAACAAATATAGAAGCTAAACAAAACCCCAGAAACCAGCTTTCAGCCAGCCGGGATCTCAGAGCTGGAGTTATACATAGTTTCGATTATAGAACGCAATCAGCAGCGGAAGCCTCAGAGCTAGAGCCAGAGCTAAAGCAGGCCCAGAATAAAAAAGAAAAAAAAGAAAAAAAGGAGCGGTTGGGAGCTTCAGTCAACAACTGCCAGCCTGAAAGCAGCCCTCAGCCCCTCACCCAGACTGGCCAGGCACCCCAGTGGGGACCCCCACCCTGAAGGGTGTGTGACCAGCTGCAAACAGCCATCATCCCCTCATCCAGGCTGGCCAGGCACCCCAGTGCGGACCCCCACCCTGATCCAGGACACTCTTCAGGGCAAACCAGCCGGCCCCCAGGCCTCTATCCTATATAGTAAAAGTGTAATATGCCTCCCAGCACCAGGATCAGCGGAGCCGTGAGGCCTCCTGGCACCGGATCAGCCTGACAGGGGGCAGCGCCCAAACCCCCTGATCACCCTGCAGCTCTGTGTGTGACAGGGTGCGGCGCCCCAACTCCCCCCCACCCCCCACAGGACCTGCTCTGTGTCTGACAGGGTAGAGCCATAACTTCCCCATCGGCCCTGCCCTGAGTGTGACAGTGGCGGCGCCCCAACCCCCTGATCGGCCCTGCTCTGTGGGTGATAGAGGGTGGCGCCCCAACCCCCTGATCCACCCTGCTCTGAGTGTGACAGGGGGCAGTGCCCTAACTCCCCTATCAGCCCTACTCTGTGCATGACAGGGGGGAGCTCCCCAACCCCCTGATGGGCCCTGCTCTGTGCGTGATAGGGGGGAGCTCCTCAACCCCCTGATGGGCCCTGCTCTGTGCATGACAGGGGGGAGCTCCCCAACCCCCTGATGGGCCCTGCTCTGTGCATGACAGGGGGCAGCGCCCAACCCCCTGATGGGCCCTGCTCTGTGCATGACAGGGGGTGGTGCCGCAACCTCCCCATCGACCCTGCCTTGAGTGTGACAGGGGGCGGTGCCCCAATCCCCAATCGGCCGTACCTGAGCGTGACTGAGGTGGCATCACAACCTCCCATTCTGCCCTGCTCTGTGCATGACAGGGGGCGGCCCCCCAACTCCCCAATTGGCCCTGCTCTGAGCCGGACCAGGGGCTGCACCTAGGGATTGGGCCTGCCCTCTGCCCCCCCAGGGAGCAGGCCTAAAGCCAGCAGGTCGTTTTCTCCTGAGGGGTCCCAGGACTGCGAGAGGGCACCAGGCCCGGGCTGAGGGACTCCCCCCCCCCCCCCCCAGTGCACAAATTTTTGTGCACCGGGCCTCTAGTTATAGATAAGCAAGTATTAATAGGCTATATATAATTGATTTGCCTGTTTAAAAAACATATATATGCACCACATGGAATTGAATTTGCTTTTCTTATTCGACATTATGTTTTGTTTTCAATAAAGTACATGCATTTCTGGTATATATTTTATTTTTCCTTTAAGCATTTAAACAATTAACTAATTTGTGGAATAGGTAATCCATTCATATGCCACCAAAGTCAATAAGCATGAAACACTACTTTCAGAGTTTAAAGTCTCCTTCCTACCTCTGTGCTTTAGCCACCTAGTTTCCATCCACCCACCTCAGTCACCAAAAATAGGTACCCATGGTTACTAGTCTCTTGTGTAGCCCTCCTGAAATGTCTTAGATGTATAAATAAATGGTATTATGCTATGTATGCACTGTTATGTACATTGCTTTTTTAAGCTTACAATAAATTGGTTTTCTTTTCATATCAGTGCATAAAAGGCATCCTTTATTCTTTCTTAGTGTAGCATTATGTATGTTTCATTTCACAAACTGTTGGCTGGAGGCCTCCCTCCCTTCCTTGCCAGATGGGCCTCTCCATAGGGCAACTTACAATATGGCAGCTTGCTTCTTCCACAGCAAGGACTCTGTGAGAGAAATAATGCCAAATACATAGAGAGCTACAAAGAATAGGAAATAAAATAATAGATGCACACGCATCGGTGTGAAAATAGAAAACTAGAACAGCCAACAGATGTTCACTGGGAAGCACTGTGAGACAGTAGAACCGGAACTGACAGGAGGTGGAGTTTTGGCCCATTCTAAATGTAGGTAAATGGCAGGGCTTGCAGTGAGGAAGCTTAAAGGAGTAGGAATATTCTAATAAGGCTCAAGCATGACCTGCCAAGGCCAATTTTCATGGCAGGATCACAGGGAGTGACTGTTGGCAATGGAATTCAGATTTAGCATGGCACAGGTAGCAGAGAGGAAGGCAAGGGTCTCTCCAGGTAAAAGGCGGAACAGAGAGCAGAGCCAGAACTATCAGGAAGCAAGGTGCTACAAAAAGCTACAGAAGAGGAAGCTCTGGGAAATTAGAAAGCGTATCTGAGTCAAGTCTTCCCTTGAAAGGTTGGGAAAACGAATTTCACACAAAAATAAGCATGCAAAAAATATTAAGGTCGAATCCCATTAAGTAAAAAGAGAATAAAGAACAAAAGCACACCCATTCAGTGAAAGGACCTCAGAAAAGACATCCTATAGATAGGTAGACAAATAAACGAATATATATTAAAACCTTACCTACTATCTCAGAATGAGATAAAAGTATCAAGAAAATTACATAAGAAATAAACGCATAAAAATACCACATAAAATCAGACTTCAAAAAATTCAGAAATGAGATAGCAAAATTTTTAAAAAACATATTTTATTATTTAAATGCTCTTATGAATATTTTGTGCCTATAACTTGGAACATATGTGCTAGAGTTTCACTGAGGTATATGCCTAGATATAAAATTGCTTCATCGAAGTGTGTGCACATCTTTAAATTGACTAAATATTGCCAAGTTGTTATCTAAAATGGTTATGCTAGTTTACATTCACACCAATATGTTAGGAGATTCAACAATTTCTACTTATACTACCCACATATTTATGGTCAGACTGTTATAATTTTGCCAGTCTATTTTGTGTGAAATTGTATCAAAACATTTACATTTTTATCTCTGTGATTACTAATGAGGTTTAGCATTTTAAATACGATTTTTTCAGAAAAAAATATTTTTTTCTGAATTACCTACTTACATCCTTTACCTATTTTCTTCTGCATTTTTTCTCATTGATAGTTATAATCTCCCTTCTCCTTCTCCTTCTCCTTCTTCCTCTTCCTCTTCCTCTTCCTCTTCCTCTTCCTCTTCCTCTTCCTCTTCCTCTTCCTCCTCCTCCTCCTCCGCCTCCTCCTCTTCTTCTTCTTCTTCTTCTTCTTCTTCTTCTTCTTCTTCTTCTTCTTCTTCTTCTTCTTCTTCTTTTCCTTCTTCTTCTTCTTCTTCTTCTTCTTCTTCTTCTTCTTCTTCTTCTTCTTCTTCTTCTTCTTCTTCTTCTTCTTCTTCTTCTTTTCTTCTCCTTCTCCTTCTCCTTCTTCCTCTTCCTCTTTCCCTTCCTCTTCTTCTTCTTCTTCTTCTTCTTCTTCTTCTTCTTCTTCTTCTTCTTCTTCTTCTTCTTCTTCTTCTTCTCCTTCTTCTTTCTTCTTCCTCTTTTTTTGTTGTTAATCCTTACCTGAGGATTTTTTCCCATTGATTTTTAGAGAGAGTGGAAGGGAGGGGAATAGGGTGAGAGAGAGACAAAGAGAGAGAGAAGGAGAGATACAGAGAGAGAGAGACATCAATGTGAGAGAGATACATTATCTTCTACACACACCCTGACCAAGGGTGGGATCAAACCCAAAACCCAGGTATGTGCTCTTGGTGTGAGGTTTGACACTCTAACCATTGAGCACACAGGCCAGGGCTTGATTGCAATAGTTCTTTTACCTTTTCTGAAAAACACTACTCTGCTCTATGCATGTTTAAGTATCTTATTTTAAATTCCAGATTTTTATTTATTTTTTTCAATTTCAGTGTCTCTTTTTGAAACAAAATTTGCCATTTTTATGTAGCATACATTTCAACAAATTTTTATATATGCCTTGTGGTGGTATGTTTTTGTGTTTTTTTTCTCTCCTGTCCCAATAAGAAAAATAAATGTCCTATACATTCTTCAACATTTTATAAAGTTTTGCTTTTATAATTGAGTCTTTAATCCATGTGGATTCGATTTTATGAGGTATGATGTGAGGTATGGTTCTCATTAGTATTTCGATAACCACATGGAAACCAGTTGTTCACTCATACGAACAATACTGCAAATGGCATCCTTGTGTTCACCTAGAAGTGCAGGTACTGGAGTAAAGCGTGTGCTCATTATTGTATTCATTAGCTATTGCCAAATTATTTTTCTAAGAAAATTTTCAAGTTGACACTATCACTAATGAAGTCTGAGTTCTACTTTTCTATGAATGTCATCAAATACTAATTTGCACCAATCTGATTAATGTTAATTGCTCTATCAGTAGTCATTTTACAAAGACATTTTTTTCTTTCAGTTTGTTTATGTGGGATATATTATATAATTACTTGTTCAAAGTGGATGATCTATTTTCTGAGTTTGCATGATTTGTAAATCCCAGATTATTTCTTTCAGACTGGTAATCAAATATGCACAAAGAACTTATTAAATAATGACCCCTTCCTCCCATTGTTGCCTTGTATCTAAGATATGATCTTAAAGATAATCAAGGAAAAGAAACTTACCATTATCCATTTGAATTTTCTCATCACCGTGCTTTAAATATTCATAATACTAATAATATCTTAGGTCTGTATGAACACTTGACAATTTTAATTTTAACATGCATTTCAGTGTTTAAAACCCTGATTAGAGTTTCTCATAACTAAACATAATAGAAGTAAAAAAAAATTTTGTGTCGATGAGTCACTTTCAATTATTTAGTTACCTATTATTTAATGTTTCATCAAAAATGCCTGCATATTTATATCAACTTTCTGTTTATCCCTTAGATTATTCATGCCTGAGTGGAGTGTCAGCTGCAGAAATAGGAGGTTTAATGAGTTTCATGGGGATACCTCATTCCAAGAACAAAAACTGGAAAAGGAATATAACACAAGTGCCTGCATACTAATATGGCCCCTTGTTAGAACCAATTTCAGGGGCACAAGATGATAGATCGTTCATACACAATATACATCTCCTTTAGAGAGGCTTGTACTTCCGATTTGGTTTACTTGGTATAAATTAATCTACAGACACTGTACAAATACTAAACATATAAGCAACAAATACCCAAAGGCAGAGATTGCCATTACTCTACCCCAAATACTGCCTTATTCTGTAGTTGCTCAGATTTTATTTTAGACTTTTAATTTGTTCTGCTTTTCTTTTTTCTTTTTTTAAAAGAGCCATTGTTATTTATAATAGAAATGGGACATCATAAAAATAAACATTTAACTTAGCATACTACACAGACATTCTTTTTCTTTGAAAGAGACCCTTAATTTACTTTGGTGAAGATTATGCATTATAAAGCAACTTTTTAAAACACGTTTAATCTATGCTCTGCAGTGCTAGTCTATTGGGACAGCAAGCAAAGTTAATTTAAAGAAGTGAAATTTAAATTTTATGACCTATGAAAAATAGAGAACTAAAGTAATTATTCATGCTTTTCAGGTTAAAAATTCCAATATATCTATAATAATAAAAGTATAATATGCAAATTGACCGAACAGCAGAATGACCGTCTGGATGACTTTCTGACGACCACGCTATGACACCCACTGGCGCCAGGCCAGCCAAGGCAGGTGCGATGCGATTGGTTGGGGGCCCGGCCATCGCCCCATGATCGCCATGCAGAGGGAGGCCCAGGCCACTGGCTGGCGGGGCAATCAATCGGAGGGCTCCACAATTGCCCCAAAGAGGGAAGCCCAGGCCACCAAACAGCGGGCTGCAGAGGGGGGAGGGGGATTCCTCTGTGGGAGCAATACATCACAGAGCCCCGGCCAGGTGGGCAGGGCCTACCTCTTTGGGGATATTGATCACGGGGCTCCCGGACTATGAGAGTGCACAGGCTGGACTGAGGAACACCCTCTCTGAGTGCACGAATTTCATGTGCTGGGCCTCAAGTGTATAAATAAAAAGAAATATTTTGAATCTGTATAATTTAGATACATTATTGTGTGTATGGATTCTGTGTGTGAGTGTGTGTGTGTGTGTGTGTGTGTGTGCAGCAAAATACATGGAATTATAATACATTTTAATGTTCATGAAAAATTTGGTCTTTATTTTACAGTAAAAGTTAAAAAAAGACTTCTGAAGAACCCTATGTTTCTTAAGTCAGGTGAAGTTTATAAAGCAATATTTTCTAATGGTATTTAGAAGGATTTCATTAACTTGTCTGCAATGGGGAAATATAGTTTGATTTGCTTTTAAATTTCACTTTAACTATATTCAGAATTTTCGAATGGGTACTCTCTAAATTTCTTAATTTCCTCAGCTTTCAAAGAGAGTAAATTTTAGTCATTAAAGTAGAAAGGTGCTGGTTCCTTCACACACACACACAAATACTCTGATATTATGGTGCTCAGGTGACAATGAGGAAGGGTATAGGCAAGAGAGACAAATGGCAATGAACCTGTAATCACTAATTTATATGGACACTTTACATATATTATTTATATTATCATTGTGATTGATGATATCTCTTATAATCCACTCATTTATTTCATTGTTTTTGAAAAAGTGTTCTTTGTTTTTGCCAAATGATGTGAGAGATGTTAACATCAATTTGCATGGTTACAGAGGCAGGGTCAGGATTTGAACTTTATAATTTCTATGACTATAAAGTCAATACCCTGTCTAACATACAATCCATCAAGAAGTAAACAGGGAATTTTGACTAAGGCTAATAAGATGTGCAAACATGTCCAATAAAACTTTGAATTTACTCTTAATACTCTTCTATGTTGTAAGGGAGAAATGAATGTATTGCCAACACCATTTATCTAAGAAATAAATTTTTTTTTAGAAAATTAAAAAACATTGGATATTACTACTAATGGGACCTATAATGCTATAGAATTTGCAAAATATTTTATATGGTTTAGATTTCATTCTTTGAAGGATTGCTTTCTGCCAGTCATGGTTCTATTATCACATTTCATCTATTCAACAAGCTAGCAAGGCAAATATTATTAGCCAATTTTTATAGAAGACACTGAGGTTTAAACACTGACCAATATACAGAGTCCTTCAAGGACTTCCCAAACTTAATAAAAATTCTCCAAACTCCTAATTCCCTAATTTTTTACTCTTCCCACTACCCCACACAGACTGTTCAATACATCAAGATAAAGGACACTGAAGAGTCTAACAGTGATTTAAAGTTAGATAAGTGGACCAATTATTGTGATTATTCAAACTTCCAAATTTTCTTTTTTATACAGAGTAATCCAAGTACTTGGATTCCAAAACATCCAAATAATTATCTCAATCTTTTCACTTTGCCCAAATAAGTTAACTGGGGAAAAAAACAACAACTCACCATGAAAATCTTTACAGTTAGATAAAAAAATAATAAACACTTTTTAAAAAGTCCTTAAATGTGCTGTTAGTGAATGCAATGTTTCCATTCATCATTTAGGAAGGCCATCTATCTTATCAGTTAAACATCATGGCGCTGGAGTTCTGACTTTGAGAATCCAAATCCTATTTCTAAAAAATATTTTCTTGGGTGTTTGCATTTTCATTTATTCCCCAATTTGCAAAATTATATGACTAAAGGAAACAAGGATTATTCTAATGTTACTGCACTGGGGGAAAAGTATTATAGTGTATTATTTAGCAGAATATTTACAAGTTTCTGTTGACCTTGTTGGTTGAGCATGACTACAAAATATTATATAATAATAAAAAACATTAATCATAACAGTCTTGCAAAGTAATTCATTGAATACAGAAGTTTGCATAATTTAGCCCATGAAATGGGGATAACATTTCTGAATTTAATTTCCCCCATGTAATGGGGATAATAATGTGAGTATGACTCGTTTAGGATGCTTGACTGTAAGTTTCGAAAAATTACTCAAAACAAACTTAAAAACCCAAATGTAGTGGCTCACATAAATTAAGAGTTCAGAGGTTTCAGGAATGCTTTGCTCACAGCTTTGGCTCCATTTTCCTAAGTTTTGTGCCAATGTTGGCTTACGTCAGGGTAACCAAATGGCTGCTTTCGTTGTAAGCTTCCCATCTCACACTACTCACTCCAGAATATGAGAGCCTTTCTCTTCTCATAACCATCAGATACAAGCCCTTCAGGCTTCAACCAGATTTAATTAGCTTGGGTGCCCATGCCTACCCTTTAAAATTATTTTTAACTCAAAGAATGGGAAGGAGTACTCTTACTGACTTAGGCCAATGTGTTGATTTAAGGGTAGGCTCAATCTGAAACAGACCACGTAGTGATTTCACAATGAGGAAAAAGACAGGAATAGTGGCTGGGGATGCCAGAATCTCCTGCAGCCTGCCTGATAGGGTGGTAGAAAAATTGAAAGAAATAATCTCTGTAACACACCCACCAGAGCTTCTGACACACAATAAAAAATACATAAACATTAGGTAATATTATTCTAATACTTTTACTACTTCATTTTCATTTCATATAATTTTATTAGCGGGAAAAATGAAATATAATGCAAGATTATATATAGTATCTTGGAAATAATTTTTCTAAAAGACAGGTCTGGATTGGACTGTTGTTATTTTATGTGCCGAATTTGCCTGTACAGAGAGCCAAATCATATAATTTGATTCAAACATTTTTTGCTCTTGCCCTACCCCGTTTTTCCATGAAAAGTATTTATAAATTAAATTAATCATTCAGCAATGGTTGATTTGGCAACAAAAACTTCATTTTTTTTTTAGTTAGTTCATTGGTTCTCAAGTTGCATGTACTTGTGATACACTTTCAAATGCATCAATTTTGGCTGGATACTTTAAAGGACTGAAAGAGAATGGATGATTTTTCAGAAACTCATTTCATGAAGTTGAAGAGCTTAAAACTCCTCATTGCAGTTACTCAACTCTCCTCTTCAGAACTGAGCCACTATGTAGTTATTTTCTATTCTGACACACTCCTGAACTCACAAGACAGATTTCACATATTCTGATAAACCTGTCATTCCTCTTTTCCTCACTTTCCTTTCCCCCACACCTCCTTTAATTGTAAGACATTCTGTTGCTTCACCAAACCCAGCTTTTCATAATTATAATAATAGGTAAAATTTATTGAGTCATTATTATTTCCCAGAGACTGTTCTAAAATTTTTATATGCATTAACTCTTTTCATCCTCAAAATGGTGACATTCCTTGTGAAGGACTATTAAGTTCCTTCATGTAGTAGCACACATTATGGCGAATCCTTGAATAAGTCTCTCTTATAGAAATCTATGCTTCAGGAAGTTATTTTTATAGTTTGAATAGATCACCACAAGAAAGAATGGGTATGTTGTCATCCCCAACACACACAAACACACACATCACTACTATGTGATATATCTAGAGCTCTTCAACTAGCATGGGTCTTCATGCACAGGAACTTTACAGTTCCTGAGATTACAGCTTCATATTCATGTACACACAAAGACTGCTCACATGTTTCTGAATCATTGTTTCACACTCCTGGAAGAGGAAATCTGATTGGCCCAGCTAGGGTTAAATGTCTATAAATGATTCATTCACCTATATCTAGGAGTTTAAATCCTATAGGTTAAAAAAAGGAGGAGAAGGAGGAAAATGGAGGAAGGAAGGGAGAAGGATTAAATCTATCATAGCCTGATCAGTTTTTGCTATTAGTAATAATCTCCTGGCCCTAACCGGTTTGGCTTAGCAGGGGTCCTCAAACTTTTTAAACAGGGGGCCAGTTCACTGTCCCTCAGACCGTTGGAGGGCCGGACTATAGTTTAAAAAAAAACAACTATGAACAAATTCCTATGCACACTGCACATATCTTATTTTGAAGTAAAAAAACAAAATGGGAACAAATACAATATTTGTATTTGCATGTGGCCCACGGGCCATAGTTCGAGGACCCCTGGCTTAGTGGATAGAGCGTCGGCCTGTGGACTCAAGGGTCCCAGGTTCGATTCCAGTCAAGGGCATGTACCTTGGTTTGGGACACATCCCCAGTAGGGAGTGTGCAGGAGGCAGCTGATCGATGTTTCAGGAAAATGGAGGAAGGAAGAGAGAAGGATTAAATCTATCATAGACTGATCAGTTTTTGCTATTATTAATAATCTCCAGGATGAAAGGGAGCAGCATTATATTGGTGCTTAGTGGAATTGGAGGACTTGGGGGTGTACAGAAACCAGCAGAGGCTGGACAAACAAAAAGAAAAGATACTCTACAGAGACAGTTCCTTCGCTGTGTGTCTAAAGGTCTGAGGAAATGCTTTAGTGATGAACATGGAACATTTGTGAATTATTTATAGTTACTTAATTGTGTTTAACTGCATGGTACACTTGGTTTTCTCTGTAGTGTGAGCTGAATCATTCTCATTCAATTTTTCTCAGTATTTTGAGTCCAAGAAATCTTCCTAACATTATTATGGGAATAAGAACTTCCATCAGCAATTGTACTTAAGATTCTTATACTCAGAGAGGGCAGACCAGATTAATTAGCAAGCCTTACAGAATACTGCAGTAATAAGATATTGCTGTGTGGAAGTATTCTGTTGTTATCCTTATTCTTTCAAAACATGTTCTTTCTACAAGCACAGAAGTAAAAGCAAATATAGAAAGAAAGCAAAACAAAAACAACTAAGGACTCATACTCAGAAGTGCAGTGATCGTTTCCCTGGACACGATGTCTGTAGACAGTTCTTCACGTGTTTTTCATTAGAGAGTAGCTGACACTCTGAGTTTGAGGCAGAAGCTGTCAATGCTCTGTCTCTCTTCTTAGCATGTCTGATCTTCCTCTCCACTGTCCTGGAGAGCACCACAGTTTTATTCATTACCATGAAGAACCACAGCATTATTTCAAGAAGCTAACCAGTTCGTATCTGTAATTTCCACTGTAAATATTGACATGGAGAGGAAGGAAAGAATAGAACCTGCATTATCCACTCAAACTTAATCTCAAATCAGGAATCTGAATTGCACATTATTGACAGGTACATTTAAAGGGAAAATTGGAAGAAGACAGCATTTGATATTATTTTAATTTTAATAATCTAAGTTTCTGTGCAATGACACTGCATTACAGTTTAAATTTGAATTTCCCTGATGCTAATGTTCCTGAACATGTTTTCATTTTTTAAAAATTATTTATTATTGCAAGTATTACATGTACCGCTTTTCCCATTTGTCGTTTCCCAGCCTGCCACCAACCCCCAGTCCCAGCCTTCACGCCCCCCGCCTCATTGTCTGTGTCCATTGGTTATGCCTACATGCATACAAGTTGTTTGGTTGATATCTACCCCTGAAGTCTCCCCCGACCCCAACCACCTTCCCTTGCCTCCCCCCTGAGGTTTGAGGGTCTTTTCGATGCTTCTATGTCTCTGGATCTATTTTTGTTCATCAGTTTATGTTGTTCATTAGATTCCACAAATGAGTGAGATCATGTGATAATTATCTTTCTCTGACTGGCTTATTTTGCTTAGCATAATGCTCTCCAGGTCCATCCAAGCTATTGTAAATGGTAAGAGTTCTTTCTTTTTTACAGCAGCATAGTATTCAGTTGTGTAGATGTACCACTATTTTTTAATCTACTCATCTGCTGATGGGCACTTAGGCTGTTTCCAAATCTTCGCTATTGTAAATTGTGCTGCTATGAACATAGGGGTGCATATTTTCTTTCTGATTGGTGTTTCTGATTTTTTTGGGATATACTCCTAGGAGTGGGATTACTGGGTCAAATGGGAGTTCCATTTTTAATTTTTTGAGGAAACTCCATACTGTTTTCCACAGTGGCTGCCCTAGTCTACATTCCAAACAGCAATGCAAGAGGGTTCCTTTTTCTCCACATCCTTGCCAGCACTTGTTTGTTGATTTGTTGATGATAGCCATTCTGACTAGTGTGTGGTGGTATCTCCTTATTGTTTTGATTAGTGACTTTAGAGCATGTTTTCATATGCCTCTTGGCTTTCTGTATGTCCGCTTTCAAGAAGTGTCTATTTAGGACCTTTGCCCATTTTTTGATTGGATTGCTTCTTCCTTTTGTTAAATTGTATGAGTTCCTTATATATTTTGGAGATTAAACCCTTATCAGATGTCACATTGGCAAATATGTTGTCCCATGTAGTGCGCTTTCTTGTTATTTTTTGATGGTTTCCTTTGCTGTGCGGAATCTTTTTATTTTGATATAGTCCCATTTGTTTTTCTCCTTAGTTTCCATTGTTCTAGGAGATGGGCTGGTAAACTTATTGCTATCAGCTACATCTAATATTTTCCTTCTATGGATTCTTCTAAGATTTTTATGGTTTCCCATCTTAAGTTTAAGTCTTTAATCCATTTTAAGTTTATTTTTGTGTACAGTGTAAGTTGGTGGTCTATTTTCATTTTTTTGCAAGTATCTGACCAAATCTTAGCTATTGTAAGTTGCACTGCTTCATATTTTTCCATCACCATTTATTGAAGAGACTGTCTTGCCTCCATTGTATACTCTTGCCTCCTTTGTCAAATATTAATTGATTATAATGTTTTGGGCGATTTCTGGATACTCTGTTCTGTTCCATTGGTCTAGTTGTTTGTTCTTGTGTCAGTACTAGGCTGTTTTGAGAACAGTGGCTTTGTAATGTAATTTAATATCTGGTATTGTGATCCCTTTAACTTTGTTCTTTTTTCTCAGGATTGCTGCGGCTATTCGGGGTCTTTTTCTATTCCATATAAATTTTTGGAGAGTTGGTCCTAGATCTGTGAAATATGTTGTTGGTATTTTAATGGGAATTGTGTTGAATCTATAGATTGCTTTGGGTAGCATGGACATTTTAATTATGTTGATTCTACCAATCCATGAACACAGTATGTCTTTCCACTTGTTTATATCTTCCTCTATATCTTTTTTCAATGTCCTGTAGTTTTCCTAGTACAGGTCTTTCACCTCCTTAGTTAAGTTCATTCCTAAGTATCTTAATTTTTTTGTTGCAATGGTAAATGTGATTTTTTTTTTTTAGTTTCTCTTTCTGTGAGTTCATTATTGGTGTATGAAAATGTCATAGATTTCTGGATGTTAATTTTGTATCCTACTACATTGCTGAATTCATTTATTAAATCAAGTAGTTTTTTTGATGGAGTCTTTAGGGTTTTCTATGTACAATATTATGTCATCAGCGAATAATGACAGTTTTACTTCTTCTTTTCCAATTTGGATGCCTTTTATTTCTTCTTATTACTTCTGATCACTATGGCTAGCACTTCCAGTACTATGCCGAACAGGAGTGGTGAAAGTGGGCATCCCTGTCTCGTTCCTGTTCATAGGGAAAATGGTTTTAGTTTTTGCCAGTTGAGTATGATGTTGGCTGTAGGTTTGTCATATAAGGCTTTTATTTGTTGAGGTATGTTCCCTCATGTTCCTACTTTGCTGAGAGTTTTTATCAAGAAAAGGTTTTAGATTTTGTCGAATGCTTTTTCTGCATCAATTATATGACCATGTGATTTTTGTCTTTCAATTTGTTTATGTGATGTATCACGTTCATTGATTTGTGGATGTTGTACCAGCCTTGGATCCTCAGAATAAATCCCACTGGGTCATGGTGTGTGATCTTTTTAATGTATTTCTGGATGCGATTTGCTAATATTTTGTTGAGGATTTTAGCATCTATGCTCATCAGGGATACTGGTCTGTAATTCTCTTTCTTTGCAGTGTCTTTATCTGGTTTTCGGATTAAGGTAATGCTGGCTTCATTACCCTAATGAATATGTTTTCACAATTTTTTGGTTATTTTTTTTGTTTTCGGCCAACTAATTGTTCTCCCTTTTTTATGCTTTTCTTCATTTATAAACTTGAGATTTATGTTTTTCTTATTGATTGCTTTTTCTCAATATATTTACTAATTAGGTATGAATAAGATTCATATTCTAAAGACAAGTTTTCTTTTTTACATTTTTTCTTTATTTTTAACATTTCAATTTGAAAAAAATTTAGACTTACAAAGGTATTACAGATATAGAGTGGTCATGTCTACCGTTCATCCAGCTTTCTTTACCTGACCACTGTACAACTATCAAAAATAAAAAGTAAAACTTGGCACAACACTATTTACTAAACTACAGATTTTGTTTAGATTTACCCAGACTTTCTACTAATATCCCCTTTTTTTGTTCTTTCGGCATTTAATCCAGGATACCACACTGTATTTAGTCATGTCTAGTCTGTGATAGTTTCTCAGTCACTCCTTGTCTTTTTTGAACTTCCATGCTTAATATCTCTAACCACTATTGTGTTTCCTTAATCTACACATTTATCTTTGTGACAATATCACAAATTCACAATTACTGTACCTTTATATGTCTAATATATAGTAATACTAGAGGCCTGGTGCATGAATTAGTGCATGGGTGGGGCCGGCTAGTTTGCCCTGATCGGGGCCAATCAGGCCAGCCAGACTGGGGAAAGGGCCGATTGGGGTGGTGGGGGTTGACAGGGGCAGGGCTGGCCTGGGGGAGGGGCCGCAGATGGTTGGCCAGCAGACCCGCCCCTGGTCGAACTCCCGGTTGAAGGTACAATTTGCATATTAGCCTTTTATTATATGGGATAATTAATCCATTTTTATTCTTCTTTAAAATTTCCTTGACTCATATAAATCTTTTGCATTTTCTTATAAATTTTAAAATTAGCTTGTTAATTTTCATTTAAAATATGCTCAATTTTTTATCGAGATTTTGTTTAATCGATAGCTTAATTTGGATGGGGTATAAGACCTTTAGTGTTGTAGTTTTATATTGCTGCATAACACATTACCACAAACGTAGGGAATTAAAACAACACATTAATTATCTAATTTTCCAAAGTGCCAAGTCTGGGCATGGTATTTTTGGGTTCTCTGCCCAGAGCCAAGGCTCACAAGGCTGCAGTCAAACTATTGGCGGGGTCTTATATCTGATCTGAGGCTCAGGGTCTGCTTCCAAGTATTTGTTCCTTTTTTCTTTCTGCATAAATCACCTTGACTAATTGTTGTGAAAATTATGGTAGCATGGCAATTTGACTACGTCCCGCTCCAGATGTAAAATAAGTTGGGGTTAGGAAAAGGGATGTAAGACAGAAAAGGTAAGATGAAGAGACAGCTGAAGAGGAGGGTGAGAAGGAGGAAAGGAAGTTAGAGTAAGAAGAAATATATAAGTCCCGGGGAAGGCAGCCCTAAATTAAACACCTCTGGCCGGTAAAACCTGATGAAGATTTCTTAAATCTGCATTTGGTAAGTCAGGCCTGCAGGGAGGAATAGTTAAATAAATTGTACAGGACAACCTAGATACCCTCTAAGATAGGAGGGACAAGAAGATGGAGATGTTGGGAGGAAGGGAGAACCAGATTCCTGCTGGCTCTTTCTTACCACCTGGCCCTGTTCTTAGGTGAGTGTATGAGTGAGCAAGGTGGGTGGCGGATGCTACAATGCTGTTTTGACCAAAAGTTCATCAACACTGGCTTTCCCCTGGGGTGAGTCCTGGCCCAAGGTCAGGCACACCGAATCCAGCTGGCTCCACCTCACAGTTTGTGCAGGTGAGAAACTGGCCTGGGTCTGTGTCAGCATCTCGATAAACTCAAAGGTGTAATTCACCTGTGTCTTGTAGGCTTGGACTGAGAATTTCTCCTTGATTCCTTTAATGTTGCTGAAGGCCTGACACTGGAGGTAAATGGAATTGACCGATCAACGCCTGTGGTGAAGTTTACTAGTACATAGGATTTGCTGTCTGTGTTGCCAATAGAAACACCTGGGGAACAATATTGACTTCCAGGAAGACAAACTGTATGACTGATGGAGTAGCTGGCAGTCCAAGGCCTGATTGTCAGAGGGGCTGACAGACAGGCGTCAGAGGCACTCAACAGGTGGAACTGGATGTAGTCATCAGCCTTGATGTTCTTGAGGAGCTCCGGGGTCTCCTGGACTGTTGGTGTAAGGTGAATCCTGGAGTTGGTTGTGGCTTGGATCATTGTGGGTATAACTTTACCTTGACCGCTGCATTAAACGTGGTAAGTGCCATGAATATCCTTACCAGCTCATTGGTTATGTGATTTATATCCAATTAACCGAGGCCTGGGTCAGAGGTCAGAAATCATATTTGTTTTTTGACTATGTAGAATGGAGGGCAGCTTACTTCTTTAAGATCAGAAGAGAGGATCTCTGATTTCTTCCTTCTTTGCTTCTACTGTAAATCCTCTTTAAAAGCTCATGTGATTAGTTGGACCCACCTAGGATAAATGCCCTTTTCTTAACTTTAACAAATTAGGGACTTTAATTATATCTGTGAAATTCCTTCACCTTTGACATAGTCTAAGGGAGAAGCAAGTTAAAGATCTTGTCCACAGTCATGAGGAGGAGATTATGGAAAAGTGTGAATCATTAGGGCTCATTTTTAAGTTTTGCACAGTACGAAGTAGTAAATATTCCAACCCATGAACATTATATTCTCTCTATTTATTTATGCCATTTTCAAATTTTCTCAGCCATATTTTGTAGTTTTCTTTTCAGAGGTTTAGCACATCTACTGGAAGATTTTTTGTATTTTATCATTATATGTTAGTATTACTTTTTAATTCCTATTTTAAACATATAGAAATAAAATGTACTTTTGCATATTAACTTTGAATCCAGCAATCTTGCTAAATGTACACAGATACTTTTACTAGTTTATCTGTAAATATTACTAGATTTTATACATACAAAATCATGTTAGCTAATTCTCTCTCCCCAATTGTTATACTTTTTTTTCATGCTTATTTCATGAGAAAGAACATACAGTACAAAGTTTAATAGAAGTGGTAATGGTGGCATTCCTGTTTTATTCCTGACCTAAGGGGGAAAATGTTAAATTCACCACTAAGTATGATGCTCACTATGGTTTTTTGGAAACTGTCCTTTACCAAGTGAGTAGGTTTACTTCCCTTCCATTGCAATTTGTGAAGAGTTTTTGTTTGTTTATCCTACTGAGTATTTCATATTATCAAATTCTTTTTCTGCATTTATTAATATTATATTTTTATTCTTTATTCTTTTAATGTGGTTAATGATATTGATAACTTTTCTAATATTAAACCAACCATACTTTACTGAAATGCATTATTCTTCATGATAATACAAATATATTTTATATCATACTTTATTTAATTTGCTAATGTTTATTTAAGGGTTTTGCTTGCATGTCACGAGAGATATTGGCCTGTAATTTTTCTTTTTTATATTATCCTTGGCAGGTGTTGATATTGATATAATTGTAATAATCTGGTTATTAGTGAACAGAAAAGAAATGAAGGAAAGGCATGCCATTTGTACAGCTTTGCCAGAATGCTCTAGATTAACACTCTTTAAATTTGTTTCCCGTAGACTGTTGGGAAAGGGACTGGACAATGGACCTACGTGGCTCTCTACAAGGAGCTGCAAAAGAGCCACAGGATCGATGAGCAGCGTACGGCCAGGATCATGGAGGAGCTGGCGCACGCTCTGGCCTACTGCCATGAGAACAAGGTGATCCACAGGGACATTAAGCCGGAGAACCTGCTGCTGGGGCTCCGGGGGGAGGTGAAGATTGCGGACTTTGGCTGGTCCGTGCACACCCCCTCGCTGAGGAGGAAGACCATGTGCGGGACTCTGGATTACTTGCCCCCGGAAATGGTCGAGCAGAGGACGTACAGCGAGATGGTGGACCTGTGGTGCATCGGGGTGCTCTGCTAAGAGGCTGCTGGTGGGAAATCCCCCCTTCGAGAGCTCCTCCTACTCCGACACCTACAGGCGCATCCTCAAGGTTGATGTAAAGTTTCCTCCATCAATACCTTTGGGGGCCCAGGACTTGATCAGCAAGCTTCTCAGATAACAGCCCTCAGAGAGGCTGCCGCTGGCCCAGGTCCTGCAGCATCCTTGGGTGCAGGCCCATTCTCGGAGGGTGGGGCCTCCACCCGCTCCGTCGTCCTCCTGAGCCCTGCCCGCGCCGGTTCCTATGTGTTTGTTCAGGGAACTCTCCTGGCTCCGCTATCATGTCTGTCTTTTGTGTCTTCACTGTTAAAATATAAGATGGTAATTAATAAAAGATTAATCATTTATTTTAACATTAAAAAAAAAAAGGTCTGGATGACATGGAAAGATGCTTATTTGTCAGTCACACCTGGGAACAAGTCAGGGGACAAAATAGGCGTGGCCACTGCAAACTCAAAAAGATGTGCTACTTAAACTCCTAAACAAAGGGCGTGCCCTTTCTTGCTCTGTTGTGCTCTTGGTCCTCTTGCTCTCTTGAGACTCTTGTGGCAGGGACTACGCTCCCCTGCATTTGCCCACATTATATTCTCTCATGGCCATGTGGGACCCACACAACGGACTAATGGACTAAGTCTAGCCCAATGCTCTGCCTGACTCAGCTCCACCATGGAACAGAAACGCTGAACACTGGCTTTGCTTCTAGCTCTGCTGACCCCCAGGACACCTTTTCCAGGACTTTTTTTTAAAAGACATGAGACTTGCCCTAGGCAGTTTGGCTCAGTGGATAGAGCGTAGACTTAGGCCCTAGGGCCTGAAGGCTCCCTGGTTCGATTCTGGTCAAGGGCACATGCCAGGGTTGTGGGCTCGATCTTCAGTAGGGGACATGCAGGAGGCAGCTGATCAATGATTCTCTCTCATCATTGATGTTTCTATCTCTCTCTTTCCCTTCCTCTCTGGGACTTTGCAAACCGAAGAATATAACTCTATGCAAATAAAAACCACTCATTCTCCGATATCAGTCAGAAAATTATTTTTCTCAAGATATCGCAAGAACCCCACTCCCACGAGTGATGGAGAAATTCCACCCATTCAATTCTCTGGCAACAATATCAGATTTATTCTGTCCTCACACATTGGGAAGTAGTCCCTCTTTTTATATTCCAATAAAATTTTGTTTTAATTGGCATTACTTCTTCCTAACATGTTTAGAAGAACTTACCAGTAAAGGCTGATATTTTATTTTTTTTGTGAAGATTTTAAGTTACTGATTCAATTTCTTTTTTTTTTAACATATTTTTATTGGTTTCAGAGAGGAAGAGAGAGAGAAATATCAATGATGAGAGAGAATCATTGACCAGCTGCATCCTGCATGCCCCATACCAGGAATCGAGCCCACAACCTGGGCATGTGCCCTGACCGGGAATCAAACTGTGACCTTTTGGTTCATAGGTCAATGCTCAACCACTGATCCATGCTGGCTGGGCCAGATTCAATTTCTTCAAAAGATTTGGACTGTTCAGACACTATTTTTATTGTCACTTTTGGTAAATTGTCTTAAAGAATGCTTTCTGTCATTTATTCTTTCTGTTTATTGTATAGTATTATCAGCCCAGGCTTCCAGGCTTCCAGACTTCCCACTCCCACTCAACTACCAATGAGAGAGTACGTTAATTATTGACAAATTTTTTTGAAGCTGTTAGGTAAGTTTACCAACTATAGATGAATGATATATTTAATAATTTTTCATCTTTCTCATAACCAATTAATCATAAACAACAGTGAAAGAGTTTTTGTTTGTATTTTGTGTCTTTTCTAAAAGGTTCTTTGTTTCTATAAATGTTGTTAGTGAAGTCTCAGTAACTGAAGTGAGAGAGCAAAACACTTGAAAGGGCTGAAGACTCTGCTGCATGCTCCTCTATCCACTGCAATGTAGCTGCTGAATGGTTATCTAAACAGCTCCTCAATAGCTGTTAATATAGCACAATGTGGCTATACTTCATAATAAAAGTAAGAGGGTGTTTTCATAACTTTATAAAAATAAGAGTTTTTTAACTTTAATGCCAAAATATCCTATATAATGTGAAAAATCAAAGTAAACATTTAGATTTTTATAGCTTGCATCTAAAATACATTTTTTTTACTATTTTGTTCTTTATATGGATATAAATTTTAAGTAGTTCTGAAGACACTTCAATATATGGGTACTAAAATGATAGCAAATATACCTCAATTTTGAGAAATGAGAAATTCATTACAATAGAGTTAAACAATGCTTATATAAAGAACACATATTGTTTAAACATTTTAGAAAGATCTTGGGAATAATTATTGTATTTGTGAACTAGAAATACTAGACTAAACAATTGGGAATTATGACTTTTATTTCCTTATTATGTCTTAGATAACTTTTATCTCTTACCAACACTTATAATTGCACAAAAAATGTACTTATTTGAAACTAGCCTTAGAAATACTGTGACATGTTTTTGTCTAATCAACCAAAGAGATATTTATTTTAAGTATAAAGAAATAAGGATTTTACTTTATACCAATCTATAAAGTGATGAAAAAATCAGGCAAATAAAAATTGTTTCCCACCCTAGCCGTTTTGGCTCCGTGGATAGAGCTTCTGCCTGCGGATTGAAGGGTTCAGGGTTCGATTCTGGTCAAGAGCACATGCCTGGGTTGCAGGCTGGATCCCCAGTGTGGGGTGTGCAGGAGGCAGCCAATCAATGATTCTCTTTCATCATTGATATTTCTATCTCTCTCTCCCTCTCCCTTCCACTCTGAAGTCAATAAAAATATATTAAAAAATTGTTTCCCTGTTTGTGTTTGTTGGTTAATTGGTGTTTTCGCTCTCTTGTTTTATCTTGGAAGGGTGTAGGATGTTACTGGAGGTGTTAGTGAGGAGTCAAATGGAGGACATAGATGTTTAGACAAGAATCATCTTCCACAAGATGTAAGTTGAATATTCTGAGATATGTGTTACATCTTGATATGCACCACTAGTATTTAACACACCAGATATCACGTGTTCACTCTGAAACCCAGCAGAAGGCTGCCCCTTATGTATTTTCATGCTTTCCCCTGCTCTGCCTGGGTAGGTTCCTGTTAATGCTTGATTGGCATGATAAATTCTTTCTTCTTACTGCCAAATATCCCTCTGGTGGCCTCTCTCTAGACTTCTGTTCCCTTATTACCCATAATTCTAACCTGTAAAGCATTTATTTTCTTATCCAATGTGAGTGTTAATTTATGCCTAACACCCAAGGAAATAGAGCTGTAAGTAATTAATACAGAGTGCACGTATATGACCAGCTCTCCCTGGAGGTATCTTCTTGGTGGTCTAATGGAAGAGAACTCTGCTTACATACACAATAATATTGAGATTTCATCATTTAGCTATTCACTTCTTTGGGTCGTCAGTGTTAACATCCATGTATTTTTCACTGGTTAGCATCATGCCTGTGGATAAAAAAGGGGCCACATACTAAACCTGGCTAGCTCAGGGGAGGTCAGCATGATGGGCCTTTCATTATCCTTATCAAAAGTAGTCACATATGATGGTTTGAACATAAAGATTTCTAACTAAACGCAGGTCAGTGATGGGTAGCCATGTCCTAGACCTGTAGCTTCCTTGACAAAGTTTCGATCTTTATCGTAAGTGAGCCTGTCTACTGTCTTTTTGCATCAGACCTTATTGTGAGAGTACTCTCCTTTTCCAGACTCCCCATGGCACATTCACCAGAGCATGAGACCAGAGCATAGACCCTCTCATTGTCATCTTGTTCCCCACATGCCCTCGCTATGTGCTGTAAGTGTTAATCATTAACTATTCTGTACCCACCAATGTGAAAAAGGTGTGTCTCTCTGTTTTACTTTTATTCAGTCTCAGAGATTTCCCCTCTTTGCTTTCTCCAGCCCCTTTAATCTACCACCAATGGATTTTATGTAACCTTCCCCACATCTCCTCCTTTTATTGTCATGTATAAAATAAACTGTACAGCTGCCATTCTCCGGAGCACTTTCTTCATCCATTGAAATTTTGCTTCCTGGCCATTGTTATCAGTTTGGCTCAAATAAACTCATAAATATTATTTATGTGATTGGATGTTTCGTATGTAGACACACCTTAAACTGCTGCCTGCCTGCCATAAAGGGAAGAATCAGTGGGAAACTAGTCTCAGTACTGGTGGGAAAAAAGAACAACTGCCAAGGTTAGGAAAGATAATCAGAATAATGGAAGGAGGAGTCCAGCATGAAGAGTAAATGTTGGGGATGCAGGAAGATGTCCTCCTATAGATTCTTCACAGATTTGCTTAAGGTTGGTTCTATAAAATCATATTTATTTTGCAGGTGGGAGTAACTGAAAAATAAATACTTTGATCAAAGTTAAAGACTACATTTTTAATCCTTTCACACAGGTTATTTAAATGCTGAGGAGAGTTATATTTCTTTTCTGCTGTCTTGGGAAGGGTTTTTGGTAAATTAATATCTCTTCTATGTGTATAAAAGATTTTTTCCCTAAACACAAGAGATGTGTACAGACTAAGATTCAACTATGTGAAAGAAACAGATAAGGCACATAGCTTATCTTCTGGCAAATCTTTTGCATTTTCTATTAAGTCAATGTTACAGTAGTTTCAGAATTCTTTGTGACTCTAATCTTAATATCATGAACCTTAGAGCTGATAAAGACAATCTATATTTATCACTCCCCAGGTGATGAACAAAGAGCTAAATCCCAACTCAGATCTAAATCAGAGGTGATTCCACAACATTACTAGTAAAATGCCATTGTCTCTTTACATATTTGTTTTTATTTATTTCAGGAATGAAACTGAGATCTATAAAAGAATAATGCTTGAATTAGCATATTAATTTTTGAATAGTACTTTAGACAAAAAACATTGTTTTAGTCTAACATTTTGTTCCAAAACCTGAATAGCTATTTTGTTTACTTTTATGTCATTTAAAGATACTGAAATAATATTATCAGTATTTAAAACAATAAAAATTTATATGAAATCTATTCAAAATTCTTCCTTGGATAATCAGCATTATCATAAATAATGCACACACATGATTGGAAAATTTATTCTTTAAAAAGAAAATTATATATATATATATATATATATATATATATATATATATATATATATTAGAGGCCCGGTGCACAAAAATTTGTGCACTCGGGGGGGGGGGGGTCCCTCAGCCCGGCCTGTGCCCTCTCGCAGTCTGGGACCCCTCGGGAGATAACGACCTGCTGGCTTAGGCCTACTCCCGGGTGGCAGAGGGCAGGCCCAATCCCTAGGTGCAGCCCCTGGTCGGGCTCAGAGCAGGGCCGATTGGGGAGTTGGGGCGCCGCCCCCTGTCATGCACAGGGCAGGGCGGATCGGGAGGTTGCGATGTCACCCATAGTCAAGCTCAAGGTAGAGGCCGATTGGGGGGTTGGGCATCGCCCTCTCTCACACTCAAGGCAGGGTCGATGGGGGAGGGTGTGGCGCCACCCCCTGTCACGCACAGAGCAGGGCCGATCAGGGGGTTGGGGCGCTGCCCCCTGTCACTCACAGAGCAGGGCCCATCAGGAGGGTTGGGGCTTCGTACCCTGTCATGCACAGAGCAGGGTCGATCAGGGGGTTGGGAAGCTCCGCCCTGTCACACACAGAGCGGGGCCGATCAGGGGGTTGAGGAGCTCCCCCCTGTCATGCACAAAGTAGGGTCGATAGGGGAGTTGGGGTACCGCCCCCTGTCACACACAGAGCAGGGCAGATCAGGGGGTTGGGGCACCGCCCTGTATCACCCACAGAGCAGGGCCGATCAGGGGTTTGGGGCACCTCCACTGTCACACTCAGGGCAGGGCTGATGGAGAGGTTATGGCTCTACCCCGTCAAACACAGAGCAGTGCCCGTGGGGGGGGGGGTTGGGGCGCTGCACCCTGTCACACACAGAGCCGCAGGGAGATCAGGGGGTTGGGGAGCTCCCCCCTATCAAGCACAGAGCAGGGCTGATTAGGGGGTTGGGGCGCCTTCCCCTGTCACGAACAGAGCAGGGCGGATAGGGAGGTTGTGGCCCCGCCCCCTGTCACACACAGAGCCGCAGGGCGATCAGGGGGTTTGGGCGCTGGCCCCTGTCACTCTGATCCCAGTGCCGGGAGGCCTCGTGGCTCTGCTGATCCCGGTGCTGGGAGGCATATTACTCTTTTACTATATAGGATAGAGGCCTGGTGCATGGGTGGGGGCTGGCTGGTTTGCCCTGAAGAGTGTCCTGGATCAGGGTGGGGGTCCCCACTGGGGTGCCTGGCCAGCCTGGGTGAGGGGCTGATGGCTGTTTGCAGCTGGTCACACCCCCTTCAGGGTGGGGGTCCCCACTGGGGTGCCTGGCCAGTCTGGGTGGGGGGCTGAGGGCTGTTTTCATGCTGGCGGGCGACTGAAGCTCCCAACTGCTCCATTTTTCTTTTTTTTTGTTATTCTGGGCCAGCTTTAGCTCTGAGGCTTGGCTCCAGCTCTGAGGCCTCGGCTGCTGAAAGCAAGTATCTGGTTTGTTTGGGTTCTATAATCGAAACACTGTTTCAACTCCAGCTCTGAGATCCCGGCTGGCTGAAAGCAGGTTTCTGGGGTTTTGTTTAGCTTCTATATTTGTAACAATGTTTCAAACTGCAAGCTCAGAGGCCGGCAGCAGCAGGCGGGGAATGTTGGAGTCCTCTGTCACTGAAGCAAGCAAGCCTCATTTTCTCTTCAAGCTGCCTGGCTGCCGGCCGCCATCTTGGTTGGCAGTTAATTTGCATATCGCCCTGATTAGCCAATGGGAAGGGTAGTGGAAGTACAGCTAATTACCATGTTTCTCTTTTATTAGATAGGATATTTCAGAAAGGCAGGGAAAGGGAGAAAAACATCAATGATGAGAGGGAATCATTGATTGGCTGTCTCTTGCATTCCCCCTACTGGGGATTGAGCCCACAATGTGGGCATGTGCCCTGATGGTTAATCAAACCTTGACCTCTTGATTCATAGGTCGATGCTCAACCACTGAGCCAAACTGGCTGGGCAGAAAATTTCTTCTTAAAAAAGCACAAACTCAAGCCTTCAAGTGAGAGATATAAACAGTGTATCTTTTATTTGAGTTTAAATTACTTACAGTTTTAAAAACATAAAGTTTACTGAAAATTATTCTTTAAAATTGACACAGTGTTTTTAATATTGTGTGTCCTGCAGTTCTGGTGTCCTTCTAGTCATTCAATAAATTATTTTGAACAAAAAGCTGATTCCTTGAAATGCATGTTGTTGCATTTTATTAAGTAAATGTCTAAGGAGAGCAAATTATTTGTTTATTTATTTACTTATTTATTATTATTTTTATTTAACAGAGAATATGTTAGTGTTACACAATAGAGGATTGAAAAATAGCTTAGTCATTAGGAATTTTAAAAGTTATATCAAGTAAAAAATACTTGGGAGAGTATTATCATATTGTACATAGACTCAGATGTTTGAAATTATTATGTCTATGAAATTATATCTCTAAAATGTAATTATAAGAATGTTTATTAGAGATAGAACAATATTCTGTTTTGAGCAATTTTTTCTCAACCTTCCAACTTCAGAAAAGAGATATATATGAAGAATAAAGTAAATGACATGAAAGAACTACTTAAAAAAACTATTCTTTCAGGTTAGCTGTATTTTGATCACTAATTTCTATGCTTACATAAAATTGTGGGACCAAATTTTGAGAATCACTGCTTTGAACCACTTGACTCTTTTCTACCTTTTCTTCAAATTATATTTGCCTATTTTTCTAAGTTTTATATAGTCATCCTGATTAAAAGGTTTCCTCTCCTCTGAACTGATATTATTTGCATGCATGGAATATATATTTTTATTATCTGCTATTATTTTGAGCCATAGAAAATTTCCATTTGGATAATGAAAGCCATCAAAATATTGGTAATTTTATATAACTCAAATTAACATTTGGCAACCAGTTAGTGTATGCTTTCAAATGTGTGATTTATTTAATTCCCTCGTGTACTCATTGTGTATTGCATTTTATTATATGTAATTATATACATATCATTTTTTTCCATCTAGCTTGCAAATGCCAAAGGAAAAGGAATGTCACATTATTTGTTTTTAATTAATTAGAAGGAATGAATGAGCAAATGGAAGTAGCTGTAGGGAAGGTGCAAATAGAGTTATTGCTTTAATACTTAGAACATTTCCTAGCCAGAGTTTTTATGTGCAACATAGTTAGAAAAGAGAAAAGCAATATAAAATGTCTTTAATATCTGATATATTTTTTAATCCAGAAGCATAGATATTCATTCATTTATTCATTTAACAGAATGTGGTTTGTACCTATTATTTTTAGACATCATACTAGGTATGAAAGGCAAAAATAATATCAAATATTTATTGAGTTCTTATATGCCAAGTACAATTCTAAATATTTTACACATTTTAATTAATGTTATGCTAACAAGAAACTTATGATATATTAGATAATTAGTTAGCAAATGGTGAAAATGAGATGCAGAGAAGTTAAGTAACATACTCAAGGGCACATAGCTCATAAATGGTAAAGATGGGCTTCAAACAATACAATCTAGTCCCAAAGTCCTTTCCCTTAATCACTGTCTTGAATGTTTCTCAAGATAAAATCCAGATACAACATCCACTAAATTCTGAGGCCCCAAATCATTTGTATTGTTTTTATTACTTCATCCTGAGTATCCAGACCAATGCCTGGCACCTTTTATGTGCAGAATAGCTGTTGTTGAATAAATGAAAGACTACTCAAGAAGAAATCCTCTAGAGAAGTGATATGCAGAGATAGAATCTGTAATTGAGACTTGAAAAGAAGTATTGTGGAAGGTCTCAGGTTGCAGGACCTAACCTTGCCTAATAGAATTAGGACAGCTTTTCTGAGTAACATGTGAACAGTATTTAAAATATATTAGTTATAAAGTATCCCTGGTATAGAAAATAGCATTTGCAAAAAGCTCTGAGTCTTGTACTGAGTCAGATTCTACTGCTGGGTGTTAATAGAATATAGCAGAAATGAGAAAACTGGTAATTTCATCTGGGATTTTACTGTGAAGGGGAAATGTATTTCAATCTCAGGATATTGCGTTTAATCCTATGGGCAATGGTAAGGCAAGCTGGCTTGCTTTCTTCTTTCTCTCTTACTGTTTAAATCTATGTATGAATTAATTAGTATTTTTTTGTTGTTGTTGTCATTATATTTACTCACAAGAACATCTCAGCTAGATTTAGTGAAATATCAGTTATTAAAACAGTAAATTTCAGATGTTAAAACTATGTAGCAAAGTATTAAACCAAGCCTCCATAAGGTCAAGAAGAATGGCCAGTAATTTAACTGTTAGAACAAAAAAGAAACACTTTCAGAGGAAAATAGCAGAGTGTAGTTTCTACAAATTTTGCTCACAATGTCTAACATGTAATAAAAAGCACTAGACTTAACAGAAGCAGGAACATGACTCATTGTCAGGACATTTGTTCAGTGGGGTTAACAGCAGACTGGAGACAATAGAAGTGTGTCAGTGAACTTGAACATATATCAGTTGAAATGATTCAATCTGAAGATAGAGAAAAATGTGTAAAAAAGAATGAGCAGACATTTAATAAACTGTGATTTAAAGAAAAAAAGTGGTGTGGCATACATTTGACTAGAGTTCTAGAAAAAGAGGAGAGAGAATAGAGCAGAAAATAATTGTAGAAATTTTTTACAAATTTGGTGAATAACAAGAAATTCAGCTAAACTCCACACAGAATAAATGCTAAGAAAGTACATTGAGGGACAACATAATCAAGCCACAAATCAATATCAATGACAAATAGTGTCTTAAGTAGCAAGAGGGGGGAAAAAGATGTATTGCATCCAGGGGAACAACAATATGAATTAAGTGGACTGATTTCTCACTAGGAAAATAATGAATAGCATGAAATGACACCTTTAACGTATTAATACAAATCAGAATTCTATGTCTTGCATAAATATTAGTTAACAATAAAGATACAATAAAAGACATTTTTCAGATAAGCCCAAACTCATAGAATTCATCTCAGAGATCTGCATTTCAAAAATGTTGAAGACAATTGGGCAGACTGTTCTTGTTCCTTTCTGTATTCCTCTCATTGCACATCACAATACCTTTTACAAGGTAGTGCTCAATAATTTTTTTCAAAATCCATGTTAGTAATTAATTAACATTAAAATGTGCTTTTGAACCAGTTATCAGAGCTACCAACACCTCATTCTCCAACTTTATTTTTACAATTATTTTCTAATGAATCATATTCTGTTTTTCCTGGCAATTGGAAATTCTGACAAAAGATTACCAGTACTCTCCAGAAATGTAACTAAAATTTGGCCAATATTTAGAGAGCGAATGAGACCTTCTTTTATCCAAACAGCAATTCTGAATAACCAACTATTTTCCTTGACAGGGTTACAGTTTCCTTTTAGTGCTGCCTGAAGCGCCCAAGTAATTGCCTTTTGTTTAGAGACTTAAACATCATCATGGTATAATTTGTTTGAATATTGCTACCTTTGTTTTCCAGACACAACACAACTTAAAAAGCATTAACATGCATTTTTCTGGCATATGGTTTAAACTATGGCCTGCAAGAAAAAATTACTGGAAATATTCTGGAACTGCTGTATGATTTTTGTATGCTTCTTTGTTTTGTTTGGTTTGTTTTTTGTAAGGACAAAAATTTACTACAATCCTAAACTTTCTATTCTGTATTTTAATTACCTTAATTTTCCAAACAAGAATATAAACTTATCATGAATAGAATAAAATCCTTTGGTCCTCCTTCTGAGAAAGATTATTTCCCATTAATGTCTGGTACTTGCCCATCATAAGGCCCCAGTTTTCCCTGACATCCTGCAAAGACAGTTTCTCCGGCAAGTTCCACGGATCTCATATGCTTTTGTTTTATATACATACTAGGGGCCCAGAGCACGAATTCGTGCACCTTGAAAGGAATTGTGGGCCACGAGGCTGTGGTAGGCACAGGGGCAGGGCTCAGCCCATCCTCCGCACCCCCACCTGGCCCCTCCCGCCGCAGACCCCGTCCCCTGTCTGCCTGCAGCCCTGCTCCCCCCGCCGCTGCTTCCACACACTGATGGCACTAGCCCCACTCGCACCGCTGACAGCGCAGAGCAATTGAGTCCAGTGCCAGTAGTGGGTGTGAGCAGCAACTGCTGCCCCAATCATCCTTCAGGAGCAGGGGGAAGTGGAGAAGCCATCAGGTGCGATCAGGGCCAGCAGCTGATCGCATCCGCTGATGGCACTGTGATTGGGATCTGTGCCGGGCACTGGCAGCGAGTGTGAGCAGTGGCTCTGGCACTAGCTGCAGGTGCGAACGGGGCTGGCGCTGGCAGTGGGTGCAAGCACTGGGCAGGACCACGGTGCACAGGAGCAAAGAATTTTCAGTAACCACCAGAGGCTTGCCCCGATGACAGCAACTGGTGCCCTGCCTTGGTCTGGCACCCCTGCTCACCTGCTCCACCATCCCGCCATGGCCAACGCTTGCCATGTTCTGCACACGCCCCCTGGTGGTCAGCGCACATTATAGAGACTGGTTGTTCAGTTGTTCTGGTTTGTTCCACATTCGGTCTATTTGCATATTATCCTTTTATTATATACCAGTAGCCCTGTGCACCAATCCGTGCACCAGTAGGTTGCTGCCACCCTCCTGTAGCTCTCTGCCTGCTGCCCTGCCCTCCTGTAGCTCTCTGTCTGCTGCCCCGCCCTCCTGTAGCTCCCCCCACCCCCCCCCCATAGCTTGTTGCCCTGCCCTCTCCTGTAGCTCTCTGCCTCCCGCTTGCTTACTGCCCTGCCCCATCCTGTAACTCTCCACCACCTACTTGTAGCCAGTAGGTCGCTGCAGCCCTCCTGCAGCTCCCCCTGCCCCCTTCTCCCCTCCCCCCCCTCATAGCTTGCTGCCCTGTTCCCTCCTGTAGCTCTCTGCAGCCCGCTTGTACCTTGCTGGCCCACCCTCCTGCTGATCCGTGATCTGGTTTTGACACACTTGGTCGTTACACCTCAGGGTGTAATGGCTAATTAGCATATTCCTCTCTTATTATATAGGATGATAGTTTTCAGAATTTCCATGCTTTCTAGTTTTGTAGAACATAGAGTGTTTGAATTTCCCTTTTCTCTTCTCACTCCCCTTGATTCTTTATATTGTTTCTAGGAGAGCAATGAGAAGATAAGTAATAAGCCATTGCTCCTTTTTTCAAAGACTGAATTTATAAAATATTTATAGTGACTTAATAAATCTGCAATGACAGAATGAATCTTTTTTCTCCACTAAAATGTCTGCTCATTAAATATATTAATACACTTTTTTATAGCATTTCATCACTACTAAAGTTAATGTTAAATTAAACTTTTTCATTAACTAATCTAACTTTAAGTTATTTAATGTTCAGGCATCCTGTGTCTATTCAAAGAATGTGTGATTAACATTTTAAAAGCTAAATTGAGTTTACACCTAGGGAATTGTACGAACAGTGGTAGCTAAATTATAAGGTACTTTGGTGGATAATGATAAAAGTAAAATGAATCCAAAGAAAAACACAGTGAGTTCTCTACTTGAATATCTTTAATATTTAGAAAACTATGTAAATCACTAGAATGATCTATTTTTTTTATCATGAATTTATTATTCATATGACCTATTCTTTGATGTTTTTATGAGATTGGTCTGATTAAGTTTTATGAATATGGTCAAATCAAAATTGTGTATGAAAGGCTATTCATTTTTTTTAAATGAGAGAGGAAATTAATATCTATTGTTGTAGGGATAAAAATATCTCAATTAAAAGAGTATTATCAGGTTTCTAATTTTCATGTTTTTTTTTATTTTAAGCTATAAATAATGATCAATATGCAAGATCCACTCTTATCCAAGCCACATGTCAGCCTTCTATATTTAAACTTATTATTTGTCACAGCTGCAGAGTCTCTCCTCCAACAAAACTGTCTCAAATATTTATATTAAGGACTAACCTGTCCAGTAATACTATACTGTATAAATATTTCAACTATCCTACATCATTACCTTTAAATGTTGATACCTTCTGTTTGGTTAATTTTGGTTACAATTTTGAACTCAGCATATTGAGGGGTTTTTTACACTCTTATTTCACAGTTTTAATTCAAAGTTTTATTGTTATTTGATTAATAGTTTACAGGTGCTATATGGAATCTGCTTTGAAGAATAAACTGAATACTCCTGTCAAAATATGACAGCAATACTGTGGTTCATGTAGTATCCCTACATTATTGCATTTTATGTAGTTCACCTCCAGTTGTACAAACCATTTAATTATCAATAACTTCATTGTGATTACTTCAAAGTTTGGTCATCCTCTTCTTTCAGGTCCTAACTAAAATGTTATCTTCTTGGCAAGGCCTTCCCTGTTCTTCCTGTATAAAACTATACCTCCAATGTTCTCTGCCTCCAACCTGATTATTTACTGGAGCATTTATTATCCTCTGATATTTTATATTTTATTATTTGTTTATGGTCTGTCTCCCTTCTCTAAAATTTAAACTTTATGATGTCAGAGATGCTATATGCCCTTGTTCATGCTCTAATAACTGCTACCAGAATAGTTCCTGAAATGTAATGGTTCTCAATAAATATTTGTTGAATAAAAAAAAGCAAAATCCAGAATGATAAGGACATTGTAAGCAAAGACATATAAAAAGTGCAGTTGTTACAGGAAGTAATGGAGGATGTTTTTTAATAAAACTGTTTAATTATCTGATCTAATAAAAGAGAAACATGCAAATTGACCTTACCTCTGCTACCTACTCACCAGCCACACCCACCAGCCACTCCCACCAACCAATCAGGAGTGAGTATGCAAATAACCCCAACCAAGATGGTGGCGGCCACAGAGCTGGAGTGAACAGGAGGCTTGGGTTGCCCCTGGCAATGGAGGAAGCCAAGCTTCCCACCTGCCCTGGCCGGCTGTGGGCTCCGCTCAAGGCTACAAAGTTTCAATTATAGAAGATAAATAAATCTCAGATACCTGCTTCCAGCCGCTGTGGCCTCCGCTCAAGGGGGGTCTGGGAGCCTGGGTTTCCCAGGGCCATCCCCAGCTACAAACAGCCATCAGCCCCTCACCCAGGCTGGCCAGGCACCCCAGTGGGGAACCCCACCCTGAAGGGGGTGTGGCCAGCCTGAAAACAGCCCTCAGCCCCTCACCCAGGCTGGCCACGCCCCCCAGTGGGGACCCTCACCCCATGGGGTCATGGCCGGCCTGAAAACCACCACAGGCCCCTCTCCCAGGCCGCCCCAAGCCCCAAAGCTATGGTGGTGGGGCCAAGGTAGAGGCGGTTAGAGGCCAAGAGGGGAGGGCAGTAGTGGGTGATCAGGCTTGTGGGGGGCGGGGCCATTGGGGGTAAGCAAACCATCAGGGGGGCCAGTTGGGGGCAAGCAGGCCATCATTGGGGGTCAGTTGGAGGTGATCAGGACAGCGGGGGGAGCAGTTGGGGATGATCAGGCTGGCAGGGGGGCCATTTGGGGACAAGCAGCCCGACAGCTGGGGGCAGTTGGGGGCAAGCAGGCCATCAGGCAGAGTGGTTAGGGGAAATCAGACAGGCAGGCAGGCAGGTGAGCGGTTAGTAGCCAGCAGTCCCAGATTGTGAGAGGGATGTCTGACTGCCGGTTTAGGCCCAATCCCTGTAAACCGGCAGTAGGACATCCTTCGAGGGGTCCCAGGTTGGAGAGGGTGCAGGCCGGGCTGAGGAACACCACCTCCCCCGTGCACAAATTTTGTGCACCGGGCCACTAGTATTACATAATACTAGAGGCCCAGTGCATGAATTTGTGCACAGGTGGGGTCTGGCTGGTCCCAATTGTCATATTGGGGTCAGGCTGGCTTGCAGGAGAGGCCATGGGTGATTGGCCAGCAGGCCCCGCCCCCAATTGGGGTGGGGGGCCAATTGGGGGCAGAACTGGCGGGGAGAGATAGCGGGCAATTGGGGGTGGTGAGGGCTGATGAGGGGTGGGGCTGGATGTGGGGAGTGTCTGTGGGCAATGGGCTGGCTGCCCCCACCCCCCAAATGGGGTGGAGGGGGGCCGATCAGGGGCCAATGGCATGGGGGAGGGGCCATGGTTGGTTGGTCAGCCGGCCCTGCTCCTGATCAGAGTGAGGGGGCCCATCGGGGTTGGGGCTGGCCAGGGGGAGGGGCCACAGGTGGTTGGCTGGCAGCCCTGACCCTGATTGGGGTGGGGAGGCAATCTTGGGTGGGTCTGGGTGAGGTGAGGGGCTTCAGGACGTTGGCCAGCTGGCCTCGCCCCCTATTGGGGTGGTGGGGCGATCAGGA
>NW_005871057.1:4744709-4782952 GCF_000147115.1 Myotis lucifugus | reverse complement strand
TCCTTTTCTGTACAAACAAGTATCCCATTATGCCACAGCCCTCCCATGGGGAACGGCCCCTAGACCAATGGTCCTCACAACATTACCATGATTTGTGTGGGGCTCGAAACTGCCTTGTTCTGTGGAAGAGCGAGCCTCCCTAAATTGGCCAGCCTTCCACTCTACTATTGAGTGGCCGGCCAGCAAAGACATGCCCATCTCGGGAGGATGTTATGTTGCACAAAAAAGGTGTTGAAAACACTCAATGAGAAGGGTCTTGCCTGGGGGAGGGGCTCCAGAAGGGTTGGTTGCCTCCCCAAGCCCCCTTATTGGGGTGGGGGGGGAGATCAGGAAACGGGGCAACTTGGGGGGAGGGGCTGTGGGCGGATCGGGGTGGTGGGGGCCCATTGGGGGTGGGGCTGGCCGGGCACCCCTTGATTGGCCGATTCGCTGGCCACAGTGGGTGTTATAGTGACCGGTCGTTCTGGTCATTTTGGTGTTCTGGTTGCTGGCGTTTTGTATATATAGATGCTGTTTAATATTTTTAATAAGATTTGACAACAAAAGTCAGTATATAGGAGTTTCTGTACTCCCTTGTAATGCACAGTTGTACAGAGCCATAATATCTGGCAGAATCTTGAGACAGGAAATAAGAAAGAGGTTCTCAGTACTCCAGAATCATGTTTACAATGAAGATACTAAATGATGAGCTAAGCATTTGCTGTGAGGGATTGGAATATTGTGAGGTTAGAAAACTGAACCAGATGTGCTGGTGGTAGGTTGCCTCTCCATTTCCCCTCAAATGCTGTGTCATTAAGCCACCCTCATTGTGACTTGCTTTTCACTGCCAAGACTACTCTGCATGTAAAACACTAGACAGACAGCTTTGTCTCCTGATTTTTTCCCCCAATCTTCTGGCTGGCATACATAGTACTCTGAGAAATAAAGACTCCCAATATAGTTGGTTTCTCTACCAGTTAAGGTGCTTCTAAGTGTCTAATGGAGCAAAGGATTCTATGACTGAGTAGCTATGGATATCAATATCAAAGCAGCTGCAATCATGGCTCATTTTGGCACTAGTGCCTAATGTAGGATGAAGGAAGCAGCAATATGCCAGGTGGAGATAAGTCACTTAGCTGGCTGATTACATCAAATTGCTTCCAATATAATCGGCCAGGACACATTTGTCAAATTGGCATTCAAAATCATTATAAAGAAGGTGAATTAATTACCTAGTTATATGGCTTAATATTATGTATTCTGAATGTGCTCATCGTAGGCACTTAATAAAAATATTATATATGGAAGGAAAAATGGAACAAGTAAAATCACAACTGAATTTTTTTAGTAATATTATGTATTTTTACATTCTAAACCTATAATAGTGTAATAACTATAAACTCTGTTAGTTATCAATGAATGTTTTTGATTAGTCTAAAAATCTATACTGAGGTATTCGCTGAGAAAATTAGGAAAAATGGTCTGAAACTGATAACATTCAACACTGAATTTTCTTATGTCATTCTCCCGTTAAGAGTCAATCAAGATTAGATTGTACCTTATTTTTAAATTTCTGTAGTTCTCCATTGCTAATGTGTCCGCCAGCTCTTGGATCACAATTCATCTGTGCTGTGCCCTGCACACATTCCTCTTCATTAGGAGGCTTTATTGGTTGGCTGTGATGTGGTTTTACACAGTCCCTTGATCCCAAAGAGTTCCCTGTCTTTGCCATTTTCTCATTTCATTACATTGAGAAAATGAAAGACAGGCAGGATTGGGGCATAGTATACATCATTTTTCTAACCTTTGAAACTGCTGACATGGCAAATAGCAACAAAAATTCCTCCTAAATCTTAGTATAGTAATATTAAAAGTAATGTAAATAGTGAGTACAGTGACTGTCTTACTCTTCTATTAAAAATAAAGGTTGAATATTACTGCCTTGACACTATAACAAATATTTTTTATGCTTTTTAAAAGCTGTTCTCAGAACTAAGTGATTTCCTTTCTTAGAGACGTTAATACATTGATAACATCAAAATTAAGAGTATAAATTGTTGATGGAGGCTTTTTCTTATCATTTCAAAAATACTTATTCAGTGAAGGCTCTAAAATGTCACTTCTGGTACTGAAAACATCCTTTAAACTATTAATAATGACTATCTTAGGACAGATTTTACCTTTAAAATTTTTTGACTTGTTAAGACCAGAAATATTACTTTTTGAAATTTAAAATATGCAACATAAATTTGATCACAAAATAATAAACTCTCACTTTGAATTATTTAGTAAGCCCTTAATTTTTATTGAGCACATTTATGAGTCATAAATTTCTTTGCTGTAAACAAGAAAATACACTTATTGTACTGTATTTATTCTTGGGTATTAACATAGTGGACATTTTACATCTTTACCCTACTGCTATTATCCTACCATTTATTATGCTACAATCCATCTTATTTGCGAAGAATTTTCCTGATTCAATTGATGAGAGAGTTCAATCTACTACAGAAGATGAAGGTTTCAAACATCGCCTCTCCCTGACTTTCCTGGAGTGTCAGCTCATGATGCTGTACCAGTGAAATTCTTCAGTTTTGATCTTGAATCTGCAAAGATACAGATACAGTTAAAGACTTTAACCAAGCAGCACTTAGAGTCCTGATGAAGTGCTAGGAATGCTATCCATAGCATTAACTTGACTGTATTCCCTGATTCCTAACGTTCTAGTACCTATTTTCCCCTGATACTTATTCTCTAACTTTTCTATACATTCTTGAACTAATTATTATTGGTTCAGAAAAATAACTTCTTTTTTGAAAATTTATCTTTATGACTGAAAGTATTACAGATGTCACTTTTGTTTGTGTTTTTTTCCCCATTGACCCCTTCCACCCTGTACCCCCCTCTCCCAGGCCTTCACCACTCTATTGTCTGTGTCCATGGTTTATGCATATATGCATATAAGTTCCCCAGTTATTCACTTCCCTCCCATTCTCCTACCCCCCATCTTCTCCCTGAAATTGATGAGTCTGTTCCATGCTTCTATGTCTTTGGTTCTATTTTATTCATCAGTTTGTTTTGTGCATTAGTTCCAGATATGAGTGAGAGATCATGTGATACTTATCTTTCTATGACTGGCTTATTTCATTTAGCATAATATTCTCCAGGTCCATCTATGCTGTTGTAAATGGTAAGAGTTCTTTCTTTTTTACAGCAGCATAGTATTCCATTGTGTAAATGTACCACAGCTTTTTTAAAATAAATATTTATTGTTCAGATTATTACAGTTGTTCCTCTTTTCCCCCCCATGGCTCCCCTCCACCCGGTTCCCGCCGCACTCCCTGTCCTTACCCCTCCCACTGTCCTTGTCCATAGGTGTACAATTTTTGTCCAATCTCTTCCCGCACCCCCCACACTCTCTTCCCCCCAGAGAATTATCAGTCCACTCCCTTTCTATGCCCCTGTTTCTATTATATTCACCAGTTTATTCTGTTAATCAGATTTTTTATTCACTTGATTTTTAGATTCACTTGTTGATAGATATGTATTTGTTGTCACTTTGTTGTTCATAATTTTTAACTTTACCTTTTTCTTCTTCTTCCTCTTCTTAAAGAATACCCTTCAGCATTTCATATAATACTGGTTTGGTGGTGATGAACTCTTTTAGATTTTTCTTGTCCATGAAGCTCTTTATCTGACCTTCAATTCTAAATGATAGCTTTGCTGGGTAGACTAATCTTGGTTGTAGGTTCTTGCTATTCATCACTTTGAATATTTCTTGCCACTCCCTTCTGGCCTGCATAGTTTCTGTTGAGAAATCAGCTGACAGTAGTAGCTGATTTGTTTTTCTCTTGCTGCTTTTAAGATTCTCTCTTTGTCTTTTGCCCTTGGCATTTCAATTATGATATGTCTTGGTTGTGGTCCTCTTTGGATTTCTTTTGTTTGGGGTTCTCTGCGCTTCCTGGACTTGTAAGTCTATTTCTTTCACCAGGTACAGAAAGTTTTCTGTCATTATTTCTTCAAATAGATTTTCAATATCTTTCTCTCTCTCTTCTTCTGGCACCCCTATAATTTGAATGTTGGTACGCTTGAAGCTGTCCCAGAGGCTCCTTACACTATCTTCATATTTTTGTATTCTTTTTCTTTTTGCTTTCCCAGTTGGGTGATTTTTGCTTCTTCATATTTCAAATCTTTGACTTGATTCTTGGGATCCTCTAGTCTGCTATTAGATCTCTGTATATTATTCTTTATTTCAGTCAGTGTATACTTAATTTCTAATTGGTCCTTTTTCATATCCTTGAGGGTCTCACTATATTTCTAGGAGGTTTCTAGAAGATTCTAGAGCAGGGGTGGGCAAACTTTTTGACTCGAGGGCCACAATGGGTTCTTAAACTGGACTGGAGGGCCGGAACAAAAGCATGGATGGAGTGTTTGTGTGAACTAATATAAATTCAAAGTAAACATCATTACATAAAAGGGTACGGTCTCTTTTTTTTTTTTAGTTTTATTCATTTCAAACGGGCCGGATCCGGCCTGTGGGCCATAGTTTGCCCACGGCTGTTCTAGAGTAACCTTATAACCGTGGTTTTGAACTCTATATCCAGTAGTTTGCTTTCCTCCATTTCTGTCATTGTGACCTGTTTCTTTGTCTCCGCATTTTTCATCCTTCCCTGTGTTGATAGAGTGGCTTTGTGTGTTAGGTGTCCTATTGTGCCCATTGGCTCAGCCTCTCTCATTACCTGATGTAGACACTCTTGGTGCACCCCTTTGTGGGCTGTGTGCACAGTCTTGTTGTAGTTAAGCCTTGATTGCTGTTGGTATCATTGGGAGAAATTGACCTCCAGGTCAATTGGCTGTGAGGACAAGTTGTGTCTACAATGGGAGAACTTCTGTGCTGGAGACACCCTTATGAGGCAAGACTTGCTTCACTGGGGCTTTGGCACTCACTGAGTTTGCCCCCTGAGTGTGTCTCTTATGGATGTGAAGAGTTGTAATTTGCATGGTCTCCTTCTGATCACTGGGTAGACTGGCTCTTGGATCTCCAAGGAGGTGCATAGTCAACCACTGCCTGAGGCCACCCAGCAGAAGCTACAGAGAGATCTGCAGATTCCTCCTCTTTGTTTGGGGTTTGGAGGTGCCCAAATGAGGTGCAGCTGTGAGGTAATGCAGGCTGCTGACGAGCTTTAGGCCTTCTTTTGGAATCTCTGGGTTTCTCTGACCCAGCTGCAGTTTGACAGGTTTTTAGGTGGAGAAAGACCAGGCCATTAGTATGCAAAAGCCTCTGTACACAGCTTGGGTGGGGATTTAAATTGGGTGGGGTGGGGTCTCAGGGAATCACCAGGGTGGAGCAAACCGCAACGGCTGCCAGTCTGCTTTGTCTCGGAGAGGTCTTGTGGTCTGTGTCCCAAGGCCCCATGCAGGAACAATGAACACTGCAAGCATTTCTGCGAGGAAGCTGCCCTCATGTTCCGGCCCGATGCCAGACAGTGCAGTTTCTCAGTTTCTCTCCGTATGAGTCTGGGTCTCCAAATTTTTGCCCGCAGCTGGAGTTCAGAGCAGTCGGGAGCTTGTATCTCCCTCCTGATTGAAAAAGACAACAGCATACCCAGCTGCCAGCCCCTTTTGCGCGCACCTCCGTACCTCCACACTTCCACCTCCTGCCGGACTCAATGCACTGTTCTCTTTCCTTCTAGTTGTAGAATTTCCACTCAGCCAGCCTTCCCGTGGTGGTTCTGAATGATATACGTTTTGTCTTTTAGTTGTAGTTTTAATGTGGTTGTACGCAGCAGCAAGTTCAGGTGTTTACCTATGCCACCATCTTGGTTCTCCTACCACAGCTTTTTTATCCACTCAACTTCTGATGGGCACTTGGGCTGTTTCCAGATCTTAGCTATGGTGAATTGTGCTGCTATGAACAAAGGGATGCATATATTCTTTCTGACTGGTGTTTCTTATTTCTTAGTATATATGCATTCCTAGAAGTGGGATCACTGGGTCAAATGGGAGTTTTATTTTTAAATTTTTGAGGAAACTCCATGCTGTTTTTTACAGTGGCTGTTACAGTCTGCATTCCCACCAGCAGTGTACTAGGGTTCCCTTTTCTCCACACCCTTCCCACCACTTGTCCTTTGTTGATGATAGCCATTCTGACAGGTGTGAGGAGATACCTCATTGTTGTTTTAATTTTGATGATTAGGGACTTTGAGCATTTCTTCATGTATCTTGGCCTTTTGTACATCCACTTTGGAGAAGTATCTATTCAGGTCTTTTGCCCATTTTTAATTGGATTGTTTGTCTTCCTTTTGTTAAGTTGTATGAGTTCCCTGTATATTTTGAAAATGAAACCTTTATTGAATGTATCATTGACAAATATGTTCTCCCATGCAGTGGACTCTCTTTTCATTTTGTTGATGGTTTCATTTGCTATGCAGAAGCTTTTTATTTTGATGTAGTCCCATGTGTTTATTTTCTCCTTAGTTTCCTTTGCCCTAGGACAGTAATGGCGAACCTATGACACGCTTGTCAGAGGTGACATGCGAACTCATTTTTTTGGTTGATTTTTCTTTGTTAAATGGCATTTAAATGTATAAAATAAATATCAAAAATATGTCTTTGTTTTACTATGGTTGCAAATATCAAAAAATTTCTATATGTGACACGGCACCAGAGTTAGGTTAGGGTTTTTCAAAATGCTGACACGCCGAGCTCAAAAGGTTCGCCATCACTGCCCTAGGAGATGTATCAGTAATCATATTGCTACAAGGGATGTCTGAGATTTTGCTGCCTATGGTTTCTTCTAAGATTTTTATGGTTTTATGACTTACATTTAAGTCTTTTATCCATTTTGAGTTTATTCTTGTGTATGGTATAATTTGGTAGTCTAGTTTCATTTTTTTTGCATGTATCTATCTAATTTTCCCAACACTATTTATTGAAGAGAATGTCTTGACTCCATTGTATGCTCTTGCCTCTTTTGTCAAATATTAATTGAGCATAATGGCTGGAGTCAATTTCTGGAGTCTCCATCCTGTTCCATTGATCTATATGCCTGTTCTTGTGCCAGTACCAGTATGTTTTGTTTATGGTCACTTTGTAGAATAACTTGATATCTGGTATTGTGATCCCTCCAACTTTGTTATTTTTCCTCAAGATTGCTGCAGTTTTTTGGGGTCTTTTTTGGTTCCATATAAATTTTTGGAGTGTTTGTTCTATATCTCTGAAATATGCCATTGGCATTTTAATAAGGATTGCATTGAATCTATAGATTGCTTTGGGTAGTAGGGACCTTTAAATGATGTTGATTCTACCAATCCATGAACACAGTATATTCTTCTACTTGTTTATATCTTTCTCTATCTCTTTTTTCAACATCCTGTAGTTTTCTGAGTATAGGTTGTTTACCTCCTTGGTTAAATTTATTCCTATGTACCTTAATTTTTGTGTTGCAATGGTAAATGGGATTGTTTTAGTTTATTTTTTTGAGTTCATGATTGGTGTATAAAAAAGCCATAGATTACTGGATGTTAATTTTGTATCCTGCTAAGTTGATAAATTCATTTATTAAGTCTAGTCATTTTTTATGGACTCTTTAAAGTTTTCTTCTTAAATTCTCCAGAGTTGGTGTTGTTGCTTATGACAAAAGTGCTGGTAAAGAAATTGTTTTTTTGGAAATGGATTGTAGACAGCAGATGCTTAGAGAAATGAGAATTCTTGGATTGGTTATGGCCTAAATAAAGACTGCTCAATGGGAGTAAAATCTCCTCTTTCTACTCACAGGTAGAAATCTGGCAACAAATGTAGGCAGGCATGAGGAATTCAAGACTGTAGGGTGGGATGACTACAGTTATTTACACTGGTAAGCTTAAAGAAAGATAAAAAGAATAAGACCTGTGCTGTTCATTATGGTACCACTAGCCCCATATAGTTAAATAAAGCCTGAACATTCAATACTTAGTGCTTTTTAAAAAAGAGTGTAAAACATCTAATTAGTAATTTGTATGCTGTTTATATGCTAAAATATAATATATTTGGGTGTATTGGGTTAAATAAATGATAAAAATTAATTTCATCTGGTTCTTTTGACTTTTTAAAATGTGATACTAGAAAAATTAAATTGCATAAGAAACATTTCTGGCTTACAAATTAAGGCACTTGTTGAAAAAGAGTGAGGACAAAATAGTGATGGCTATACTGATGAGATCCGGGAAGACTTGTAATACCTCATTCTCCAGCCCCACTAACCTTCTCTTGCCAGATAAAGAACCTGCCTAAAACATTATAACTTTCTTTCATAAGAGTGTTACATAAACAGTTAACCCAATTTCCTTCATAGCCAGTGGTCCATCCTTCATGGTCTCCAGGCTTCCAATTAGAACCATGTATCAACATGGTTCCTATAGGCTAAACGAATTTCAGAACTTTGATATTTATGCCTGTAAATGTATAAAGACATGAGTGGAAATAGATGATAAGGTTGTTCAACAAAAGAGGGAGTGATATAATTTGAAACTGGGCTGCAGGTCTCAATAAGAGCACACCTCCCATGGATCCCGATTCAGTGTGTTACCTCAACCAGCTGACATGTGTCTAATTACTTGCTCTCCTAAAGTGACTTGGACTAGTTACCTATATAACTTCTCCAGACCTTTCAGGGAATTGGTAAAGCAAGTCCAGTTTGTTCCCAGTATCCCACAGTGCCCCTGCGGTCTGGAGAGTTCACTGTAGTCAAAAAGCTGGTGGAGTTCTGACCAAAATCTGCCCAATGGGAGCCTAATTTGTAGAGATTTTATTTCAGAATTCCTGAAATTATTCTGTAGATCTCATTTTTTGCTGAAGTTAACCAGAGTTCATTTCTATTATTCACAATAGAGGGCACTCATTGGTTGACATATATTTCTGAAACTTAGTAATGTCTTCCATTATCTGAAAAGGGTACTGCTGGTCTTGATTAGAATATGCCTGTTTAATCAAGGCTTTGAAACTAAATAAACTAAATAATTGTGTGACTTTGAGCATTTACCTTCTTCACTTGTAAAATTAGGGTATTTGAGTATTATTTGGATTGATTATTTATATCATAACTGAATATGTTTATAAGTGTCTCCAAACTAAATTTATCTTTAACCCAGTGTTTTGACAGTTCCAAGCCCAAATATCCATGTGATAACAGAATTAGAATTATTGACAAAGCCTGCTCCAAACCTGAGTTGTTGTTTTTTTAATTTTATTTTCCTGTTCAGTGATATATCCACCCAAATCCTAAAACATAAAACTACATTCACTAGTTTATCTCTTAAAAATGTGCTTCTTCCTATTTTCTTTAAACCATGTGGCTATAGCCTTTGATTATTAATTTATAATAATTACAACTAAGCCACCCTCTTTCTATATAATAAAAGCCTAATATGCTAAGTGTCTGGTTGTCCAGTTGGCCATTCAACCAATCAAAGTGTAATATGCTAATGAATGCTAAGGCCGCTTAACTGCTTGCTATGACATACATGGACCACCAGGGGGCAGATGCTCCAACTGGTAGGTTAGCTTGCTTCTGGGGTCCGGCCAATCGGAACTGAGAGAGATGGGCTGGACATGCCCTGGAGCCCTCCTGCAGTCCCTCCCCAGCTGGCCAACCTCCTGCATCCCTCCCCAGCCCTGATTGTACACTGGTGGGGTCTCTCAGCCTGACCTGTGCCTTCTCACAATCCAGGACCCCTCAGGGGATATCAGAGAGCTGGTTCTGGCCCGATCCCACAGGCCAGGCCAAGGGACCCCACTGGTGCATGAATTTGTGCACCGGGCCTCTAGTTAGTCTATAATAAAACATAATCCTCAGGCCAGAGATGAAGACAAGTATAAAAGGAATAATTTTACAAATATATCATCTTTGTGTTTAGTGCCACAAAGTTTAATAGGATGCTAAGAGAACACAAAAGAAGACACCTGGCAGGTAATGGCCTCTAGAGAAGTAATGTATTTTTCAGAGGTGTGTTAAAGATGGGATCTGGATCACATTAAGTCTGGCAGCTGATGGGCACTGGGCTGTTCTCTAGCTGATATGTTTCATGCAGATCAAACTGAAGCACAGGATAAAGCATGGTGTGCCAGCCTGCTGGCATCAGAACGCTTATTAATCCTTGTTTCTTCTTGGAGTTCTGGAGCCTGAACCCTCAAAGGCCTTGGATCCAGGTTTCATCCCCTCACCAGTCCGAAGTAGATCTTCATGTCACCTGAGAAAGAGAGTGATGAAAAGGTAACCAAATGTCTTCTGGTTGCTTCAAACATCAAGATATCTTCAAAGCGTTGCCTTATATGTGCACGGCCTTTTCTTCTCCTTGTTAGTTCCATTTTCTTTTAAACTAAGAGAATAAAATTTTCAACATTCAAGAAATCAGTTCAGAATTCTCCTTCAGAAGCAGAGGCCCATACAAATCCACTTTCTGCAAAACAAGAAGTGGATTTTCTTTTGGACTAGTGGCCTCATTTCTTTGCCACTTTAGTTTAATTTAGGTCCTACGCATGAGTTTATTTTCACAGAGATATTTATAGGAAGAAGAAGAAAGACAGAGAAGTTTAGATTTGAATTTCTCCAATGCCTTCAAGATATCAGGACTCTCTCTATGGACCATGAATGCATTTTCTTCATAGTACCAGCTTCCTAGACATGACAGCCTGGTGGCTAAGTGCCAGGTTCTGGAGTGAGTAGGCTAGGTTATTGTTTGTAATAACACTACATAGAAAAATCACTTAATCATCTAGGCCTCAACTTTCCAGTCTGTAAAATGTGAGCAATAATAAGATTCTGGTGAGGAGTGGATGAAATACATTTGTGAAGTGTTTGGCACAGTGCCTAGCCAATATCTGCTCAATAAATGTTAGTCATTACATTTCTTTTTTTAAAAAAATATATTTTTATTGATTTCAGAGAGGAAGGGAGAGGGAGAGAGAGAGAAAAAAATATCAGTGATGAGAAAGAATCATTGATCGGCTGCCTCCCCACACTGAGGATCAAGCCTACAACTCAGGCATATGCCCTTGACCAGAATCAAACCTGGGACCCTTCAGTCCCCAGGCTGACACTCCATCCACTGAACAAAACCAGCTAGGGCACGTCATTACATTCCTAACAAGTACTCAATATCAGAATAGCGTGGACACTGGGAAGCACAGACAGATAGATGAAGAAAGGAGCATATTCCTGTTACACAGGCAGCCTACGAAAACATTGTAATTTATATAGACCCTATACTCATCTAAACGGTGTCCCAAAATTCACGCAAGAAGTAATTTTGATAGAAAACACAGGTTTATTGAAATTTTCCATGACCATTTTGCATAAATGTGGCTGAATTTCTATGAGGCTCATTTTCATCTTGATGGCTTGGTTAATCGACAAAATTGTTGCATTTGGGGTTCAGAAAATCCATGAGTTATTGTTGAGAAACAAATGCATCCACAACGTGTCACTGTTTGGTGCGGATTTTGGGCTGGAGGCATCATCAGATCATTCTTCTTCAAAAATGCGGCTGCTCAGGCAATAACAAAAGAGTGCGCATGTGCCAGCAAAGCTGTGGAGGCCATTTATGCTATATGCTATTCCAAACATAACCTTATACTGTATATTTTATGAATCAATAAAAAATTTACAATTTTTAATTATAAACCTGTGTTTTCTATCAAAATTACTTCTTGCATGAATTTGGGGACACCCTTTACATTATTCATTTAACCACTTTTATTGATGATGTGTGCTTGGATTGACCTTTATTTATTGCATTACAAAGCAGCACATTGTAATGTGTAAGAATAAAGTCACTGGAGTCAGAATGCCTGGAGACAATTGCTATCTTTTCCATTTCTGAGCTGGGCAATGTCAGGCGAGTTACCTCGCTGAGCTTCTGCTTTTCCAACTTTAAAATAGGGGTAATGATAGCGCCTCCTCACAGAGATGTGAGAATTAAGTGAAATAAGGTACAGAAAGTTCTCAGAACAGAGTCTAGCACAAGATGAGCATTCAAGAAATATTAGCTCAAATTAATTATTATACACCAGGGGTCCTCAAACTACGGCCCACGGGCCACATGCGGCCGGCTGAAAACATTTATCCGTCCGGCTGGGTGTTTTTGCCTGTTTTTGCCACCTCTGCCTGTTGCTTAGCAGCCGACTCGTTGGGGTCCCGCAGTGCGCATGTGTGGAATGTGCGCCTCACTCTCCGACTCCCCTCCTTCTCTCTGTCTCTTGACTCCTCTCAGTCTCGGGTGTGATCGGATGAGTCACGAGCTTGCCTGTGCAGAGCCTGCTGCTGCCTGAGGACCGAGGTAAGAACAAGTTAGGATTTATTTTTTTTTGAAGTTAGGAGGTCTATTTTTTTATTTATTTTGCAGTTAGTAGGGCCTTTTTTTTTTGACGTTAGGAGAGCCTTTTTTTTTGAAGTTTTGTTTGTTTACTTCAAAATAAGATATGTGCAGTGTGCATAGGAATTTGTTCATAGTTTTTTTTAAAACTATAGTCCAGCTCTCCAACGGTCTGAGGGACAGTGAACTGGCCCCCTGTTTAAAAAGTTTGAGGACCCCTGTTATACACTATCAGAGATTTATGATGTCCTTTCCCCCAAATTAATAGGTTCTTCTTTCTTATTCTGTAATGCCTATTTAAGACTACTGCTTAGTGAGGTGAAAGCTGATCACATTTAATTGAAAAATCTCAGGCTAAAATAAGCAATGTTGGCAAATCTCAAATGTTCATGATTGATTTCAACAATTTCATGGTATCAGGTAGGAATCAGAAAAATAAAGCAGCCACTTTGGGATTTCAAGCAGAAAGAAATTTAGCACTGTGAACTAGTGGCTTACACATATATAGTTGGGGCGAGAGGAGAGCAATTAGGGAAAGCACCAACGATTACTCACTGTTTCTCAGTTTTATCACCATCCTGAGAGGATGAGGACGTTCCAGGAATCGCAGGAAACTCCCACTAATGGGTGCAGCCAACAGTACACAGATGGACATGTGCCAGGGCATCCGAAGGAGCTGCAAAGCGTCGCATCTGTTGAAAGTCACGCATTATCCTTCCTGGATGAAGAATAATTGTTTCTGCTTCTTTCAAATTCTGTGGCCTCTGCTTGGCGGACTCTAAACCAGAAGCATGCTGGCAAAAAAATTCTTGGAAGTGTATTTTCTAAACTTGCAGTCACTGTGGTATGAGGACACCAAGAAAAGGAAGTAAAGGCGCATGCTGGTTGCTCTAGAAAAATTAATATGCAATGCAGCCACTCCTTTGCCCATTCAGCAGCCATGTAGACTGCCTACCTGTATTTAAAGTTAAAAACAACATTAAAAACAATAAAGTAACAGCATTCTTAAATCTAACATATTGCAACTATTTCTTATTCAATTGCAGGTGTGACCACTCTCTCCCTGAGAAAAGATCCCAAATTCTATTAGTTACTTTATCCAAATCAGGATATTACTTATCTTTCTAGTTTGATCACAATGTTTTTGATAAACTTTAACTTAATCAATTATAAAGTCCCCCACCACCAAAATACTTTTAGTAAAATAGTGTGAGAAAGAAAAAAAATGATATAAGTTAATATATACAAATACAGGGTGAGGCAAATGTAGGTTTACAGTTGTGAGTACATGAAACAGTTTATTCTTGTATTATTATTTATTAATTATTGTATTATTTCCATACAAATAACTGTGAAGCTACTTCCACCCAACCCTGCATATTTATAACAAATTAATCAAGAAAGTATTTCTGGGCCCTTAACTTTGATAGAAACCAATAATTAATATCAATAACTTATTTTTTTCTCCTAATTGCTTGATGTCATCTTTGTCCTCAGTTAGCTTGTAGTTCTTTACCTGGAGAGTGCCCAAAACCTTAATGGTCCCACCTGAATTTGATTGCTGTAGGTCCTCCATGAACGCCTCCCACCACAGATGGACACAGTAAGAGTTTCCCAGAGAATCCCTTCTAGTTCACATGATACCCACTGGTTAGCAGAAACCTTATTTTTCCTTAATAATCAAGACCATTCACTCCAAACTGTTTAGTAAACCGCTTCTTTGTCTGTTGTTTCATTGGAAATCTCAACTTCTGGTTTCATAGAAATTTCATTTTTTCCTTTGGTAGAAGCATTCCTCCATAGGAACCAGAGAGCCAAAGTTTTAGGACAGGAATTGACACATCAGTGATGAGATGAGCCGCTCTGGTTAGTTCTAGACGCATGTGTTCTCATTATACTTCTAGATGCTTGGGTACGGGGTAAGACCAGGGACTCCCATGGATATTAGTTTACTCCCTCACTTGTAGCACAGTAACTGAGTTCCTTGGTCAGAAACAATGTTTGGGACCCTATGACAGTAAGTCCAAGGTTGATGCTGCTGGCAAAAGTTTATGGGAATTAGAAGGAAAATACATATCCACAATTCAAAGAGCTCAAATTGCTCCCTTTAATAAAATATAAACATTTAATATATCAATTTGCTACCAGGTGAGTGGTTGGTCCTAGGGAATGTGTCATACTGGGAACTCAGCTTTTATCTCAGCCTTGACAAACTATGTGTACACAGCAAGTGTTCACTGGCCAACAGTGTTCATCTTGAAGAAATTACACCATATGGCTTAACTTTGCGTATCTTCCATCTGAACTGACGTGGCCACTTTGTTTTTGAAATCACTGAGCAAACAATGGGGTAGTTGTTGATAGAGACTGACTAACATCCACAGATCAGGTCATCTTGTCTACCTTATTATTGAGAGTCTTTTTTGCAGTGTATACCCTTTATTGAGGGTGTATGTATATGGGGTACAAATATCCTCACACTCAGTAATGACCTAAGAGGTCCTCTTCTTCTTCTATTCACCTCCCATTTACTTCCTCCTCCGATTTCCTTGTCACTAACGTTTCAGTCAAATCCCTTCCATGTTCATCAATATTCAGTAAATCCATTGAAATCATATTCTAATTGGTATCTAATCCATATAACTGGTCATCTCCTTTACCAGCAAAATGAAACACTATATGTATGCACTGCTCAAAGTTCTGCCCACCAGGAAGATTTCTCTTTCCCACTGTCTCCTGGGATCCCAATTGAGTGAAGTAGTTATGCTATAATTGTATAGTTTTGACTGGTTGCAAATCTTTTTTAATGTGTAAACCAACCTTGAAATTTTTCTTTCTCATACAATTGATCATAAAAATCTCCCCATGAGGTCACAGGTACAGACGGAGGAAGAGGTGGAGATGCTTGTTGCCTACAGAATCTAAAGAGGCCTTTCTCTCAATGGTGGCAGAGTAAAGGGTGTAGAAATGCATGTTTTGCGTTGGAGAGAGTATGTTAATATGAAATGGTCACTGGCACATCAGAAACTTCACTGAGGAAACAGGCTCCAGAATTTTTATAAAGATTACTTTTCAGCTTCTGGCATATTATGTGACATGCCAAGGCATCTAGGACATTTGTTGATTTTTGCCAACCAGATCCAAAGAGGATGTCATCCGTGTAGTAAACCCCAAATCTTATGGGTTGGAGAAATTATTAAGATTTCTGTGGAGAAATATTAAAATAACTCTGGTAAGTAAAATGAAACTTCTAGTAATATTCTTTACTAGGTTTAACTTCAAAGACTAGCAATAAGTTTTTTATTTGTGTGAATTAGTGACCTAAGAAAACATAAAATTGGGTGAAAAGAAAAATAATTTTATATCTAATAAGCAGATTTATAAAAAAAGCAGATGAATAAAAGTGATTTCTAAGAAGAGAATTATAATGTAAAAAGAGCAAGTAATCATGCAAAAGATAGCAAGATGGAATCATAGGATAGAAAAAGTAAGAACTTGCCCTGGCCGGTTTGGCTCAGTGGATAGAGCGTCGGCCTGCGGACTCAAGGGTCCCAGGTTCGATTCCGGTCAAGGGCATGTACCTTGGTTGCAGGCACATCCCCAGTGGGGAGTGTGCAGGAGGCGGCTGATCGATGTTTCTCTCTCATCGATGTTTCTAACTCTCTATGCCTCTCCCTTCCTCTCTGTAAAAAATCAATAAAATATATTAAAAAAGAAAAAAAGTAAGAACTTAAGTAAATTTTAGAGAGATAATGATATAGAATGCTAGAGTAATCTATACATGAGTTATTCTATCTACCTTAATTATTTTTTTAAATTAACAACTATGAAAAGGAAAATATCCTAAGTGTTGAAAGCATTTATGACTGGTGTATATGAAAAATGACATCTTGCAGGAAAATCATAGATTTCCTTTGTAATTTAAATGTGTCCAATGTTCACTTTTATGTAAATGTTTAAAATTCTAAATGCTGATTCATTATTTTTGTTTTCTTAGTTGCCATTGTTGTGAAAAAATTATGTATTTCTCTTGAATAATTCATTATTCTTTCTTGGTAAAGTTAGTCACCTTCATGCTACTGTTATAAATTAGAACAATATTTCTGGTTCTAGAAATAATTTTCTTTGCTTGAAACATAATATTTATAAAAACTTTTGTTTCCCCCAAATGTCTTCCAATGTAACATAATTTAATAATTCTTTTAGCTATTTAGTTTCATTTACTTACCATGATATTCTAAAGATTCACCCATGGTGTAGCATGTACCAGTACTTTATTCTTTTACTAGAGGCCTATTCTTTTACTAGGTGCACAAATTCATGCATGGGTGGGGTCTCGAGGGAGATGAGGTTGGGGCGGGGGGGGCAGGACGCGATTGGCACTCTGGGCCGGCAGTGGGACAGCCTTGCCCACCTGGGATCTGGATCTGTCCTGCTGACATTCACGCTGGTTGTCAGGAGCCACCTGTTGGCTGCTTTTATATTGTTTCTTCCTTGCGAAGTGTCTAGGGAGGGGAAGCTGCCATGGTGCCCAGCAGCACTGTCAGGATCATGCCGGTGATGGTCCGTCGGTGCCTGGCCCATTCTCCAGAGATTGGACCTGCAGGACTACTGAAGGAGTGAGTGGCTGCCGGGACAGGTCGATCAACTGAGCGGCGCTCCTGCTGTGGGAGCACACTAACCACCAGTGGGTACCTCCTGCATTGAGTGTCTGCCCCCTGGTCATCAGTGCGCATCATAGCGACAGGTCGTTCCGGTGAATCTGGTCATTTGGTAGCTTAGGCTTTTATATATATAGATGGACAAATAGGACTGTATGGATATACCATATATTTTATCTATTCATCAGTTGATTGATATTTATGTTGCTTCCACATATTGGCTATTATGAATAATGCTGCTATAAACATTCAAATATAAGTTTTTATGAGACATACGTTTTCAGATGTCTTGGGTATATACCTAGGAGTGGAATTGCTGTGCCAAATGGTATCTCTATGTTTAACATTTTGAGAAAATGCCAAAGTGTTTTCCAATGTGATTGTGCAATCTTACAATCTCATTAGCAATGTATGAATGTTCCTATTTCTCCACATCTTAGCCAACACTTGGTATTGTCTGTCTGTTTTGTTTTAGCCATTCTGATTTGTGTGTGAAGTGATATCTAATTGTGGTTTTGATTTGTATATTCCTGGTGAATAATGATATTGAGCCTCTTTTCATATCTTTCTTTTTTATATAAAAATTCAATTTTATTAGTATTCAAATTAATATAAAATTAGACAAAATTGGATACTATTTTCTGTTTACATACTGAGAGTAATGGAAAAAGATAATATCTGGTGTTGTTAAGTTGCAAGGTTCCCATTTGTTTATCTTCTTTGGGAATATCTCTATTCAAATCTTTTGCCCATTTTGAAATGAGATCATTTGTTTTTTTATTGTTGAATTGTAAGTGTCTTTTGTATATTCTGGATACAAGTTCCTTTTCAGATATATGATTTGCAAATATTATCTTTTGTTCTTTGGGTGTTTTGTTGTTGTTGTTTTTGTGTGTGTGTGCTTGTTTTTTGTTTGTTTGTTTTTTACTTTATTGATTCTGTCTTTTGAAACCAAACATTTTTAATTTGATAAAAATGAATGTATCTATTCTTGTTTTTGCTGCTTGTGCTTTTGGTATCATATTTTAGAGAACATTTTCTAATCCAAATTCATAAAGATTTATGCTTTTGTATTCTAGGAGTTTTATAGTTTTAATCATTACATTTAAGTCTTGGCTCCATTTTGAGTTAATTTTTGTATATGGTGTGTGGTAGGGGTTCAACTTCATTTTTTTTTTATTGTAAATATCCAGTTTCCCAGCACTGTTTGTTGATAAAACTATCCAAGTTATTGATGTCTATAACTAGCATTTTATTTGCTTGTTATTCATCTATAAAACATATAAGTATGAATAAATATACTAAAAGCACCTATATCAGAATAAATAAATTCCATCCTTCTTTAAAAACATAAAAAGAAGCCAAGCCAAAAATATTATGAATATCTTTGTCTCACTTAGTCTATACCTACCTGAACCAATATAAAAATTATTTTCCATTATTATCTCTGATTGTTAGTAACTTAGCACCATTCCTGAATCATTCCATTGTCTGTCTGTTTCCCTTGCCAACAGAATTATGTCCTAGATTTACCAATAAAAAGCACTCATGTGAGAAATGAAAAGCATTGCTTCTGAATCAATAGTGAGATAGACGTGAGCGCCAGCAATTCTCAGAAGTGAAGCCTCTGAGAATTCCCCTGCAGATTATCTGCCTTGGGGCTACAGGTAGCTATAAACTTACATAAGTGGATCCCTCATTTCCTGAAATTGCCCGAGTCTCAGAAAGCTAGCAGTGAACCTGAGAGTTACGGTGTTTTTTTGTTTGTTTGTTTGTTTTTTCTGATCTTTACTCTTCCAACATACCCAAAAGTTTTCTAAGCTTCTAATTCCTTGTATTAAATCTCTTCCTTCCGCCCTGACTTGTTTGGCTCAGTGGATAGAGCATCAGTCTGCAGACTGAAGGGTCCCGGGTGGCAATTGTGGCTCAGTGGTTGAGCATCGAACAATGGACCAGGAGGTCAGAGTTCGAATACCAGTCGGAGCACATGTCCCGTTTCTCTCTCATTGATGTTTCTAACTCTCTATCCCTCTCCCTTCCTCTCTGTAAAAAAATCAATAAAATATATTTTTAAAACTCTCTCTCCTTCTTCCTTTCTCTCTGAAATGAATAAACATATTTTTTAAAAAACTTAACTGATATATTTATGTTGGGGGATATGCCACGCGCATATTTTCAAGTACTGTGGGATCAAAATTGTATTCACACATTTAAGAGACTTTCTTTTGAAACAGTAACTATTATGAGCAGCTTTCTCATGCTGCGTCTCCTTGCCTTGGTACTGCCGTAGCTTTACCTGGGATACCTACAAAAGACGGGAAGTGTCCCACTTGTGCTTCTTGCTGAGAATCACTGTCTCGGTGCCTCTGGCATAATGGACTCTACTCTCTATCTTTTACAGAACCACAGCCCACCAATTTCTTTCTGCTTTCACCAGATGTCTCTTCATGGACAATTGTGGGACTTCTCTGATTTCTTTTTGGAGGGCTGAGTCTTTCTGAGAGTGTATGTAGAAAATAGAGTCCTAGTTTCTATTTTTCAACTTAGAAAAAGAGTTGCCAATGCATTATTTTCTGTTCATTTTGGTTTCACCCAGGTGCCCATTTTTTATAGTACATTCTGTTTCTATAACCGAGGCATGTAGACAAATAGATTGATAGAGATCTATCAATTGTAGACAAATAGATTGATTGATGTCTCTAAATACACATGCAAAGACTACCATTTTCTGAGAACCAACTATGTGTCAGATACTGTATGATGCATTTTACATGATAATAAGAGTTATTCTTAGTGCATACTATATTTAGACATTAAGTTAAAGAGTTTATATCCAGTATCTTATTAAATCATTAAACAGGTATATGAGGTAGGTACTGTTATTTCCATTTCACTGATGAAGAAACAGACTCGAAAAGGGTGAATAATAGTCCCATGATCACAGAGTTGCTAGGTAGCAGAGCCGTCAAATCCAATTCTGTGTGGCCCTGAAGTCCATCTTTTTTTTTTTTAATATAGCAATCAATTTTGTGACCTATATTTGTGCACATATTAAAGGAGTTTGTAATTCCCTCCTGTATTATTTCAATCTGTCCTCTATTACCATTGGGTGTTGTCTGTATGTTTTATATAAACAAACAATACAGTCACCTTTGCTCATGATTCTTCGATGGTTTCCTACACTATGCAATCTATACTTTTTAGCATGGCTCAAAAAGTATTTGTGATTTGATCATTTGAACCGATTGAGTCTTAGTATCTCTATTTCCTTCATATTTTATCTTTATCAAATTTGTTTTCCCCACTGCCTGAAATGCTTATATGTATGACAAACTTCTAATCATTCTTCAAGTCTTGCCTCCACACATCATATGTGAAGAAGATTTTGTTGATTTGATTTCTTCAGCAAGACTTGGGCAGAACTTTGCCTCTACTCTCATTGCTTCTTGCATCATTGTTCTAAGTCTGCCTCCACCATCGATGTGTTGTGAAGATTAAACAAGATTGTCCTTGTAAAAGACTCGGTAGAATGCCTAGCACACAGGGAATGTTCATCAAAATGGTAGCTATGATTTTTTTACTGTATTATTAAGCTTTATACAAATATATGAACTTAGCACTTCATAACTTTATATTTATTATAGTTTTCCATTTTTTAGCGTTTTACCTTTTATATTGTAAATGCTCTACATAGTGTGTGTGCTTATGCCAGAAAAAAATCCTGGGACTATTCTAGGTTAATATTTACCTGCTGCTGAAACTGTCTAGTTGGGAAGTGAAAAAATTTATAAGATTTTAGACCTCTAAATAAAAATACATTTTATGATGGTATATATGTTGGTTTGTATTTAGTGTGATTAATTACAAAGAATTGAAATGAACCAGCTGAGCATCTCTGGTAATGACAGAGAGGAACCATCGTTTCAGTTGCTCAGCTACTTAACAGGTTGGGGTACTAGGCCTCCATTTTGGGACAGTGCGATAGAACCACACCAACACTTTACCTGCTCTGCTGGCTGCCACGGCGTGCTGATGAAGATGCCATCTCTTCATTGACAGGAGGAAGGCGATACAGTGGGGACTCCGAGACTGTCCAAACACACATCTAATTGCTAGTCCTTCTGTCAGGGAAGTCATGAAGTATGACCTCAGTGAGAGCCAATGCTAAAGTGGCCTCACGTTTTTAAGTTAAAAGTGAGTATATGTGATCATGTCATGTCATCGTCATCCTAAAACATAAAAGAACCCAAGATAGGGATGTAGTGAGGTGTATGACCTCAGGTGTTAGTAATGCACGATCTTTTTATCTTTGTAACTACAAATTACTCACAATATTTTTGTCCCATACCAGACATTGAGGGAAAGATAAAAGAAAGAGAAGAAGAGAGGCAGAAGGAAATGGAGAGAGAGAGAGGAAGAAGAGAGAAGGAAGGAGAGAAACAAGGAAAGGAGAAGAAAGCAAAAGGAAGGGAGGATTGGAAATAACATTTCTCATTTTTACTGACTGCAACATACCCATTTTTCTTGCTGCCTATTTCTCTGAATTGTTTCCTGCTGAAGGTTTATTTTTCTCCACATCTTTTTTCATTGCCCAGCTACAACCAGTTTCTACTGTAACCATTCTTTTATGCTAAAAGCTATTATGGAAGACACCAGAGGCCCGGTGCATGAATTTCTTGCATGGGTAGGGTCCCTAGACCTAGCCTGGGTAGAGTCCCTAGGCCTAGCCTGCAATCAGGGCTGATTGGTCCCTTCCCTGGCTGCCAGCCATAGGACCTCCCTTCCTTCATTCCACATCTCCCTCTGGTGGTCAGCGCATGTCATAGCAAGCAATCAAACTCCCAGTCTCCCAGTCCAACTCCTGAGGGGACACTTTGCATATTAACCTTTTATATATATAGACTAGAGGCCTAGTGCATGAAATTTGTGCATGGAGGTGGGGGGGCGGCGCTCAGCACAGCCTGTTCCATTTCACAGTCCAGGAGCCCTGCGATCGATCACCCCAAAGAGGTAAGCCCCGCCCACCCATCTGGGGTTCCTTGATGGATTGCCCCCACAGAGGGAGGCCCTGCCCACCAAGCTGGGGCTCCACAGTGGATTGCCCCCACAGAGGGAAGCCCAGGATACTCACTGTAGTGCCGCTGGCTGGGTAGCCTGAGCCTCCCTCTTTGGGGCTCTGCCATCAATCACCTCAAAGAGGCAGGCCCTGAGCATCCAGCCAGGGCTCCACGATGTATCCTCCCTGTAGAGGGAGGCCCTGCCCATCCACTGCAGCCCACCAGTCAGTGGCCTGGGCCTCCCTCTGCAGGGCCATCCTGGGGCGATGGCTGGGCCCCCAACCAATTGCATCACATCCACCTTGGCTGGCCTAGCACCAGTGGGTGTCATAGCATGGTCGTCGGCAGGTCGTCCGAATGGTCGTTCTGCTGCTTAGTAGTTCAGTCGATTTGCATATTACACTTTTATTATTATAGATAACTAGAGCTTTCCGGGATGGTCAAGAAGAAACTATGTCCTCTTAAAGTTAGGAATGCCCATATGATTGTCTCAGTACATTAAAAGTGAGCAACAGTAATGAGTGTCTTTGTCTTTTTTGGATAGAAGCATTTCAAAGTGGGGAGCAAACGTTAGCACTCTTCTTCCTGCCAAAGCAACGCTGTAAGGGCGACTTGACTTGTAAGCTAGCAGAACATCTCTCAGTTTGGATCCTCATGTTATGCTCAGCTCTTAGGCCAACTCATGTTCACATATAAGTAAGTGTTCAAAGGTATTTTAAGTGACTACAATTTTAGTGCTTTTTACTACTGCAACATAACCTTGCATATTCTGAATAATAGACATACATTTTGTTTATACACATGGAAAGAGACATTACTCCTTTAGTTCAATAAAAGATTCTGTTATATCAACTAGACCACAGAGAAAGAGAACTTAGTAGACATATGTTTAATAACAATTATTTTGAGGTGGTAGAACTTATTTATAAGAAGGGTTCTGGATTAGGAAAGAATTGAGTCATAGCTATGACAAGGAGAACACTCATTATTTCTATCTATTTTGACTTTTATACTGATAAAAGATGGACTCTAATGACTCCATCCTTACCTAGGCTAGTACCCTTCTTAAAATAAGTTCTACCTTTTCAAAATAATTGCTATTAATAGTAATTTGTTTGGTTCATTATGTTCCAGATTTGACTCAGTCCCAGTCTGAGTTCTGACACAGTCCAATTCCTTTGGTTTCATGGTACACAGATGTTAAGAAATGTAGGAGGCTGGATCATTCTGGTTTGCTTTTTCTCATTTCAGGGAATTAAGGGTGATAAGAACAAAACTGTCTCATTATTTCCCAGGGATGTGTCTATAGTTCTACACAAAATTAAACAGGTCAGTCTGACAACAACAATTACTTTCCTGATGAGGAAAACTTTAAAAACCTTATTATTCTTCAGTTATGTATTCATTGAACAGAATTTTACTTTATGAAGATAGTAGTTCAGGCAGTTTTCTACATGCCAGATAGTGATAAGGGCTACAAATAAAATTAAATAGGGGTCTGGGCTCCGCAGTGCCTGCAACGTGGGTCACTTTAGATTAGGTGGTCAGAGGAGACTCCTTATTTTATTAGTGTGAGCACAGTGTGCTCTTCCAGGTGAGCTCACACTGCCTTGGATGCTGTGCAAAACAAAAACAAAAGTAGCAGAAAATAGAAAATTGCCCTCAAAGGTATTAGTGAATTTGGGAAGTAAGATGATCAGATTGACTTTAGAGGACCTGATCCACTCCCTCTGTTTTGCTGCTCACACCATAACCCTCTCCCATTATTCAGGCCTTGTCCAAATCCAGCCCAAACATTAGAGTAAAACGGGTTTATGAATGTGGTCAATCACACCACCATCTGACTCTCTGCATTTGGCTCTGAGTGACGCTCCAGGCATGAAGAGATGTTGAGCCAATTCATTTCAGCGCTGAAAATATCATCACTATTGTATTCATTAAATAGGCTCATTTTTACCACAGTGATTTTATTGACATAGATGAAAAAAGAGAATTATTCTTATCAACACCAAATTTCGAAAAGGGTCCATGAGAAGTTCAAGTGCCTTGTAGACCCAAAGACATTTTGTTCTTTGTTGACAGCAAATGAAATAGTCATTTAGAGAAACTACTAGTGCATGGTTAAGTAGTCAGCACGACTAAATGCACAGTGGATTTAAGTCTTTCTTTGCCACCTGGAAGGGCCATTATTGAGCCTCAGTGCACAGAAATCTAAAAGTTCTCCACCTGAGATTTTCACACATGCAGAGGCTGACACTCCATAAACTGGACAGTGGCTTAGCTGCCACCTATGATCTGAAAAGGAAGGAAGAAGGGTAACCAGGTTTATTTAGTGTCTTTGATGGCTGCTCAGGCAATGTGCTGGCTCCTTTGTGTGTTTTTCCTTGTTCCAGGTGCCCTTCATTTCCAATTGGAATACTTCACCAGGGCAACAACATCTGCCCTGATATACACTCCTCAGTTCTGTTCAAGTCATTCTGCAGCATTTACCAGGATATAGACGGAGGCCCCACGGCTCTAAGTATAGTCATCAGTACAAGAGAGCAGTGTGCATATCCTCAGAAAAGAAGTTGATAAAAATGGCTAAAGGTGCCATTTACTGAATCCCCTTCTAGAAACTGTATTCAGAAAATGGTATAACCATATTTGATGCTATGCTATAATCGTATTCGAACTATACATACATAACCACTTTCATTTAAAAAAATAGAAAATAAAGTAAATAAAGGATTCTAACCTCTTGCCTCTGTTTTTATAAAAGCTTTTTCTATGGTAAGATCAGCGAAGAAAAGATAATGTAAATATTGGAAGGAGATGAAGGGAAGAGCCAAATAGTGGAACACAGGTCGAGTGCCTCTGTGGAGAACACCCTTAGGCAAGAACATAAATTAAGCCATTCCCCACGGTTGGTGCACAATAGCAGACTGAATGTTAAGGCAAGGTTTAGAGATTCTTATTGTCTGGATTTTTGTTGTTCCTTTTTGTAACTAAAGTATATTGGACTTTCCCCCCAAATTTTAATATGAACCAAGGTTATAAAAGTGATCTGAATTGTTTATTAGCCATTTTACATCCTCATGAAATCTCTCAATATGACACATTTGAAAGTGAATAATCATCTGAGGCATATTTAGAGTAGGAAAGCCCATACAGGAAAATGTGAATTGCATTTTCACATTTATCCATAAATTAACTACACAAGCATTTGTGCATAAGTAGAAATTGTTGAATTTTCTTCATATATTAATTATTGACCAAAATCTTATGGATGGTTAGATACACATCATTCAGGCATTATTATTTTTTTCTTATGTGGACTATAACTACAGAAATAAAATATGAGCTTGTAGGGTAATTGAAAAACCACTGCATTTTACAATTACCAGATGAAGTCTAAGGTAATGAATACTGTCTTTAAAACACCTGGGAAACCATAATTAAATAAATAAATAAATTGTATACTAAGCATGGTTTTATTTTGCAGGGCTTTGAAGCTATAACTGAATTGATGCCTGCCTCTACTCATTTAACCTATTGTCCCCTCACTTTCCCATTTTCAAGCTGGTGATAATAATAACTCCTGGTAGCTCATAGGGGCTATTATGACGATAAATGGGATAATATATGTGAATATGCTTTGTGTTACCTGAAAGAGTATATATAAAGAGACTTTAAATAATACAAATATATTACATATAAATTAAAATTTGGCTTACATTAATTGTTCCTTAGGAACTGTACAATGAATATTTAATATTTTAAACTTTAATCTAAATTAAATTTCATAAACATATTCTATATATTTTCAATACAAGAATCAGTGATTTATGACATCTTCTGATTCAGGTGATTTAGAATAAGAGCTATTGATTTTTTTTTTCTTTTGCCTTTACTATTTTTGATCACTCAGGTAACTCCTCATGGGCCAGCACTCACTGGCATATGTTCTGGCCTGTTTGCTAAACTCAGAAACACACCTACACCTTTTTACCCTGTGTTACAACTATAAACTGTTAAGTCAATGGCTATCTAGAGTTAACAAATTATTAACTTCACATTAATTTCTAAAAGCCATTGTGTTCTCTTCAGCCTTAATTGTGCTATTTTCAGCCCTCTGTTTTAGCCACAATAGAGAGGAGCAATGATGCAAGTTATTAGAAACAACAGATAATCCATTGATCTCTCCAGCAGAATGAGCTATGCTATGTGCAATGGGTGGGGACAGTTGTGGTGATTGAAAAAAATGTGGCTGTAACTGGGTTGAATTTATTTTTTCTATGGCTTTAGTGTATCTTTGGAGGGGAGTCCCAGCTGGGTTCTCCAGCCCCCCAGTTAAATTGTGGCTATTCATGGTTTCAAGGTCATGACCAGTCAGAAAATGAATGTAGATTAATATTGGGAATTGAATTTAATTCTCATTACTCTAGAGAAATAGCACTGGGAATGGTTACTCTGCCTGCTTGTCCAATAGATCTTTATCCTGTTGTCCCAAGGCACCTTGCCTACAGAAATATTTTCACTTGGACAAATAAATGAGCCAGACAATTGCATGGATCCTTTAAAAGACCAAAAGCATGAATTGTGCACTTTTGCTCCCAGCAACTAGAATAGTGGCTGGGATGAAACAGATGCACTGTAAATTAAGCTTACATCAATAAATGAATGACCTGAAAAAATACTCGTTAACCATTTTAGATCTCAATTTTGAAAAATGTCACTTGTATTCTGAGGTCAGAGGAAATTAGAAAAACGGGCTTAGAAAGGAACTTGGGAGAAAATGGTGGAATTCGGGTAGTCCTTGCACAGGCCACTTTGTTAGAAAGTGGGAACACCTTGTCAGGCTATTTAGTTAAACATAAACAAAGCAAGTACTCTGCCTCTTCTTCTTTATTCTTGACAGAGACTGTGGAAATTATTTGGATCTTTTGAGCTCTATTTAAATATTTGTTCCTTTGTTCAAAATGTCTTCTCTCTCTCCCACTCGCTCTCTCTCTCTCCATATGGTCACAAAGGATGTCATGCAATGGCAAAGTATTTGCCTTTGTAAAGATTGTGTATTCTTCTTTGGGAAGTTACTCATAAATAAAAAGAGTTGATTCTCAATCACTTATGATTATGAGTATCTGACCTTTAACCAGGAATTAAATGGTGGGTGCAGCACTTGAGAGGGATACACATTTCACATGCTGTTAAAACAAGACACATTAGGGGAGTTAAGATAAAGAGGTTCTCCAATAATAAGTAAATGATGAAACCACACTCTAAGCTTAAGGAGTGCTGAGAAAGACCTTGCTCTGTTTTGGGAAACTTTTGTGGAATTTCTGTATTTCACAGATCCAAATATTACACCAAACCATTATCTTATTAAATGAAGTTAATTAGTCTACAACTTGCATTAGAAAGCCCAAATTATTAAGAATTTGTCTTAATAATTGGTAAAGGGAGTGGACACTTCTATTTTTATTAATCATGTTAGAAATCAATCAAAGTATGGAAATATAACGTTCTAAAAGTTAAAAATATAGCTCATAAAAAAGAGTATATGTATTGCCAAAGCAAGCAGAACTCATAAACATAGCAAGTAAGCTCATGTTGAAAACCTAACTTAAAGATTAAGCCAGAGGTTAAACTGGTCCGATGGAGTATAGGAAAGGCCAAAGTATGTATACGAATAGGAAGGGAAAAAATGCTGACATGGCATTGTTAGATGAAATACTAAATTACTTAATATCTTCCAAGACCATAAAACATACTAGTAACCTTTGGGGTTATCTTTTTCCATCAGACAGGAATCATTTGTGTCTAAACTGGACAAAATTCATTTGCAATTTAACAATCTTCTAAAGGTTAACATCTAACTGCACAGGGGATGAAACCTTATCAATAGTAAATCAAATTGAATCATCTTAGAGAATTAGGTAAGCTTTGCACAGACCCATTGGACAGTGTTAGACTGTGACATAGAAAGGCCATGCAGTTATTCCATTGCATCCCAAGTTTTGGATATCTTTTCTTAGTAAGGGAAGGGAAATAAAAACTGGCAAATTCAATCTTAAATTTGGGTGAGAGGGGGACTCCTTCTCTAACTGGAGCTTAGGCCGTGGGCCAGGGCTCTGATGAATAGAGATAGACTCCGAAGCATACCGTGTGGTAAGAATTACTTGTCCCTGGCTATTAAGAGGCAGGTCAGAAACCAGGCCAGGGCGTGCCCTGCGACTGGGACTCTTTAAGGATAGGCCTGGACTAGTCCACCCAAAAGCAGTCTCATTTCATTGTAATTGTAATTTATCCTGCGTTTTGATAGCTTTTCTTTATGTCCAATTTACAATAAAATCCTGCCAAGTGATAGTCTCATTGTTAGCTTCGTTGTGGGAAATTAAAGAGAGGAACTGCTCCATATTGGGGGGAGGTATTCATGTTAAGTATGAGAAAGGCAAGGAACATTTTTTTTCCTCATGCTGAGGCCAATGTAGCGGTAGCAGCAGGCGCTCAAGGGAAGGTGAACTGGCAAGAGAACCATATGAAATTGCTTACCATTGAGATTGTTGGTTATACAAAGAGGAGGAGCTATATAGATCAAATTTAGCTGATGACGGTGGTACATGAAGATCGGGTCATACGTGATACCTGGACAGGTATGTTTCAGAAATTCTCAGAAAGGGGACCCTGGTTATTTTCCTTGGGCAAATGAATGAGGCTCCAAAGCACCTTGCTTGTTGGTTTGTAATAGAATGATTGCAGTATGAATTCTAGAATTATATTACCTGGGTTCAAATCTAAATTTCAATTCTTTTTTTTAATAATTTTTTTTATTGCTTAAATTATTACAAAGAGTATTACATATGTCTCCTTTTTTTTCCCCCGCCCTTGACAATCCCCTGGCCTCCCCTACCCCCCAGTGTCTTATGTCCATTGGTTATGCTTATATGCATGCATACAAGTCCTTTGGTTGATCTCTTACCCCGCTCCTGCCCCCCCCACCCTTACCGGCCTTCCTGCTGTAGTTTGACAGTCTGTTCGAGGCAACTCTGCCTCTGTATCTATTATTGTTCAAAAGTTTATAATGGTCTCTATTATCCATGAATGAGTGAGATCATGTGGTATTTTTCCTTCATTGACTGGCTTATTTCACTTAGCATAATGCTTTCCAGATCCATCCATGCTGTTGCAAATGGTAAGAGTTCCTTCTTTTTTACAGCAGCATACTATTCCATCGTGTAGATGTACCACAGTTTTCTAATCCATTCATCTACTGATGGGCACTTAGGCTGTTTCCAGATCTTAGCTATGGTGAATTGTGTTGCTATGTAAATTTCAATTCTTAATAGTTATGTGAACTTGTTATATATTTGCTTCTTTATGCCTCAGTTTCTTCACTGGTGAAAAGGGTATAAAACATAACTACAACACAGATTTGTTATGAGAACTAAATGAATCTATCTATCATCTATCTATCTATCTATCTATCTATCATCTATCTATCATCTTAAAATACTTAAATTGTTGCATATCATATTGTATGCATGTTGGTTATTTTCTGCGGGCATAACTCTAAATTTGCCTTCCTATACCCACTTTTGAATTGGAGGAGTGGTAGCCTGCAAACTATATTTTCCTTGCTAGTTGGGTTCAGAAGACTGGAAAACAAGAGGAAGAGAGGCGCCTTTGGAGATGCCTTCAGTGGAAGTGGTAGCAGCAGTATCATGCAAGCTCTTTGTGGGAATGTGGCTCCCGGTTCCCAATCAGTTGTAATAACTCCAGGGACAGAGCTTCCAACAAAGCAATGGCACAGGAGTGGCACCAACTCTGGATCAATGAGTAAACCTTTGTATTTTGTTCATTCCTCCATTCTAACAACTTTGTAACTAGTTCAATGCACAAATCCCTTTGCACTTGAAAAGCCTGGAGTAGTTTATGCTTTTCTGACTATTGAATGTATCTATTACTATTTTACCATATGTTATGATATTATATTTTATTATATCATTTATATTATTAATATCAGTTCTCTGAAACATTATCTAGTAACGAAAAAAAATCTAACCATGTGACCTTCCTATGCATCTCTTCTAATCCTCTATTCTAGTCCTTCTCCCCACAGACTTTGTCCTTGACTCAGAGGTATATATAATGAATGATCAATAGTTACATGAGCTGGTGTCTCATTTAAATACACCACTATAGGTTTATATCTATCACTGATTAATGGCCTCGTGGGAGGAGAAATTTGTTTCATTTGATAGCAGTCTAAGAAAAATCATTGGTATTTTAGAGAACAGGTTTTGAACAATTAGAAAAATGTATAATCAATAATAGGAGAATTTTTATGTCCCGCATAAGGCTAATGCATCTAGAATTATTATGTGATTTGCCTTTAATACATTATATTGATTACTTATGACTTATAATAGCTTGAGGGAGTAAATATGCACCACAAAGGTAATTTTGTTTCACAGCTGCAGCAAATGCTGTTGATTTCCAGTAGCTGGATTTCCTTGGTAAGAGGAACATTGCATCTAGAATTATGAATTCATGGAAGGATTTGTGAATGTGAGGGCTTACCACTGGAGAATAATTTGAAAAATGGTCTGGAAATGGCATAACATATACAGGGAAAGTATCTGCCTAGGCAATGGATTTACAATGTTCTAAGAAATCAATTTGGCTCACATTAGGGTGTCTTCATTTTTCTTTGGTTCTCTTTCTTACCTTTCTTTGGCAGTTTAAGTCCATCTTGAAATTGTCATATCCATCTTTCCTCATTGTTTCCTCTGCTAGTCCCTGGAGAGGACTATTGTTGAGTCTGTCATCTTCACAAGCAGCTCCTCATCAAACAGTTACAGTGATATCTAACTGGCCAAAAACCATGTTAGCCGGAAAATGTCTTTACTTTGAATGACTCTTTTCAACAGCATATTTCAGCAAACAGCTTTGTGTCTAGGTTGACCTATTTATCAATAACCTGGAGTTTATAAATGTACAACATGTGACCGAAAGTAAATAAGATTAACATCCAAGTACAGCATGTAGAACCGACCTCTTTGTTACAGTTATATCGCTTCTGACATCTGATTAGTCTATACATGAAACAGTCTGCTACCTTCTGAAAGCTGGAAAAAGAAAACACAAAGAATTGCAGGGATATAATTTGCAGAGTCAACTGAAAGACACTAAGGTGAAATAAAAATAACACTGGCTTTATAATCAGACCAGTTGAGCTCAATTCCTGACTCTTTCACTCTAAGGATTAATTCATTTAATTCTTAGCACGCTCTCTCTTTCTCTCTCTCTCTCCTGATAGGCCCCCTCCCATATACAGGAGCCACACATATGGCATATATTTAGCCATTTGCCTATTTTTATAAAGTTTTACAGGTAAACAACAATACCCATTTGCTTACATATTGTCTATGGCTGCTTTTTCTCTTCAAAGTGAAAAAGCATATAGTTTCAAAACCTAAAATATTTACTCTCTGGTCCTTCACAGAAAGCATTTTCTAATCTCTGACTTAGATTATAGTAGAAGCTCAAGAAATATTTGTTCCATCCCTTTAGCTTGAACAAAATATAACAGAACATCTAGTGCCCAGATCTTGGTTTCTAATACCCTTTTCCAGCAAAAAGGAATCCACGACTCCTTGGAGAAATGGCTCATTTTACGGCCGGGGAAGAAAATGTACATGATGAGCCTGAAGCATCTATAGTGCTAGAAAGTAAAGAAGTGCTAAAAAAAAAAACACCAAAAACACAACAACAACAAGAAATGAAGGTATTCCTGATGGCTAAAGCTGAAACAATGTGAATAAATAAATAATTGTATTGGATTATAACTCAAAGTCCAAAATAAATCTCCATGAGACCACACTAATAACTGATTGGATAAATAAATAACAGAAGAGAATAGAAAAATCTCTAGTAAAGAATTCCAAATACTTTTTATGGATATTCTGCTCTTTAGGATGTGAAACCTACTGGTGCACTGCTTAAGTTTGGCTGTGCATAGTGACTTCCTTTAAAAAGTACAGTATGAAAAATAGGGAAAAGGAGTAACTTCATAGTGGAGAAACCTGACAAACACGACCTGTGCCAGGTGGTCAAGACCAACATCAACAGTGATAAGTCAGGTTGAGAGTATGTGCTCTTGATATGATGGGGTGAGAAAGCTAACTTTGTATTCTTCCTCCACAAAATATGTACACCAGGTCTAAGCATGAGAAAAATGTAAAAAAAAACACCACAAAAACAAACACAACTGAGGAGCAGTCTACAAAATATCTGACCAGTACTCCTTGAAATTGTCAAGATCGTCAAAACACAAGGGTAATCTGAGAAACCTTAGCAGGCAAGAGGAAGCTAAGAAGACATAACTACCAAATATAAAGTGGTTTGCTGGAAGGAATTTTGGAACAGAAAAAGGACATTAGGTGAAAACTGAGAAAATATGAATTAACTATGGACTTTAGTATCAATATTGTTGCCATAGTTATTGTAACCAATATGCAAATGTAAGTTGTAAATAATATGGGAAACTAGGTTTAGGTATATATGAACTGTCTGTTCTATTTTAATAATTTTTCTGTAAACATAAAACTATTCTAAAATAAAATGTTTATTAAAAGATTTGGCAGAAAACACTTGAACAGTTATTGTATTTAGATGGCCATATCTTACACATTTAGATGTAGAAATTATTTCACCATATGGATCTAACGAAGCCGACTAAAATGAACAAAAGAGCTCCAAATGTATTTATTCCCTTACAGTAATATGCTGTACTTTTACTTGAAAATTGATTCAGCTTTTGAATTTGTAACTAATGGGCTTTGATCCTAAAAATACTAGAGAAATAAGAAACTCTATTTCAAGTAGAAAAGACAAAATAGCAGGAAATAATAGTCATGCTCTGAAATATAATAAAGTCATTCAGATGTTATATGTAATAGCAGTACAAAGGAGAAGGGTACAGTTAAACGGTAAAATCTACTGGAGACATATTTAATTCAGGCATTGTATTTTGGAAACTATCCCAAAACAGTAAGATTTAGCATGACATTTGGGAAATTAGAGTAATACAATAGAATGGCAGTTCATTGTATAGTTGGAAGGGAAAATCAACATACTAAGAAAAAAAACAAGTTTTTCTGTCATTCAAAGGAAAAAGAAATACTCTAACCCACAAACATATTTCCCAAAGAAATAAACTCTCCTTAGGTAGAAAAATGTGCAGCTTATACTGCAAGGGCAAGTCTATGCCAAAAAGAAACTAAAATTGACACACCATTTATTCTAGAGATCATTCAAGTTTAAATGCTTTAAAAAGTTAAGCAAATAAATTCAAAGCTGTCATCAGAAATATTTTAAATTTGTGATGACATGCTTAGTTATAAAATGATGATTCTAAGCCAAATTAAGCCATACTGGCAATCCTTCTGAAAGGGAAACTGACATTTCACAAGGGCTAGGTAAGGTCATGTTGGAATAAGTTATCATTGATACACTGGGCCTCTGATTCTAGAAGCAAATTAATAAACCCTGATTCAATCCTCAGGAAATATTTTTTTAATCTATTTAAATTTAAGGAAGCAATGCAATATTTTAGAAGACTGATGATATTCCCTTCAAAGACATATTATTGCAAATGAGTTAACCACAAATCAATTATTTCAATGGCTTACCCTGATAGAATAGAAAAAAACATTAAGAATCACCCTACCCTTGTCCAGAAAATAATTTTTAAACAGACAGTCCTCAAATAATTAAAGATAGTAAAGTAATTTAATCTAGTGTATGATGCTAGATCAGAGAATATATGTTAAATAGAAAATTTCTTTTTAAATATATTTCTTTTTTATTGATTTCAGAGAGGAATGGAGAAGGAGAGAGAGAGATAGAAACATCAATGATGAGAGAGAATCATTAATTGGCTGCCTCCTGCACACCCACTACTGGGGATCGAGCCCACAACCCAGGCATGTGCCCTTGGCCAGAATCGAACCTGGGACCCTTCAGTCACAGGCTGACGCTCTATCTACTGAGCCAAGCTGGCCAGGGCTAAATAGAAAATTTTTTATTAGATTATTGGTACTCTATGTTAATACTTAAATATAGAAAATCTATACAATGTGCTATCAGGAATTCCATTGTCAAAATAATTTTCAAAATCTGATTATATCAATTAACTCCAAGTTGAGTATATAAATTCTACACATGTTTGCTTTGGCCTGATGTCTTCAGTTTGAATATTTTTTCAAAGCAACTAATATTTATTTCAATGAAGAGTAAAACATTAAAGTTGAAACAGACAGACTGATTCCTTTGACTGCTTGATAGTTATGCTGTCTAATGTCCTGGCTAAAAGGTAAGGAATTAATTTTGCTTTTCCCATTATATCTTTAGCACAGATCATTTATCAAGGTTCATTTATATTTAGCAAAGTTTATTGATCACAAAATTTGTATCAGGCATTGTGCTAAAACTCTGGAGATACAACCATGAGCAAAATCAGAAAGGATCTAATGGGGGGGGGGCGGCGGGTAAGGACACATATGTAATACCTTAATCAATAAAGAAAAAACATTATATGTAAAAAACTTATAGGCTGATAGAAGGAACAAATATTCAATAATCACATAAACAAATGTGGAACTGCTCTTGTAGAAATTGCTGGGAAGGACAAGTGCTTGGTGCTATGTGACTTAGCAAGAGTTGTAAAAAGCTTCTCTGAGAGTAACACTTGAGATCAGATCTAAAGAGTAAGGAAAAGTTCACTAGACCAAGAGAAGAGGGAGAATTTCTCAGGTAGTGGGAAGAACATATGATACTACATTATGGTGGAACATAGTTTTGACCATGTATGAACTTTGACGATCATAGTAAGAATGCTTGCTTTTATCTTGAGAGCACAGGGAAGCATTGAAGGGTTTAACCAAAAGTGATATAACTACTTTTGTATTTAAAGAGTGTCATGCAGTCTATTATATAGATAAATTATCAGATAGGTCTGGGCTGGATGCAGGTTGATTAGTTAAAGGGTTATTATAAAATCTAGGAATGAGTTTTTGAGAATTGACGTGTTGTTTTTTTTCTAAAGATGCTAAAAGGTAGATAAATTTGAGAGCCATTTAGGAAGTAATATGAGCTGAACTTGGTGATGGGGAATAAAAGAAAGAGAAACAGGCATAAAAATTAGTCTCTGGATTTCTGAATAGTGTAGCCTGAAGGGTCTTGGGGCTATTCATTGAAACAAAGTAGAAAATAAGATTAAAATGTGGAGAAAGATGATGTAGAAGAGAATGAGTCAATTTTGGGATGCTGACTTGAAGATATAACTGAGCCCTTCAAGAAGGGATGACCCACTATCAGAATGGCAGAATAAGAATCTCTGAAAAATACTAGCAATAATTGTTCCCTATAAAAACAATAAAAATACTAGCAATAATTGTTCAAATCAACATTTTTTAACCTGGAAATTAACCAAAGCTTGCAACAATGACAGAATATGTTATGAAAGAAAAATGGCTACAATGACAGAATATGTTATGAAAGAAAAATGGCTAAATCTCAGCAAGAACAATGAGTTCTGTGGCATTTCAACTTGCCTTGCTTACGTCACCCTCTTCCTAGCTCCATAGTAGCACTGAAAACACCAGGCTCACACTATACAGCTGAAACAGCAGCAGCCTAGCAGCCAGTGGCTGGGACAGAGTGGGTTTGGCGTCTCCTAAAGCCCCATCTCCAGAGAAGTGCTATTATTTGAACTTCTTAGCAGCTGCTACAAGTCAAGCTACATTTTTAGGACTTGCCTTTATTTAACCTAACTCAAAACTCCCTGTGTGTCTTATCGCTAATTGTCCAACATTGCAGCTGCCTAAAGCAGGGATGCTAGCTGCCCCTAACAAGAGGTTGATCAAAAATCTTGGAAAGGGAAATGGGAGAACGAGATATCCATGGGGGGATTTGTAAAGGTCCAGTTTACTTCTGAAAATGTAGAAGGTCATACACATATGCAGGGCTGTGCATATGCCCTGGAATGACTTGAGAAGGCCCTAATTTCTCACTTTTGGCTGATGTTGTGCCCTAGTAGAAAGTGAAGACTAAGTTGGAGTTTTCACTGTGTGCTGGAGCATTGAAGGCATAGCCTAACTTTCAAGCAGGGCCCTCAGCAAACACTGGGAGACTTATTGGTTCAGGGCCTTCGAGAAAATCTCTGTCTAATCATTAGCTGATCCATATGTTAACTGAGAAGAGACTTCACTGGCTGCGCACAACAAAGAACACACTGAATTAGTCCAAGAAAGTCACTTCACTGGTGGGACTTTAAAGCAGTGCAACCATTTTAGAAACACTTTAGCAGATCTTAAAATTGTTAAGTATGAATTTACCAGAAGACCCAGCAATTCCACTCCTAGGTATATGCCTAGGAGAAATGAAAACCTATGTCCACACAAAAATTCATACATGAATATTTGCAGCAGCATTAATCATATAGCAACAAAGCAGAAACACCCAAAATAGCTGAAGAATGGATAAAATTATACTATATCTATACAGGGACTATTTGTCCATAAAAAGGAATGGAGTACTGATATTTGCTATAATATGAATGAACCTTAAAACATCATGGTAAGTGAACAAAAAAAATGCAGACACCAAAGGTCATGTATATGATCTTATTTATATTAGATTTCCAGAATATGTAATTTATAGAAATAGAAGATTAGTGATTGCTAGGAATTCAAGGAAGCTGAAATGGGGAATGACTGCTACAAGGTATGGTGTTTTCTTTAGGGATGATGATAATATTATAAAATTATATAGCAGTGATGGCTGTAAATATACTTAATTGTGTGCTTTAAGTGGATGAATTTTTGGCATGTGAATTATCTCAATAAAGTTGTTAAAAATATAAAAGTTAGAAAGATAATCCTGAATGTTTGGTGTTTAAAGAAAGGCTAACAACTTTGGGCACAAGTTAGAAAAGTTTTCTGTCACTATTTTAAATATGTTGAGAAATAGAAAGTTTTATAAGTGTCTTAGTTCAGGCTGCTATAACAGAATACCATAGACTGGGTGACATAAAAAACAGAAATTTATTTCTCACAGTTCTGAAGTCTGGGAAGTCCAAGAAAAAGGCACCAGCAGTTTCTTTGTGTGGTGAGGGTCTACTTCCTGGTTCTTAGATGGCCATCTTCTTGCTCTGTTCTCACACATGGTGGAAGGGGTGAGGGGGCTCTCTAGGCTCTCTTTTATAAGGGCACTAATCTTATTCATGAGGGCTCCATCCTCATAACCGAATCATTTCCCAAAGGCCCCACATCCAAATGCCATCATATTGGAGGGTTTGGATTTCAACACATGAATTTTGGAGAGACAATGCATCCATAGCAATAATAAAATTACAGAGTACAATTTTAAAAGTGAATATCCTATCTAATAAAAAAGAAACATGGTAATTAGCCGTACATCCGCTACCCTTCCCATTGGCTAATCAGGGCAATATGCAAATTAACTGCCAGCCAACATGGTAATTAGCCGTACATCCGCTACCCTTCCCATTGGCTAATCAGGGCAATATGCAAATTAACTGCCAGCCAAGATGACTTGCTGGCCTCTCAGCTTCAACTCTAAGCAACTATGTTGCAAATATAAAAGCTAAACAAAACCCCAGAAACCTGCTTTAGTCAGCCGGGCTTCAGCCAGCCGGACTGCAACATTGTATCAAATACAGAAGGTAAACAAAGGCCAGAAACCTGCTTTCAGCAGCCGAGGCCTCAGAGCTAAAGCTGGCCCAGAATAAAAAAAAAAAAAGAAAAAAAGGAGCAGTTGGGAGCTTCAGTCACCCGCCAGCCTGAAAACGGCCCTCAGCCCCTCAGCCAGACTGGCCAGGCACCCAAGCGGGACCCCCACCATGATCCAGGACACCTTTCAGGGCAAACCAGCCGGCCCCCACCCGTGCACCAGGCCTCTATTCTATATAGTAAAAGGGTAATATGCCTCCCAGCACTGGGATAAGCGGAGCCGCGAGGCCTCCTGGCACCGGGATCAGCGTGACAGGGGGCAGCGCCCAAACCCTCTGATCGCCCTGAGGCTCTGTGTGTGACAGGGTGCAGCACCCTAACCCCTGATCGGCCCTGCTCTGTGTGTGACAGGGTGCAGCGCCCCAACTGCATGATACCAGACCTGCTCTGTGGGGGATA
>NW_005871057.1:4667231-4744400 GCF_000147115.1 Myotis lucifugus | reverse complement strand
CGGCCCTGCTCTGTGCATGACAGGGGGGAGCTCCTCAACCCCTGTATCGGCCCTGCTCTGTGTGTGACAGGGTACAGAGCCCCAACCCCCCTGATGGGCCCTGCTCTGTGCATGACACGGGGCAGTGCCCCAACCCCCCTGATGGGCCCTGCTCTGTGTGTGACAGGGGGTGGTGCCCCAACTCCCCTATCGGCCCTACTCTGTTAGTGACAGGGGGGAGCTCCTCAACCCCCTGATCGGCCCTGCTCTGTGTATGACAAGGTGAGCTCCTCAACCCCCTGATCGGTCCTGCTCTGTGCGTGACAGGGGGTGGCGCCGCAACTTCCCTATCGACCCTGCCTTGAGTGTGACAGGGGGCGGTGCCCCAACCCCCCAATCGGCCCTACCCTGAGCGTGACTAGGGGTGGCATTGCAACCTCCCGATCCGCCCTGCTCTGTGCATGACAGGGGGTGGCACCCCAACTCCCCAATCGGCCCTGCTCTGAGCCCAACCAGGGGCTGCACCTAGGGATTGGGCCTGCCCTCTGCCACCCGGGAGCAGGCCTAAGCCAGCAGGTCATTATCTCCTGAGGGGTCCCAGACTGCAAGAGGGCACAGGATGGGCTGAGGGACTCCCTCTCCCCCCCGAGTGCACAAATTTTTGTGCACCGGGCCTCTAGTAAAAAATAAAGTAGGAGAGATATGGGGTCCAGGATGCCATGAGGAAATGATTGCAGGGAACATCCTAGAGGTATTACATAATATCCCTGGTTCACACAGGCTTAAAGTTCTCATGTTAGAGAACATAAATATTCAAAAGTTACTTTTAAAGCAGTCAAGAAATACTATTAAGTGAAAAGCTGCCAGCTAAGAAGATTAAAGCATATGGTCCTTTGTTGTTTCCCAAACTACTAAACTTTTCAGAGGCATTTGGATAACAGGACAAAGCATTAAAACAGCAAGAACTAAAGAGAGCACTTCATAGTCATCGAAATAGCCAAATGCAAAAGGCAAATAGTTTTTAAGGCATTGGTTCTGTGCCTTGAGAATGCTTCAAGGATTTTCAAGAAGAACTAGAGATGTGCACAGTTTGTATGTTTTAAAAAAAGAGATTTAAATGAAAAAGAAACATTTTACTTCACATGTGTGATCCATTCAAATCACTACTCAATCCTAAGGGCAAATTAAATGCATTTGCAAGAAAAGCTAAAGCAAGCATTTTGGGTGTGTTCGTTTTTACAAGAAATACATTATAGCATCAAAGAAATCGATCTCCTCATTGATTCTCTTGTTTTATATTATTATATTCTCTCTATCTTGCTTTGTCCACATTAAAGTCTTATTCAAAGAAGTGATCTTGGTCCAATGACATTTAAACAATTTCCAACCTTGAATACTAATATCAGAACTACCAATCAGGAACAGACTGGGGTAGTGATAGATGACTTAGCTTTTGAACAGTGGATGAAAAACTGATATGGTCCATGGTGGGTTTTTAAATGTAGTTTTCTGAGAGGTGTGAGTAGGGCAGAGTAAAAGGAAGGTGGGCTTTGAAATCAGGCTTATGAGAGAGAGTGGTTATATTCCTTAGCTTCTCTGTGTATTGAATTATTTATCTGTAAATAGAGAGTAATAATATCTTCTTCATAGAGATGAGGGAAAGATTATATTTTAAAATGTTAGTAAATACTCTTTGTGTACCTGGCACATAATAGGCCCTCAATTACGGTAGCTATCATTCTATTCGGGATTATAGAATTTTACTTTATGTCATAACAATGAAAAGCAGCAGAAGAAGAAATATTGTTGTGACATTATACAATGTCCAGATATTTACAAATCATTGTAATAAGCTTTGAGAAAAGGTGATAAAAATAATAATCTCTACCTAAATATGGCACACAGATGCAGTGCCTATGAAACAGTGTTATCCTCATTGTCTAATTTAAAATAAAAATGAAAGATTAACCTCAAATGAGATCATACAACAACTGTGGTAGAAGGAGAAAAATGAAAAAAATGTCAGACTCTTTTTCTTCTTTTCTCCTTCAAAGATGAAAAGTAGAACAGGAAAATAAGCAAACACCCAATTGTTTTTCAAATAACTGTACTTGCCACTCAAATACAAATAGTGCATATGCCTGAATGCTCACTAGTCTTTCATATGATGTAGGAAGCATTCTGGTCTGGCCATCCTACAAAGGAAAGTTACCTACAGAATTGCATTGGTGACTTATATCACAGCAAATTTTCATTAGTATAATTTTCTGCCAACTCAGAAATGTGATGAAATCAGTGTATCTTCACCTATTAGTATCCTAAGTGCACCACATAATCTCAGATATGCTGAGTAAATATTGGTTGGATAATTGATATATTTAGACTGAGTATGCGAGGAACCCATCTGCCACCACTTTTCAGTAGGAAAGGCTACAATTTGCCCTTATACAACAGAGAGTTGGACAACCACATATCTGATGTCTCTACTAGACAAAAGCTCAATGGAGGGGCTGGCAACAAAGGGGTTGGATATGTGAGGATATGTGATTGAAACTTGGTTAGGTATAATGGTCAGGGAGGTTTCTTTTTGGCCAAGTAGTGAAAAATTTTTATGCAGTAGAAGTAAACTGGTAGATCTTAGTGCAGTGGATGTATATTATATTTTATATATATATATATATATATATATATATATATATATATATATATATATCTATATATACACATTTAACTTTTCAGCTGGATTTATAACCTAACCCCCATTTAATATGCAATTAATGCTTAAGAACATAAGACTGATTCCTGTTTAGTGAGGCCTCAAAATATATTGACAGACTAAAAAGATAGATGCAGGAAGTTGAGGTCACTTCTATATCTTTTCCAAGAATAGTATGCACACCCATCTGCTCATACATGATTTAGATGAAAACCCAGCATGCATTACCTACTGTGTGCCAGGTGCCATTTTATCTCATTACCTCTTCATTACCTCCTCCCAGTGAACAATTTATTTATATTTATTAAGTTACATAAGCTGATTTATTAAAGCAGAATGGAGTAAATCCTTCAGGCAAACAGAAACATTTTACAATTCTCATCCATCATTTGTTCTCTACTAGGAACTTTATAGTCAACATAAAGCCAGGAGGAATAGCAAACACAACTACTATAATCCAGACACTGTTTCAAACAGTTTACACAGATTCTCTCATTTGATCTTCGCAACAACCTATTCCATCGGTACAATTATAATCCAGTTTTACAGATGTGGAAACAGAGCAAGAGACATTAGGTCCTTTGGCCAAGGCCACACAGGTAGTAAGCAATGGATCTAGGATTCCACGTTCACAGACTGATTTCACAGCAGGAACTCCTAACCTCCAAGCCACCCTGTCACTGAGCACTGGGCCATTCACTGCCAAGGATTTAGACTTTGTTTTAAGTTTAGCACAGGACTCTTCCAATTTTAACGCACTTATGAATTGCTAGACACAAGCATAGACCCTAAGTCAAGTTTTATGAATGACATAAAGGATTTCAAGGGCAATTTTGCCTTACCAGCTGCCTTTACAACTTAACCCTGGGAAGAAGCAGTCTCACTGTAATTTGCAAAATTACAGCCAGCCTTAAAGCAGAGGCAATGTAAGCAGAAGTCCACCCTCCCTCGCAGGGTGCTTGAATGTGCCAAATACAGATAACTTACTTATTCATTAGCACTCAGAAGCTTTAGATAAGACTAGTCTGCCTGCTGTAGTGCAGTTAGTACACACAATTTAAGATATAAAATACATATGTATTTAGAAACATAATTTTATTAGTGTAGTTGCCTATTCAGACAAACCTTAATCACTTTTCATGAATCCATTTATTTGTCTATTTCCTATTTCCCTTTCTTCTTTCCATTTATTCATTATTTAACCACTCTTATGTGCTAGAGTGGGGACAAAAGATAAAAACAAAACCCAAACATTGTCTTGTCCATGTTTAGTTTTTGTCCTTTAAATGAGTAAGGAACTTTCATATTTTCCAGTATTGGTTTAACTCTCAGCAGCAGGCTAAACATTAATTAGTGGAACTAGGTTTTTTGCCTAAAACCATAGAAAAAAATTAAGGTGTATAGAATTATGTCTTGCTATTTACACTTTAGAATTCTAATGAATACAATTCTGGCACAAGATGAGGTTTATAAAAATCTCATTTGAATTTGGTAAATGCATTTGTTTGTCATTGTGAAACTTTCTTTTTCTTTTTCTTTTTTTTTTAATCCTCACCAGAGGTCATGCTTAGAGAGAGGAAGGGGGAGAGAGAGATAGAGAGACGTCATGTGAGAGAGAGACATTGATTGATCGTTTGCCTTCCATATGTACCCAAATCTGCACATGCCCTGACCAGGGATTGAACAGGCAATCTTTCAATGCACGAGACTGAGCCACTCTGGTGGATGTGAAACTTTCTTTTGCTGCTAGACAAAAGCTGGGGGATAAATTTCAGTGGTCTATATTCTATTTTTATATTTCCACATTTAATATTTTCTTTAAAAGAGTTCCTGACTTTAACTTTTAAATGATCCAATGATACAAATAGAATTACACAACAGTTTGATGCCTAAGCACTATTGTATCTAAATGAAAATGTCTAAGTCATGAGTAACGTCAGGATATTATTCGATGAATAGTGTAGGAGGTAGAGATTCCAGGCCAAGAAGATGAAGAAGCTCAACCTACCTCTCATTCTGAAGGAAACATTTCTATTCCCTCAGTGCATTAAAGTAATGTCCATTGTGAAGAGTTTATCTGATGGAGATAAGGATGTTACCAAGTTTTAGAAAGACATCTTAACATGTTGCAATCAGTTTAGATTTTATAAAAAATGTGTTTTGTATGCCCAGGAAAATAAATGTCTGAGTCATGGTTTCCATATAAATAAAAGAAAAATCAAAACCATAAATAAGCCTATGAACAACATAATTATATAATCCTCTCTAACATAGAATGCACTTGGGTTTGTAAAAATTAAAAGACAATATTATGTGACTTTTTAAATAAAAAAAACTTTAATTGTGAGGTAAGCCAGGCAATGACATTTTTAAAGTTTATTTTTTACACTATTATAGATGTCCCCATCCCCACTTTTGCCCACAATTTTAAACTTATATGTGATTCAAAAGCTTACAAATTTAATTTGTATTTGTTTCACTAAACTATACAATAAAATGTGTAACCTGATGAAGGTTGTTTTCTAGAACTCTATTTGAAAGATGAAGACAAAAGAGAAAAGTTTTATTTATTCCCCTTTAAAAAGAGGAATTTTTCATTTAATAAGGAAGATAATTTACAGTCCACAAAAAGTTGTTTTATATTTCTCTTTGCTACCTTCAGTTCCCTTGTGATTTGTGTAATTGCTTTCCAAATTTAGCAAAGGAATATATCAAAAAATAAGATAATTGGAAAGGCAATATTTATATTGATAAAAAGGATGAAAGTAAAAGCCAATACAGGAGTAAAAAAATTGACAAATTAGAGCATGAAGAAAAGAATATATTAGTAGATGAAAATCAAAATACAAGCATTCTTTAATGTACAAATATTAACTTTCTGAATTAACAAACTACTAAGAAAGTGTTGATAGTATTCTGAAGCCTCAAATGTAAAGAGAATTTAAACCAGGAGTTGATGATAGTTAGGTAGTAGCAACCTTGACACATTACTAAACTGTATCCCACATGTAAATCACATTGTAAAAATGAGGACCCAAGGGAATATAAAAACCAAATTATTGAAACTGCATATTTGGAGTCAGAAGTTCTTTCCTTACATAAAAAGAAAAAAAAACTTCTATAGTCAATGACGAGGTGGTTCCCAAAGGACTAGAAAACTACTAAAAAAGAAAAATGACCTGTCAGGTGATAATTAAAATTACCTGCAGGCTTAGTATTGGTGGTGTACCACAATCCCCCGCATGCAATGGAGACATCTAGTAAAATGCCTCTTTCCTCACAAAAATCTATATTTCAATGAGGTTACTTGGTAATATTTTCCGTGGAACTATATATCTTATTCTATATTGAAAATGAAGAGATGAATGGTTGTTTCTTTATTTTTAAAATGCCTTGGAAGTCAACTTTATAGAATATATTTTTTCAATAACCCAAGGAGTCAGGGGAGGAAAAAAATCAGACATGGAATATAAATAACAGCCAGTGAAGAAAGTATAACAAGTATAGAGATGAAGGAAAATTGAAGGGCAGAAATATAAATGCTGCAATTTTAGCTCCACTTTTTCTCCTGAATGATGTTGAATGCAACAATTAACTTGGCACTAACCTCCACCCACACTTTTCATTGGCTCAGTGGGAGCTCTTCACAGAGCTACAATTATGAGCTGCACATAACACGAAATTGTTAACTTGCTCATTTACCGTCTCTCCTAGTCCCTAAATATTTTATCTCATCTACTAATGTGAAAGTTCCACTGACATCAAATGCAAATACTTTGGCTTAAGAGCTATAATATCTATATACATCCCATATCAACATGAAAGATAAATCTCATATCTATGATTAAAATGTCTTACACACATTTGAATCATTGTCTTACATACCCACTAGTCTGAATAAAAGTACCAGCCACTATGTATAAACACATTATGATGCTGAAAATGTATGGGAGCAATGTTGTCCACATTGAGGCCTGCGGTAAAATGAGAAAGATGCTTTTGCCTGATAGTACAGGGTGGGCAAAAGTAGGTTTACAGTTGTATAAACGATGTGTTTCTTGCACTCACAACTGTAAACCTACTTTTGCCAATCCCCTGTATAATTACTACAGGCTCAGTGGCATTTTCCATTTTTCCAAGCTTCATCTTTAATTTTAAAATTGCTTTTACTAGTGATTATAACAGAAATGACTCAGCGCACCAACTTTTAAATCTCTGTAGCCACTCTCTCCTTGTCTAGTTCATGCTCTTTAAAACATTTCAACTGAATTATCTAATCATCATTATTTCAAAACTCATCTTGGAATGAAGAGGTTTTCTCAGTAATCCCTGAAAGCCTCCCCCTAATGGACACATCATCCTTTATGTAATACCAGTGTTTGTTTATATCCTAGCTGCATAAAAATCTCTCTTCTCTTCCCCATTATATGAGTGTTGCTCTTTTTATACTATTTAGAGATAAAATAAGCTACTATGATTAGTATTTCAGAAATGAGCAGAGCTATTTGAGGGCATCTACATGACATGTTAAGAAGAATGTGGCTGTTAAGAAATCTTGAGTCCTCAGAATTTCAAACTTAAGCCACTGTGTATTTTTTCTTTGTATGCTAACAATCTTTTACAGCCCAAATCATCAGCCCTCAAAAAAAACAGTATGTGTTTTCTTATCTACCATGATTAACATTGAAGAAAACAGTGCCTCCAAACAATGAACCAAGGCTTTGATGAGAAGGTCTGTCTCTCTGGCCTCAGAATGGATTGTTCTTTTCAGATGTGACAAGAACATCATCAGTTGATATGAATAATTTTGACCTATTAATATATGTTTGAAACTTGCAATCATTTTTCTAGAATAGATTTTAATGTGCTATTTCTAAAAGAACCTCACATCACCTTCCAGCCCAGAAAGCCTGGAAAGTCTTCTGAATAAATCCTAAGCTCTGTAAGGTGGCTCCGAAGCCTCCTACAGTGCTCACCATTCCCCTTCTTTACCAGCTTCTTTCTCGTGTTCATATTTTGTTACTTCCCTCATGTTTTTCATTTTTCAGTCAAGTGGACTCTTTCAAAAATAAAGTAAAAACCACTGTTTCCTGACTCCATACATTTATACATTCTGTTCAGTTCAACTGAAATGTCTTTCAACCCTACGTTCCCCTAAAAAAATCCTCCTGTTTTTACAGACTCAGCATATGCCATCTTTTCCATGATGACTTCCATATTCCATGTAGTACTTTGTTCATAAGTCTGTATGTCATGGTATTTAACATGCCTACCCTGACTTTCAGATAATAAATTCATCCTTTTATTATAAACTAGAGGCCCGGTGCACGAATTCATGCATGGGTGGAGGGGTCCCTCAGCCTGGCTGGCGATCAGGCTGATTGGGGCCAGCTAGCTGGGGGGACGGACCGCGGGAGGTTGGCTGGCCATAGGAGGTTGGCTGTGGGAGTGCACTGACCACCACTCCTTCATTGAGTGTCTGCCCCCTGGTGGTCAGTGTGCATCATAGCTACCATCAGGTCGTCCGGTCGTAACAGTCGCTTAGGCTTTTATATATATAGATCTCAAAAGAATATACAAATATGCTTTTATATAATGCAAGCAATCAATAAATATAGTTGAACTAATTTTCCTTTGTAAAATGCTAGGTGTATGGTTCTTTTACTTATTCTTTAATTTGTTAATGTTTACTAAACATCAATTACATGCAAGGCAATGAGTATATAGTGGCAAACAACATTGTCACTTTGCTCATGAAATTTACAATCTAGTATTATAATATAGTGTAATATATAAAGCACTGTCTAATTGTGGCCTGGGTTTCAGTTTGAGCTCCTAGAAAAATCATTATTTGAGTGGATGCAACTTATTCAATAATATCAATATCAATGCTGTTGTTTGTTTTTTTCACAAACCAATCACATGCATGTAGGTATTTACTAAGTAATTATAGAATAGTCATAAAGAAATAGAAATAAGCTCTAAACAAGTATTTTAGTAGGCCTAGTATAATTTACTAAAAGTTAATAATAAAAAAAACATATGAATAGTATGCATTGCTTTAGATAAGCAATTTCCAACCTTATTTCATCTCTGGCAGACATAAACCAATTGCTAAATAGTCAGGTATTGCATGTTTTAAAAATTCTTGTGGCACATCAGTGTGCTGGGGCACACCAGTGGAAAATTTCTGCTTTGGGTAAATGATGACCGTATTGGAAAATCCTGGGCAGGATTTCCCCAGAGTTGTAAGTTCCCTCTCCACCCATGTTTTACTCCATCAGGCTGTCATGATGGAGAAGAGTACTTTCCTGGAATAAGTTCAGTGCTCTCGGAAGAAAGTGAAGACACCACATAATGGCTAAACTATAGAGTGTCATTTTTCTTTGATAAATATTAAAGAGAGTTATTCACAAAGCCACTCACAGATTCCATAGTTCAGTATGTAAGGGATTCCAGAACAGGAATTGCATGACCCAAGCATTATCAATTACCTCAGGAGGAAAAAAATCCCTGAAAGACTGACTAAACGTGAACCTTGATCCACTTTTGTCAACCCTATTCAATAGTTATTTCAAAAACTCTCTACTCCTCTCAGACGTTCTTTGGTCCTAGCACATGTAGGGCATTATCAAAATTATGGAAGCCTTCCAACAGAATCTCCCTCAATCTCTTCATAGATTCTACAAACCTACCTGAAATGGTGTTCATCACCTCTTCTTCAGGTTCCAAGGAAGGAAGTATCCTTCTCTCACCAAGGCCTATCTTGCCACCTATTCTCCAAATCCCTCTTACCCTCACCTGCCTTCCTGGTAACCATATGCTATGTCTTACAGATTTTACTGTATCTTCAACCCTCCCTCTCTGCTAGCTACTTCTCCCCAGTATGTAAACATGCTCAAGTCTCCTTAACACACCATAAACTGCCCATCTTTGGAGAAGTATTATTGGAATTCCCAGGTTAGTTTAAATACCTCAATTATGCATCGTGTACTTTCCTTCATAGTGTTTATAACTATTTTAATTTAGAAATAGTTCCACAAATACCAATAACTGCAGTAGGGTTCTGTTGATCTTGAGTACTGTTTTATCTTTAGTGCTTAGCAAATACAGTACTTGCTACATAGTAGCCTTTTGACATGAAACCATATAATGAATGAATGAATGTATAGGGATATATATTCTATCTTTCTTTCTCTCTCTCTCCCTCTCTCTCTCTCTCTTCCTCCCTCCTTTCCTCCCTCCTTTCCTCCTTTCCCCCCACACACAGACTATTCTAAAAAAATGGCTTTCATAACTATTGGTAACAAAATTTCCTGCTTAGCTTTAAAAGAAGCAGCAACAGTAAGGTGATTTTTTATTATTTGGGGAGTGGTGCAGGAAGGAGTGGCAGAGAGGAAAAAAGAGAGGGTCCATGATGGTAGTCACTGTCTCCTAAGTATACACAGCCACCCATTCTCCTCCTGGTAGGCCTTCACCTGTAATCTACAGGGCCCAGGGAAAGCAACAACCTTACATACTGCCACTGCTTATTAACTGAATGGAAAAACATTATGCCTTACATTAAAGATCTACATCCATCTTGTACTATCACTTTATTATGTAACTAGTGGCCTGGTGCATGGATTTGTGCACATTAAAAGGAGATTAATTAGAAGAAAGATTTGTGCAATAATTATGTTACTGCAAAAAATTACATATCAAAATAGTATATATAATCCTATATAATAAAAGAGAAACATGTAAATTGACTGTCCCTCTGCTACACTCACCAGCCAATCAGGAGTGAGTATGCAAATTAAGCTGACAAAGATGGTGCCAGGTAGACAGCAGAGAGGGAGAGCCAGAGGCTTGGGGGGACGTGGCTCCCTCAGTCGCTCCCAGCAGAAGCAGAAGTTCAGAGCACAAGGAGCACCACAGTTTTGGTGGCAGACTGATTTCCTAGACACTAGAGCAAAGTGAGCCTGGAGCAAGTTACTGTTGCAGTGAGGGATTGAGGGAAAGCAAAGGTGAGGGACATAAGTAAAGTCGAGTGTCTAGGAAAAATTAAAGGGAAGATATCCTAAAACTTCCAGGTAATCTCCATCACTGAAGAAAAAAAAATGCCTCTATTATTCTGTGAGCAACAAACCAAACTGAGTTGAGGTCTCAGACAATTCGCTCATATGATTGCAAAGACAGACAGAAACTCCCAAATTAGAGAGGATGCAGGTTGGGCTGAGGGACCCCCACACCCCCCAGTGCACAAATGTTGTGCACTGGGCCTCTAGTGTAGTATAAAATTAAAATACAAAATACTTTAATATCAGTATTTGCCCTCTCTCTATAATAGAAGTGTCAAAGGTGAAAAAAAATTAGTAACATGTATATGGAAATAATATATAAATTGATTAATGAATTAACAATAACAACATGATATAAAAACGACAAAGACATGATATAAAATAACAAAAACTTAATATAAAAACATTGATAAAAATATTGATTGATAAATTGATTAATAAATAAACAACAACATGATATAACAACAACAAAGTGCCAATAGTTGGTCTTCAGATACATTCTGGCATTGTGTGTGATTGATTGGCACCAGTGAGAACTTTATATGTGTCATGCATGCACGAGTCAATGTTTATTTTTAAATTGCCAGTTCTCGCCATATATACTGGCAGGTCGGTCGGTCGTACAATCGGTCACTTATCCTTTTATATATATAGATTATTTGTCATAGCACATTGCAACAATTCATTTGCAGAGTTCAAAACTGAATCCAGTATAAAAATTCAGGAATGAATATTTGTGTGCACATGCACATACCTGCACACACACATGCACACACACATTTAAAGTAGAAGCCCAATAGAAATAAAAATACTGGTAGTCTTTTGTGGTAGAGATGATTTTCATGGCCCCCCCCCCCCCCCCCGCATATACAAATTTGGCATTGATTTAGTTGCAATAAAGATAAGACCAGTAGAGAGCACTACATGCACTTTAAAAATATTCTTTCAAGTACTAACAGGTAACAACATTTAATGTAAAAAATGTTTCTCATTTTAATTTTTACTTATATTTTTCACCAATTAGAATCAATGTGCTATTTTGTTTGAAAAATAAAGTACTTAAACATTTCCTTGTGTTTTTATTATGTTCCTATCTCATTTTATTTGGTGAAAATAAAAGACAATCAAATATCTAAAAGTAGATTTTTTTAGTTTTTTGCTTTAAAAAAATTCTTAACTTGCTTTAGACATATATGCTGGTAGCTTCCTAGATGAAAAATACGGTAATCATTGTTGATTTACTGAATTGCTGGATGATGTATCATACCACATATTTTAAACAGAATTAAATGGTCTATGGCAACTAGTTGTTTTCCCAATCACTTTGGCATTTTCGGTTTTAGAAACTCAATTAAATATCACATTACTATTGAGCTGTCAATTGTCATGTGATAGAATGCATACAATGAAGCAAAAATAAAATGGCCACAGTCATTATAACCTGGAAGCATATCACTGAAAATGGCCATATTATACAAAAGTACAAGGCCATAACGGAATGGAATTCATGCTTTTAAATATGATCTAAACAAGAAAAACGTTTCATTTGTAGCACTGTTTGAGATGGTGAAAACCTAAAAACACCTGAAAGTGCATCTACATGAAACAATTTGAATGGAATTTTATGAAGCTAGGAAGGATTATTTAATCTATATGTGTTGACATGAAGATGTCACTAGATACAATAACCAAGGTGTAAAATATGGTGTATAGTAATGCGATCTGAGTTTTTGAAAAGATATGTGTGTATGTATGGATTTTCTGAAAGAATACACACACAGAAAGAACCCTATTAACATTGGTTACATGTCGTGGGTGGGCCTTTGTAATGCCCTTTGGGAATTGTTTTCCATGTGCATTATTTTACACTCAAAATATCTAAACAAAAATCCTGTTAAAAAGAGAACATATAAACTATATCAAATATTAAATAGAATACTTTACTTGCCTATCCTAGATAAAAATGGCAGACATTTCTTGCTTTCTTCATTTGTTTGAGATTGCTTTGATTTAGGGGTTAAATAAAAACATGTGTTTGGCCCTGGCCGGTTTGGCTCACTGGATAGAGCGTGGGGCAGGGGACTGAGGGGTTCCAGGTTCAATTCCGGTCAAGGGCATGTGCCTTGGTTGCGGGCACATCCCCAGTGGGTGGTGTGCAGGAGGCGGCTAATCGCTGCTTCTCTCTCATCGATGTTTCTGGCTCTCCCTCTCCCTTCCTCTCTGTAAAAAATCAATAAAATATATATTTTTTAAAAAACACATGTGTTTGGCTTGATTAACTACTACTGATCTATGCAAAATCCAGGTGACAGGAACCTGAAGGTATTCAGAATTAAAGCCATCCTTATTTGTCTCAATTTTTCTCATCCTAGTAAAATTCTCAAGAGGCCAAAATAAAGCCATAATGTTATTTATTATGTAAGTAAATGCTTTGAGCAAGAAGTAAAATTAAGAAATCTTTCAAAGAGGAAACTTCTCAGAGACAGTGCACTTCAGGAAGCAGGTGTACCTTGCCTAACGGTAGACTTGGGGAATGGCATAGTAAGATTATAAGCATCAGAAAGTCCCACCTACATGTACAAGGAGTTAAGGACCAGAAAGGCAGGGAAGACAGAGAATCTGAGAGTGATGAACTTATTTTAACAGCATAACTTGATCCCACTGATAAGTTTTAAGAAAAAGATAACTTATGCTTCAGATTGGGCCCAGCATATCAGACTTAAATGCAAACTAATTAAAATTGTGGTAATCTTTGCTTTAAATTAGAGCATCAGAAGACAAAAAAATAGGAGTCTGGAAGTCTCTTCTGAATGTGCTGTCCATACTAATGATGCATTTTGCTCTTAAACTTGCTAATTACTGACATGCATGTCCCTCAGCACGACTAAATTCTGTTACTAACCTCAATTCCTGTCCTATGTCATAACCTGGGAAGGTGGCCTTTTCATCCATTTTTCCTGAATATCCGTAATCAATTTCATAGGACTAGAATTAGAAATAAATAAGTTTAGCTGGATTAAAAATATAAAGTCAGGAATTGAGGTGATTTTTTTAAAAAGCCACTTAATCCATATTGTAAATGAAGCTAAAGTCCCAAACAAATGAACAATGTGATTTTTTTCAAGGTCAAGGTAATAGCAAAATAGATACTCAATTATAATGATAATGTCCCTCCTTTTTCTTTAGTTTCTCATGAAATCTCTTTGAAGATTCTGGTTCACCAGTTAGCAATCTTTCAATGCAAAATTGCGAAGAGTAGCTTTCTGCTAAAAGGTTTAATATTTTATTATCTACATACAGGAAAGAAATATCTCCAAGTTTCTTCTGAAAGTGAACATAAAGGGCCTCCAGCAAGCCTTCACAGAATCCAGACTTTCCTTCTTTCCTATATACCTTTAACACATATACATTTATAATATCACTTATTCTTATTGATACATTTTATAATTAATTATATGCTTTTTCATTGATGCTTCTATTTCCTTTCCAAATATTTTATATACTCCTCAAAAAAAACATGAACATCTTTATTTCTTCTAACTCCATCTCAGGTCCTGTATCCTAGTCAGTACTCCTTCAAGTACAGTGTAGATTTGTTATTTTAATTCTTTTTTTCTATCACGTACAATGTGATTTGTTTTCTGACCATTCTAAAGTAGCCTCCTCCACTGCTGCATATTTCATCACAACTTCCTATTTTCTTTGTGGACTTTGTGGTATCCTGGTAAATGTTTAACAACTGGCTTTCCGGGGGGGATGGGGTAGTCTTCTGGTATATATAGTATTTCCCAGTCACCATGGCGTAAATATCCCACCATGGCCAATATGAAGATACCAATGTGATGTCACTAAAAGTGATGTTGGGACAAGATGCACACAGTTGGGTTTTGAATAACAGTGTGAACAGGCTTTAGCATATCACTGTTTGTTGTCCTTACTACCTCTTAGGATTACCTGATTTATTATGTATTTGTATTTGATGTCTCCCATCATAAAAACTAGGCTCCATAAAGACAGACAATCTTTACATCTTTAACATTGAATCTCCGCAGGCACAGAAAAACTCCTGGCATCTAGCAGGTGCATAATAAACATGTGTTGGATAAGACTAATTTTTACTAAAAACTGAGTATCTTCAATTTTTTAATGTACCACAGTAATGGTGATACAAATTTTTTTTAAACCAATAAAGATTTTGAGTTCTAAAAGTTTGAAAATACCTCTTGAGTATATGTGAGAAAAAAGATGAGTCCAATATTACTTTAAAAAATCATTTTGTCTTGCCTCTCTTTTATCACGTGCGCTTTCCCAATGCTGTCAATATGAAGTTGGGATGCATAAAGGAAAAGAAAAGAATTGTGAGCTTTAAGTTCAAATTTCAGTATAAAAAAATCTATCATAACTTCAAACTGTGAAATCAGAAAATGTGCATTTCCAACTGAAACAAAAACATCATTTTATATTCTATGAGTTAAATAGGCCTAAATAAAACACCAACTATCGCATGATTGCACTCATATGTGGAATCTAAGTAACCAAATAAACTGATGAACGGAGTGGATCCAGAAACTCGAAACATGGAACAGAGTGTGGAATCTCAGAGGGAAGACAGGGGAGGGTGGGTGAGTGCCAGGTAATGAAGGCCTGGGGCAGGGGTGGCTTGGAGGGGGTCAATTAGGGAAAAAAGGGAACATATATAATACTTTCAACAATAAAGGATTATTAAAAAATAAATAAATATAAACCACCCTAGTATCAAAAAGACTTTGCACTTACTATATGTACTATTCCCTATGGCAGAATCAGAGTAAACGTTAATTATTATACTTATGATTTGCATGATAACTGGTAATATAAAATAATGCAAATAAGACCCTACAACTGAGGAATTACTCAGATGACAGATTTTCTTCTCTCAAGGCTCTTTTCTATTTCTTTTGAAAGAAATAAAAATAATTAGAATTGACTGTTAATATTTACATTTCATCTTCAATTTTCTAATATCCAACTCTGAATTAGTAACTCTTCATTTTATTCTGATGTTAGTAATTTTTAATGCAGATGCTCCAACAGTTTTTTTTTTTCTCAGCCCAGATTGTACTTGTACATTTCCTTCTATGGTGGACACAAAGTTATTTATGAAAAAGTTCATTATATTTCTGTTAATTATACAATCTGACTCAATGGCTGTCTTTAGGCTTGTTTTTCTTATACTGCAAATTGAACTACCTGTTTTACCCAAACATGCAACATGCCTGCTCTCCAGTCCCTGGCTTTGCTCTCTTACTCCTGGGAATGCCCTTCTCCTTAGCTCTGTCTTTTGTGATTCTGACATTATTCTCTAGAACCAATTCAAATGCCAAATTGCTATTCTCTGCATAGCACTTCGCCACTCATTACTCTCTTTCTGATTTGTTTATTATTTGAGATATATTTTAAAAAGGAAGCTTTTTAAAGCTTCCCCCCCCTCCCCCCCCCGCCGCAGCACAATCAGGGCCTTTTCTTGTTTACTGAAATCCCAGTGCCTAAAACAGTGCATAGATGGTAAGCACATTAAGTATTTGTTGAATGAGCAGAAAAAAATATTTATCAAACCAATTTAAGGATAAAATAAATATAGTAAAATTCTCTATAAATAATGATTTAAAAAAACAACCACCTATAACCATTTGTGTTCCAAAGTATAGGTTGGCACTTCAGCTTAATCTAGTGTTATTTTGACAAAGCTGTGAGAATTAAGGAAGATAACGTGATATTTTGAATCAGTCAAAAATAATTTCTAACACCAAAGGCTGAAAGAATTCCAGTTTGAAGGTGCTATTTTTCTCATATGTAACTGTGCTTGTTATACTCCATTTATAATCTAACTAAACACATTTTTGGTATGCTAACATTTTATGCAAACCTCTTGATTTTGTCACATAATGAAAAAAGATTCAATGAAGTAAAAAAGACCTTAATGTAGTTTTGAATGATTTTTTTTAACAAAAATAGATTTTATATTTCAAAGTAGATAGTCATTTTAATATTAACCTATATAAAATGAAACCTGTATCATAGTTTTTTTCTACTTTAACTTAAATTTCCTATATGCATTCTTCCTTTTTAAAATATATCTCAAACATAACAACAAAAGAGGAAGGAACTCTGAAATACAATGCTGAAATCATGAAATCTTCCAAAGTACAAAATAAAGTCTTTTTAAATGTTTTATATTTTTTTAATAAAATGTATTTTCATTGATTTTAGGGAGAGAGGAAGGTCGAGGAAGAGAGAGAGAGAAACATAAATCAGCTGCCGCCTACCTGCCTCCATCCCACTGGGGATCCAGCCTGCAACCTGGGCAGCAGCAACCTCTCAGTGCAGAGGGCGGAGGATGATGCTCAATCCACTGAGCCACTCTGGCCAGGCTAAAGTCTTTTTCTTTTTTTTTTTATAATATATTTTTATTGATTTCAGAGAGGGAGGGAGAGGGAGAGAGAGATAGAAATATCAATGATGAGAGAAAATCATTGATCAGCTGCTTCCTGCATTTCCCTCCTTGGGGATAGAGCCCGAAACCTGGGCATGTGCCCTGACTGGGAATCGAAGGGGTGACATCCTGGTTCCCGGGTCGACACTCAACTACTGAGTACACCTGGCTGGGCTAAAGTCTTTTTCTTAATGAACAGCATAGGCACTACTAAACAGGTGTTACTTAACCTCTGAGTTAAATTGCTTAACCTTTGAGTCTCAGTTGTGCTTATCTATAAAATGAAATAACAATACCTACTTTTTCTGGGCTGAAAAAAGGAGGAAAGAGAAAACAGCCTAGCACCATGCCTGGCACATATAAAGTGCTTAGTAAGTATATATTGAATGAATGAATTCCATTAAAAACACAGGTGCCAATGAACTAAATTACTATATATAGTTTAATGAAAAATAGTAATTAATGATTGTGCAACCAAATAGCTAAAGGTATAATCACATGTGTTTTAACAGTTCCCTGATTCATACACAATCAACAGAGCAGCATATATGTGAATAAATCAAGTACATTGACCTTGAAACACTATGGGTGGCATAGGAGTGGTCCAAGCAATTATTCAAGAGACTTAAGTATGGTCACATCTACCCAAGCAAAAGAAGAGATTACAGAAATTTTCTTATGTCTTAAATAGAAATTCACATATGTTATTGGAGAGATAGTAGTTAGTTATTTATACTTCATTAAAAAATAAATTCTAACAGATAATGATTGTTTATTACTCATTTTCTATACCTGCATAGGCACAAGCTAAAAGCATCGAAGTTCTCCCTATTAGAAATAATAACCAATTAATGTATGATAAATTATGCTTCCTCTTACTTTCCCTTTCAGTCCCTATGAAAACCCTACATTGTCAATGCCGTAAGAATAATAGAACAAATTTTCAGTTAGGGAGCTCAAGGCATAAGTCTAGAAACAAACATGTTTGGTGTTGGGGATACATTAGGAAACAAAGATAAAAAACCTTCATGGGCCTTACAATCTCAGATTTGTGTTGAAATAGGTACAATGTATGGCTTTTAGAGTTGTGAATGAAGCTGCTCAAATACATATTCATAATAAAGTATGTTCTTAAAGAACTGCATTAGTAGCTAGGGGATTTGTATGTTCTTTTCATCCTCAATTATTGAATGAGGTTTGATATTTTGTGCAAGGCCTTGGAACATAATATGCTTTTATTGTGCACAATTCAACTTCTTTCTGTTGTTTGATTTAGGGGATGTGAATAATGATAATCAAGCAGAATTGTTGCTTCTTCCTCAGTCCCATAGTACTTCCTTTCTGTGATGCTTAGAGCACTTCCTGCATAGCTTGCTCATTTGTCTCCCAGCCTGGACCCAGCACTGTCCAGGGACAGGGCACATCTCATTAATCTCCGCAAGGCCAGAGCCTAGCAGAGTGCTTGCCGCACAGTTCAGGTGGGATGTATGTTTGCTGTATGTATAAATTTACATATGCCTTACTGTTTTCAAAGCACATTCAGACCCTCACAAACTCAGCAAGATTGAAAGGTAGAATTAGTTTCCTCGTTTACAGACTCTCAGTGAGAGTGAAGGTTATTCCCATGTTTGACAGGTGACGAAACGGGATCAGTGAGGAATTAGGTGATTTCTAAAGAAAACATAACTAAGATTTGAATTTCAAGATGAGGTTCTTTCTAAAACACTCAGCAAAAATATAGGCATGTTGAGCTATTTCGGGGATGTCTTTAGGGTCTGCTGGATGTATGGCCATTTTCTACTTTCTCAAATCATTGGTGAAATCTTGCTTCCTTTTTAAAAAAATGTAGACCAATGTCCCAGCCAGTGTGGCTCAGCAGTTGAGCACCAACATATGAACCAGGAAATGGTGGTTCAATTCCTTGTCAAGGCACATGCCTGGGTAGTGGGCTCAATTCCCAGTAGGGGGTGTACAGGAGGCAGCTGATCAATGATTCTCTCATCAGTGGTGTTTCTATCTCTCTCTCCTTCTCTCTTCCTCTCTGAAATCAATAAAAATATATTAAAAAATAAAAATGCAGGCCTTGGATGCAAAAGATCTCCAGAAATCATCCATTTTGTCATCAGAAGACCATGATATGGATCACATACAAATATTTTGCTTTAAAACAGAATGTATTGCTGGCCAAAACAATTCTGCTCTGTTCTAGGGAAGGGAATGGAGGCAGCTTTGTCCTTTACAATCCTAAACCCACGGTCATCACCATTCTGCTTACATAAGATTTCTATATACTTCTTAATTCCTTTACCAGGAAGGGAGTCCCTACAGTGGCAAGATAGTGAAAGCAGTTGAAGAGGTCACAGCCAGTACTTGAAGGTTTTAGTAATTGGATTCTGATCAACTGACTCTAAAGTCACCCTTTTAATAACATCACATCCCACTAGATCATAAGCTACAGGGAAGTAGGAGCTGTATTGAATTCCTAAATCAGGCCAGGGCACATGGCATGTAACACTCCTAGCTCTATTCCTGACATACGTGTTAATAAGTGACAACCGAATAACCACTGGCTACATAGACCAACCTGAAAATGTGCTAGGTACATGTTCCACAAACTTAGTAATGGAACTCTCTTCGTGTTTTTTATTTAAAAAGAAATAAAACAAACTTCTTTATTTTTAAGAAGTTTGCTTTTGAGATAAGTTATTTTCTAGGCAATACACTCAGGTCTTTAATGGAGACCTAGTGATGGAACCCTGGCCTGAAGTCAGTTATCTTGCTGCTGTTACAAGTCAACATTCCAAATAATAACAATAACAGAAATTAACAGCAACTACATATAAATCCCAACATTTCTGAACTAGAAGCATTTTCTCCCCAGGGGATGGGATTACAGGTTTGACAAATTCTCTTAATCTGAAAAAAATAAAAATAAATTTAAAAAATCACCTCTCTACCTCCCTGCCCCCATCCCTCTTCAACCTTCTCCCCTCCCCCGGGGCGGCATACTCTGACCATTTCATCTCACTGGAAAGTTGAAAGAAAGCAACACGCCATCTGCACCCGTGTGTGCTCCGTGGGCTGGAACAGGGAAGTTCTCGGGCAGAGCCTTCCTCCCCGGAGCCGGCGATGCAGTCGCTCTGATACCTGCTCAGCTCCACGCGGCATCTGAAGGTCTGTCCGCAGCGAAACAGTTGCGTCTCCATCTGGCTGCCAACCCACCCAAGCTTTCTTCTCCTCCACCGCCGCCACCTTCCCTCCTCCCCGCTCCTTCCCCTCCTTTCCATCTTCCCTCTCCACCCCCGCCCCCAATCTCCTCCTCTTTTTCTCACTAAAAACGGTTGCTGCTGCTGAAGCCGAGCGTCACTTGGGCTCCCACCGCAGACATGGCGACATTGACAGTGGTCCAGCCGCTCACTCTGGACAGAGGTAAGGGAGCGACCCGCCCGTCAGCCCATTGCCTCCCCTCTGCCTCCTCTTCTGTCCCCGCCAACTGCCACCGGGACAGGCGGACATGCTCGGGCGGGGGGAGCAGAGCGAGCGAGCAAGGGCGAGCGAAGAAGGCGAGGCGTTCGCGCTGAGAGCTGGAGACTTTCTTCTCCTTTCTCTGCCTCGGCTCCCCGCCGGGCCGGCTAGGGGTGCCTTCGCCGACCCCGGAGCCCTCGCCGCCCCTCCCAGCCCCTCGCCGGGTCGCCGGGGGCCGCCGGCTTTGTTGGAGCGGATGCGGGGCGACCGCCCGGCGCCCGGGGCTCGGGGCTGCGGAGGGGCCGGGAGGAAGCTCGCCGTGCAGTGCCCGGCGGGGGCGCCTGCAGCCCGAGACCTGGAAAGCGCGGCTGGGGGGACCCAGGAAGGAGGAAGTTTGTCCCTGCGCTGGGGGCGATGGTCGGTCCAGCTGCCGGTGCCCAGGCAGCCGCCCGGGGGCGGGCCAGGCGCACCCCGGGGCAGCGGTGCCGGGGCGCACGGCGGCTGGGCTGCGGCGGCGGAGTTGCTCTTGGCCAAAAGGGCAACGCGGAGCGCGGGCAGCGCGGTGCCGGCCGGGGGCGCATCGTCACTGCAGCTGAGTCCCGTTATTCCCGGCTCCGAAGGCGGAGGGGGTCGAATCTGCCCCCACCGCCCGGTGGTCCCCGGCAGCGGCCACCCACAGTTTCCCTTGCCCCGCCAGCCTCGCTCTCTTCCCCCCGTAGCCACCGCGGTGCCCGGGCTGCGGAATGCGCTGGGACGCAGCGCAGACGGGATTGAAATTCAACTTCTGACCTGCGACCCTGTGCGCCCAGCTCTCTGACTTGATGGGGAAGCGGTGTTTGCTTTCCCCCCAAGTCCTCCTCCAGCCTGAGGGTGAAGACATCCGCTTCGATCGGGGCCTCGCTGCTGCACCCCTGAGGGGTTACACCTGTCACCGAGTGTTGGGTTTTCTTTCTGGCTTCCCCTGTCCAGCGGTGAAGGCGCTCGAGTCCCGCGACCCTGCAGCGGAGGACACCTGCTTGTCCCCCTCCGCAGCGGCCGGATTTAGGACCCTGGGTGGCCATTTGGAAATGGTGTGTTCAGACGAAAATGATTTACTTTGATGTGCCTCTAAAAATATTCTTTGGAGCGGCTTAAACCGGACTGTGGGGCGAGGCAGAGGAGCATCCTGCTGCGAGTACAGTGAAAGAGCCAGTGAGGTCTTTAATTTGGAGAGATTGAGGGTGACTTCAAGGCAATCTGTTGGCGCCAGAACAGATCTTATTTGGTGCTCATAGCAACTTCGCTTGGGGGTAAAAGTTGAAAAATTTTTATTTTTATTTTGGGAAATGTTAATTTGCAAACTTGTAAATTAATAACAGTAGTTAAAGAACTCAGAAATCCATTGTATAATCCATGATATCACTCCAGTACCATCATCTGCACTAAGCAGGATAAATCCATTGCCACTCAGAGCCAAACAGATGGCAAGCTACGAGAAATTATATATTTTCTAAGTATTTCTGTTTTAATGTAATGAGCTCTTATATTGTCTCATTACTTAATCAGTCTTTAAATAGCTCAAGTAAATCGACTACACTAGGAGAAAAAAAGCAAAACTCCAAGAAAATTGCATACCTGAGCAATTGATATACTGCTACATACTACTGAAAATATTTCACTTTTGGTTGTACCTCAGCCCTTAGATGCCTCCCTCAGTTGTGGAGAGGAAATGCAATCTGACCAAGATCTAGTCTTAAAGTTTGTTCTTGTTCACAGCCAGGCTGTCCCTGTCCTTCCCAGTGTGATTAGTTTCATGTAGTAGGTAGCTCAAGAGGCAAGCTGGGAGAGACAGTGGTTGTAGCTGAATAAATTAATTCACCAACAGCTCAGTGCAAAGTCTGTAATTTACTGATGATGGGTTATCGGTAGGATTGCTGTGCCTAAAGTCAATATATAAAAGTATTTTTATCTCTTCGTCATTAAAATACAATTAATTGATTAATTTCATCATTAAACTGATGAAATAAAGAATTTTGAAAAAAAAAAGAGTCTCTTAAAAGACGAAGCCAAATACTACTTATCTGGGTCCTAGTTGTAACTCTGATCCTTTGGATGAGTCAGTCAGTCTCTCTGGGCATCAGATTTCCACTGTGCAACATAAGGAGTTTGGCTTAGATGATTCTGACGCTGTGCAGCTTTAATTTGATTCATTAAAATGAGGACTCAGTTTCTGCTCACCTGCTGGAAGATTTTTCAAGTGCACCCCAGTTTCCCAGGTTGTTTTGATGCCCTTTGATGTGCACTGAGGTCACCTGCTGCTTTGGCTCCATCAAAACATTTCTCACACTGTTGCATCCTTCTCCTTCCTCCTTGAATAGAGCTCCTTCAAGGAAGAGACCGTTTCTAAACTCATCCTTGTGTTCTCAGTGTCTGACCTTGTCCCCCTACACAGTAGAAAAATCACACGTGAGTGTAAGTTAGTGTAAGTGAACTAAGGACGGCAGTGAACTTCATCACTGTTAAAATATAGGGATTCAGTTGTGAACTGAGGTACAGTTTATAGATTCACAACATTTTGGCCCTGGAAAGGATGGCAGGGAGAACATAGGCCGGCAGTTTAACCTTTCATTTTCCCTACATGCTTGACAATTACTCTCAGTTACCATAGCTCACCAAGGCTGTGATTATTAACCAAGGGGGATTGTAGCAGGTGGGCAAAGGAGAGGCAGGAAGGAAGATGTCTGACAAAACCTCCAAGGACTTCTCAGCAAGCCTGAATCCATATCCATAATTTGAGAGCCAGTTCCTTTTTAGCATCTTCATTTTTCAAATGAAAAACATGAAGGAAAGGACAGGATACTATTCTAGGTACTAGGAGGTTTTACGCTACAATCTAATTTTTCTTATTTGATGCCCTTTGGCACCATAAATGGATTTATCTGGAATCTTCATGGCAAAGGTTTTAAGCAAACTAATCAAAGCTATGGATTGAAATTATGATTTACTCCTCCCAGAATAGAAAAGACATCTGAAAGGGAGACGCTCAGAGTAGGTGCTAGCTTCTTGGGTCTTGTCTGGGAAGCAAGCCTCTGCTAGGACCAGCCTGGGCCCTGAAAGGATAAACAGGCCAGTTTAAGGTTTTCACTTCTCTGTGCATGTCCTAAACTTTCCATCTGCCATTAAGACCTCATATTAACTTTGTGGAGGCCTCTGGTACCTATTGGCAGAAGAGGTTCCTATTCATTCTGGTCCCAGTCCTGATGATTTTTCATTTATTTATTGTATGTCTACTATGTGTGAGACCCCACTATGGGATTGGCATGCATGGTGAGCTAAACAGACATAATTCATCTTTGTTGTAATTAGAATCTACCCGGAGAGAAAGATTAAACACACACACGCACACATATATGCAAACCATTCATTATTTATTTATTTATAACCTACTCTATACAAGATGCTGTAGGAATACCAGAAACAATGTTCCTGCTTTTATGGCCCTTAAGAGTCTAGTGGGAGAAACAGATAATAAGTGAGGAATTAATTAATTCAACAAATAAGTATTGAGTGACAGCCTATGGCAAGCACTGTTTTAAGCAATGTGGCAGTACTAAGGCACAAAGCAGATAAAGTTCTAATGGAGTTTACATGCTAATGAAGGAGTCGCACACTGAACACATGCATATACTAGTACAACTATAAGTGCCAGTGAGAAAAATAAGACTGCGTCCAGGAGAGCAGTGGGGGCTGCTGTGTGAAGTATGATAGTCAAGGAAGGCCCTCTGGGTTGGTGACATTTAAGAGACCTGATGAAACTTAGCAGCAAACTTTGCAGCTGTGCTCTGGAGAAGAACCTCCCTCCCGTGTGCACCCTGGGACCATGAAGGAAATTGTTGAGAAGACGTGAGCACAGCGGGGAGTCATAGGAACTGGGTTGTGAGGAGTTGATAACCAGGAGCTTAATGATGTATCTTATACAGAGGATTTTAGATTAATTGAAAATATGAAGTGCTCACAAGACAAGTAACATGACATAAGGATAGAGGAAAATAGGGAAGGACCCATTTAGATAGTGTTGGTTTAGGAAGGCTCACTGAGAAAGCAACATTTAAACAGTTCTGATCCTTACTAATAAAAGCCTAAGTAGTCCTCACGCCTTGATGCCCTCACACCATCACAAGATGGCTGCGCACACAGCCGGGCACTTACAGGTGGGCGGGGCTGGGCTTGACGCTGCATGCGGGCATGGAGCCTGCCTGGGAGTCCCGCCTCCTCCCGGCTCCCGCCTACCTCTTTGGGGCGATCGATGGCGAGGCTCCAGCACTGTGACAGGGGCTCCAGCACTATGACAGGGCACAGGCCAGGCTGCCCCCGCCCCCTCCCCCCCAGTGCACGAATTTAGTGCACTGGGCCTTTAGTGTATTAATAAGATCCTTAGGAAAAAAGTATTCTGGAAAGAGGGAAGAATACACATAAGAGCAGTTTCATATGTACAACTCAGCTACTATCTCTTTAATACATCTATAACCAATCAAATGATTGAAAAATATTACCAAGGAATAATAACACTCTATGTATCCTTTCTTGGTTATAAGTATACAAAGAAAATCTATAGATCTGTGTTTTGCTTCATTTTCCTAAGCTGAAGCATCATATGTTATAACTAGATTTTCAAATGTAATTTAAATAGATATCACTATGCATAAATTTACATGTGAAATATATTCATTTTCATTTTAATATTTTATATTAGACAGTGCTGTAGAAAGTAGCACTTGATAGTTACTCTTGTGGCAAAGAAAAGATGCTGATAAGGATATTAGTGTGGATCTTCTCTTCCAGAATTTAAAGCATTCACAGCAATTCTTCTCTACAGCTGAGGTTAGTTTACCCAGATTTCAGTCTCTAAAATCAGAAATGACCTTCAGTTAAACTCAAGGGAACAAAGCAAGGTACCAGCCATGACATTTAACACCTTCATAACAAAGAACGTGGGAACAGGTCACTATGTAAAAGACTTCATGGACTCGGGCACTTTCTTAAGTCCAGTCATTCCTATACTCCTTTCACTTTCTATCTCATCTCAAGGTCAGAAAAAGGTAACAATAGAATTTTTCAAAATTTCACTTCTGCTACCATTTCTCTCTAATTTTAAGCAGAATGGCTTAAAAAATAATGGTTTATAAAAATAATACAAAGCCAATTTGTGGAGAGAAATGGATAATTAAGACAATTTTGAGGAGTAATTAATATTGTGCTATCTTAAATATTTGAGACTGTTTATGAAATGATCAGTAGCTTACAATCTTTGTTTGGTGCTTATATAAGAAAAAATGTTGTTGTCAACCGTCATCTAACTTTTCTGTGAATTAAATTCAACTTGGATAATTTGCATAAGTGTAAGTGGAAATCTCGATTTCTTGGCTTCTAAAATGTCATACATCAAAATATTGATTAAACAACTCTTGATGTGCTTCCCCTTTTAAATTTTTGTCCTTTACAAATTCTAAAACCAAGAGCTTTTATGTTGTAGATTTCGACCTTATGGAGAAAAAGAACATGAGAGCAAGCATTGAATGCAAATGAAAATCTCATGGCACTACACTTTTCAAAGCATTTGTGATATATTAAAATTTTTCTCTCTTCCTTTCACTTTTCAACACATGCAGAGCTTATTACTTTATGTATATCCAGATTCAAGCCTTGGGGCAAGCCCATAGCTTTTCTAATAAGCTGTACTCACCAGTTTTTATAAGATCTGTATTTGCCTGGAAATTGCTTTTGCTCACAGTCCAAAAGGACTTGCCCCTTCTCCCCTTCTCTCTCCTTTCTCTCCTTGTTATATATATACTAGAGGCCTGATGCACAAAATTCATACATGGGGCTCGGCCCTCACAGCCTCGGCTTTGTCCAGAAGGTCATCCGGAAGGACGTCCGGAAGGCTGTTCGGCTGTCTGGTCTAATTAGCATATTATGCTTTTATTATTATAGATAGGAGAGATTAACTAAGAAGAAAAGTAAAAATTAACTTAGTTCTTATGTTGCTTTAAAAATATATCCCCCAGTAATTGTGATGGGAAGGAAGGAGAGAGGGGCTGGTTATATGTTATGTCTCTTGTCCTAAAGCCTTCTCACATCAGCAGTCAGATATGTTTTAGTCTACAAACATTAAGTGCTTGCTTGCTTGCTTTCTCATGTTTTCTGTAGGTGTCACTAAACATTAAACAATTATTGAACTTTTTAAAAATAGCAAATCAATATTTGAGTGTTTACTTTTTCACTATGTAGTTCTAGGCCATTTTCCCAGAGTCAGAATTCTGTCACATTTACCTTTTCTTTTCTTTTTGAAAATGAAAAGTTGGAAAGAGAAGGACCCAAATTTCCAAAGTGTTTTGATTATTAGATAAAGGTATTTTATAGCATTTAATGGGAGTCTTATACCCAGCTTTGAAATTGAAAAGAAACAGAAATTAATGGCAGAGCTTCCAGAAAAATAAAAATAAATGTGGCGAGTACCTTCTAATTTGGTGTGTCAGCTCTCTAAGCCCTAAGATGGATTTGGTGTGCTCTGCTCAGTTATGAAATTAATGATTTTGCTTTTGGAGTGTTTTTTCAGGAATCACAACTAGGGAAAGGGGACTATCAAATGAGAAAATGGATACTGGATATTAGGGCTTGTATTACAGGTACAAAGCCAATACCTCTTAGAGGTTTTTTTAATTTTTATTTTAAGCCTTAATATCTCCTATTAGGATATAGTTTTCATCAGATCAGAGATGTAGAACCCAACACATTGTTTGGCATATAGTTGGCACACTCAACATTTGTCTATTGGCTGAAGGAATGAATGAAATTGATTTAGTTAGACCCAGTATCCTCAGAGTCATTCCTAATGGGGAAAAAAAAGCCTTCCAACCTATAATAATGCAATGGCTGTCTTAGGTATTACCTTGCCTCTGTGTGTAGCAGACTCCTAAAAGTGGGAAGCTTTCCAGGGCCAAGAAAAGAGGTGATGGGTTGATGTTGGTGTTTGTAGCTCTACTTCCATTGCTTGAATGTACATGCTGTCTTAACTTGTTATTAAGTCAGGCAAGTTAATGCCACCAGAATACAACTGAAAAGGTTAAAAAAAAAAGGTGGATGGGTGGGGCCCCAGCAGAATTCCTCCTCCTCCCCCCAACACCACACACACACACACACACACACACACAAGATACTCTGTTTCATCTTATTTATTTTTTAACTGCAAATGAAGGAATGATAAAGTTATGTCCTGATAAACAAGTTCATGTGGATTTAATTTGAAATCACTCTGTATTTGCAAATGTAAGCATAACCTTAAAGTCATACTGATAACCTTAAAGTCATATGATTGAGTTTACTAAGTAGTATGCTAGCTGAATTTGAAGACTTGCCTAATAAAAATATATATGGTCAAGGACAACTTGGTAATTATGTTGATTGAGAATTATTTTGCTGTTATATTTTGATAGTTATTTGTCTTGGACAGAAAACTAGAGCTTCTAATTTAAACTGGTGGTAACTTCCTCCTTAAAACACTATAGCTATTTCAAGTCCAACTGGTTTTGCTATTTTTGTTTACTTGCCTAGTGTGGTAATAGTTAATATATTTTGGCATAATATATCTTTTCTATCAAAGAATTATCTTTAAACAAAAAGGATAGAATAATGGGAATCATAAAATTATAATAAGATTTAAATGCCCAAATTAGATGGGGAAAAAAATAAAATGACAGCTGAGTTTTGGAGAATGGCAGAGAGACCACTGAAAGTGGTTTTTGAAGAATATTGAAGAAGAGCAGTAATTGTTTACAGACAAATATTTTGGCTTCCAAAAAGGTGAGAAGGACACTGTAGTCCAATCTACCTGCCAGTAAAATCTAAGGCATATTCATAGAAGAGTGGGATATTGGCATTTAGAAAAGAAAGTGGTAATCCCACAGAGCTTACATGGGATCACTAAGGATAGGTCTTGTCAAAATTTTAAGCATGCGCCATAGCCATACTATACGCATGTCATCACAATTCTTGTGGAAGCCTTGTGCAAATGTGGAGGCGTGTGAAGGGGATGGTTTCTCCCTTGGGTGTCAAGTGGTTGAAACTCTATACCAAGTCAGTTTCCTTCTCTGACTTATTCAACACTATTATCAATATCTTGTACTAGGGTAATAGACGATTTTTACAGGTGACCTAGACTTGGAAGGAATAGCAAACGCTTTGACCAACCATATCAATGCTCTAAAATTATACCTAGCTTGAATGACAGTGCTAAAGAACAAAGTCCAACCAGGAAAATTTAAAAATCTACTTGGCTTTATTAAGTGATTCTTGACTCTGGCAGTATCCCATGTAGCAACCAGAAAGGCACACTTACGAACTGTACAAAATGGAAGGTGTTTGTAAGCAGAAAGAGGGTGACTAAAAAGTTAAAAAAGCAGATTATTTTAGGCAGGGACAGCTTCCCTTAAGGGAAGGATGGGAGTTTAACCAAGCAGATGACCACACTAGTGTTGATCAGGAAATTCTAGATTGATTGGTTTAAAATTCCAGTCCTGGGAGAGGCTGAAGCTGCAATCAGGTTACTTATTAATTTTTTGTTTGGTGACATAGCTTAGCAAAAGTGCCTCTATTTTGGCGCACACGTGTGTGAGTGTCTGTGTGTGTGTGTGTGTGTGTGTGTGTGTGTGTGTAACAACAGTTTACAATAAAAGAGATAAAATTTAGTGGAAATGGAATGTGATTTTCATTCATTCATTTATCAGCCAAGGGAGCCAGCCCCAGCTATTCACTTGTCTTGTTTGTACTGCCCAGTAAACACTGCCCCACAGGACTCCACTCAAGCACCTTGGAAACCTCAAACAGGGCCAGGCCATTGGGACAGTCCTGGGCTGGGCAGGGGAGGCTTAGAATGGCAAACAGGCACTCCAGAGCCAGCCTCTCTGGATTGGAAACACGAGACTGTTTTCCAATCTGTCTTCTTATTTGTAAAATGGCAAATGATAAAAATAGGACAGAACTCTTAGGAAGCTGGCTTTAAGTTAATATGTACAAAGTATTTAGAAAAGGCTTGACATATTAACTACTCAACAATGAAAATTATTTCTTCCTTGAGTCCTAGAAGACATGTACTCCCACCCTGCTGTCAGAGGCAGGGACAGATAATGCTTGTAGCCTACAGACATACTTAGAGGCAGGGAATCTGTTTATTTTAGTACTAGAGGCCCTGTGCACGGAATTCATGCAAGAGTAGGCCTTCCTTCCCCCAGCTGCCAGCACTGGCTTCCCTCGCGGCCCCAGCCTTGTCCGGAAGGTCGTCCAGAAGGATGTCAGGTCCAATTAGCATATTATGCTTTTATTATTATAGATTCTCTAGAAGCAGGGAGCATTTGGACATGCCTGCAGGTCAAAACAAAAAGGTTCCTGTATACTCACCTAATCTGCCAACCCACTCTTCCCCCAAATCACTTCTTTCTTGATGCTCCAATGATACTTTTTTTACATAATTCTGGGAGAACACTTACTACACAAAGTTAAAATTCTATTTTACACTGCTGTCATTCCGACACCATAAGTTATTTATACACATGTTTGTGTACCCATTGCCTACTTCAGTGCCTGAAATTTAAGTGCTCAAAAGTGTGCTGAATATATTAGTGGTTTGTCTTTAAGTGTTGCATCATTTCCAGGTTAAAAACTAGGTAAGTGAGCAGAGATACAAGATGACAGATTTTTATTCAAGAAAAAATTTCCTACATTTATTCTCTTCAAAATTAGAATGAGTACCTTCCGAGAATTAGTGAACATCCTATTACTGGATTGCTAGAAACATATAGGCAAAAATTGAATGACAAATTGGGAAAGTTGTTACAAACAGACTTTAAGATTTAGTAATTGTTTAGGACAGGGATTAGAATTTATGTCGATGTTCAATGTTTTTATTCTATTTATATGAAGATATCAAAAGTGTACTGAATAGTTGGCTGGGGAAAATATAACCAAGAGTGACTTTTTTATTCCTTTTCAGTGCTATTTAATTATAAAGCATCACGAGACACTGAAATAGGCAAACATGTGCCAGTCAGGGTGTGAGCTCTGGATCCAGGCATCTGGATACAAATCCTTCCTCTCCCTGCCTCTTCCTAGCTATTTAACCTTGGCCTGTTATTATCTTCTCTGTACTTGCATTTTCAGCTGTGAAACTGAATGTAATAATGCTCTGTACCTCCTCAGGTTGCTGTAAAAATTAACTGAGAAAACATATGCAAGTGCTAGGAGCACTGCCAGGCCCATAGTAAGTGCTCAGTAATGAGTGATTATCCTCACCGCTTCTCCCCAGAGCCTGCACGTTTCCCAGTGCAATAAATGGGAAGTGCAATAGACAGATATGGGGATGAATTGCAATTCTGCCACTTACTATCTGTGGAAGCTTAGAGTATTGCTTACTCTCTCCTCATTTTTCTTCATTCTTAGTATGGGAAAAGAGACACCCACTTTGCATGGTGATACACTCCTTTGAGTCTTCCTTCAATTAGCCATTCAAGGAAAAGTGAATGAGAAGCTACTCTGTGTCAGGTCCCAAGTCAAGGGCTAGGTGGGGTAAAGCTTGCAGTCTAGGGAAGATAGACATTGGACAGTTAATTTATGATAACATAGTTTGAGTGTTTTATTTTTTTAAATATATATTGATTTCAGAAAGGAAGGGAGAGGGAGAGAGAGATAAAAACATCCATGATGAGAGAGAATCATGGATCGGCTGCCTCCTGCATGCCCCCTACTGGGGATCGAGCCTGCAACATGGGCATTTGCCCTGACAGGGAATTGAACCGTGACCTCCTGGTTCCTAGGTCGATGCTCAACCACTGAGCCACGCCGGCCGGGCTAGTTTGAGTGTTTTAGCAACAGCTCACACATAGTGAGCATTTACAACATGCCAGGCATTGTGCTTAGTGCTTTTCATGTTTCATTTCAATTAGTCCTCACAAGAAGCCTTTGAGGCAGATGCCGTTAATGTTTTGAAGATGTGGGAATTGAGGCATAAAGAGGCTAAATAAAGCAGCAGAAGCAATTGGAGCTCAGGCTGGTTGGCTCTTGAGGCCTTGAGCTTAATCACCATACTACACCTGGGAGAGCAAGTACATAGGTCTGTAACAGGGTCTGTAACAAGCCCTGGAGAACTTGAACCAACACAGAAGTGCTTGCCAAGGCTTCAAAGAACAGGCAGACAGGTAGGAGGCACACCAGGACAGCAGTTGCCAAGGACAAAAGGGAAAGAACTTTGTCCAATGCTTACAAAAAGAATGTAAATTAAATGTTGGTAAAGAATAATTTTTTAATATAATTTAAGTGATGTATTTGAAAAGTCTAGTAGAATTATTAGAAAATAGCAGGTGTTTAATAAATGGTTGTGCTTATTATTCATGGCAGCTATTAATTTCTTAAACCTAAATGTCAAAATGCCCATAGATAGAATTGTAAGAAAGTGCCAGCAATATTTCGTTCCTTCTTCCCATGCTGTGCCAGTGACCCTAGAGGTGATGACTGTGACATTCAGATTACCTTTCAGTGATCTGTCATGCGCAGGCCGAACTTCTCCACAGACCTGCACTGTGGTAATAGCCCCCAAAGCTCCTCTCCCTACAATCCTTGCCTTCAGTTAGGGTAAGTGAGAGGGGTTTGAGAATATAGCAGCATGAAGAGATATTGTGACTTCTTTTTTTCCCCTTCAGTATTAGCTCTTGCCCGGCCGGGTTGCTCAGTTGGTTGGAGTGTCGTCCTGTACACCAAAAGATTGCTTGTTCAATCCTGGTCAGGGCACATACCTAGGTTGTGGGTTTGATCCCGGCCAGGCAAGTACAGGAGGCAGTGTTTCTCTCTCACATTGATATTTTTCCATCTCTCTCTTTCTGTCCCTTCCTCTCTCTGAAGATTAATAAAAACATCCTTGGGTGAGGATTAAAAAAAAAAAGATTAGCTCTAAATGTCCTGAGAGGGCATAAGCACTCTCTGCTTACCCATCATCATTAAAATATATGTCTTGAGGTTGTAATATATATTTCAGTGGATCAAGTAATCCCATATTTGTCTAACATTAAATGTATAAGACATGTTCTACTTAAGTACAACTTACAAGCTGACTCCTTTAAGTCAAAATTTATTAATTTTTAAACATTTTAACCTAAAAATAGAGGATTCATTTCCTTCTCTGGTATGGCATATGTTCTCTAGAAAATGGGGTTTTGTAAAGGAGTAGTGGAGGTTAAGACAAATAAGGCAGTACAACTTAATGCATATTACAGAAGCAATGCCGAGATGTTTATTTTGATTGCTCATAGGGAAATCTGTGTCACTCCAGCTTCTCAGACCTACTTTAGTTCGTCGAGGTTGACAGATAAATGCCTCCGGATAAATGAGGTATTCTCTGACCATGCAGGCACTTATATCTTCTGATATCACACGGTTTCTAAGTATTGCCTGTTTGGCATCCAAATGATAACTGGGAATTGCAAAGTGTTAAGACTGGGTGGATGCTATGGACGGAATGTTTGTGTCTCCCCCATCTTTCCCTTCCAAAATCCGTGTTGAAGCCCTAAGTCCCCTTGTGATAGACTTTGGAGCTTGAACCTTTAGGATAACGTCATGAGGGTGGGCCCTCATGATAAGGTTAGTGTCCTTAGACAAAGAAGAAACCAGAACAAATTCTCTCTCCATCATGTCAAGACACTTCCAGAAAGTAGAAGTCTATAATTTAGGACAAGGTTTTCCCCAGAAACTGAATCTACTGGCTCCTTAATCTTGGACTTCCCAGCTTCCAGAGCTGTGAGAATAAATGTCTGCTTTTTAAGACACTTAGTCCCTGGTGACCTCTTGGTTCCTAGATCGATGCTCAACCACTGAGCCACACTGGCTGGGCAATACTTTACTCATCTAATAATGATGGTGAACTTTGCTAATCTTGCTATGTCTTTGTTTGTTTGTTTGTAGTGGTGGCCATAGCGTTGACAACATATATGTTTAATTTATCACATTCTCCCTTCAAATAACATTATTTATATCCAACAATAAACTTCCACTTGCTTCCTCTTGTCATTTGTACTGTTTTCGTATGCAGTCTATAAACCCATAATTCATTGCTACTAATTTGCTTTTAACCAGAGGTCATGAGCTATAACCCACAGGCCAGATCCAGCCTGTGAGCTAAGACTGTTTTTCACATTTTTAATTGGTTGAAAAACTATGTGACATCTGAAAATTATATTAAATTCAAATTTCAATGTCCATAAGTAAAGTTTTGGACTGGAATATAGCCATGCTTATTAATTTACATATTGTCTATGGCTGCTTTTATGCTGCAATGGCAAGTTGCAACAGAGACCATTTGGTCTGTAAAGCTTAAACTATGTACTACCTGACTCATAGAAAATACTCACCAACCTCGGCTTTTAGAGCATTAAAAATGAGAAGAGAAAATGTCTTTTGAATTTTCCTTTAATTTAACTATTTGAGGAGCTCCCTGCTCAGCTTCCAGACTTCCCTGAGAACCTGTGTCCCAGATGGAGCTCTCTCTTTGCTCTCTACCTCCCCCCTAGGGGTAGGCTGTTGTTGCTTATTACTTGGTACTTACTAGCCTGGTGGTGGGAGACCAAGGTTCCTCTCTGTTGTCCTGCCCCAGCCTCAGCCTCAGGAAGGCCCTGTGCCTGCATACAAGAATGGGCTTTCTCAGTGATTCTGCCTCTCTTGGATCTACTAGACCAAACTCTGTCCTCCTGGTTGGAGGGTCTTGTATGGGGGAGTTCCCTGGCCAGTGGTGGGGCCACTAATAGTATTGGTACAGGATCCTGGAAATAGGTTTGTTTTCTGTGTTCACTTTCCTTGCCATTGGGATAGAGCAGTGGTTCTCAACCTTCCTAATGCTGCGACCCTTTAATACAGTTCCTCATGTTGTGGTGACCCCTAACCATAAAATTATTTCCGTTGCTACTTCATAACTGTAATTTTGCTACTGTTATGAATCATAATGTAAATATCTGATATGCAGGATGTATTTTCATTGTTACAAATTGAACACAATTAAAGCATAGTGATTAATCACAAAAACAATATGTAATTATATATGTGTTTTCCAATGGTTTTAGGCAACCCGTGTGAAAGGGTCGTTTGACCCCCAAAGGGGTCACGACCCACAGGTTGAGAACCGCTGGGATAGAGGGTTTGCTTTTTACTTTCTCCCACTTGTAATGGCCTTTACTTCTAGTCTTTGTCCTGATCCATTCTTTCTTATGAGCTCTCAGTAAAAGTCTGTGGAAAAAATCCCGTCAGTACTACCCACAGAGGCCCTGTACTCTCATACTTGCTCACATTTGAACTTTCATCAATTTGTTTGAAATTTTAGCTGAAATCTTCCTACCAACTTGTATGGCACCTCTTCTGCCCATGCTCTGTCACATGCTCACTTCTCTCTCTGCTAGGATGGGTTTTTATATGCTTTACTGTTTTGCAAAATTAACTCATCCTGTGTGAGCTATATAATTCACGCTAACCTAGTTGAGTAAGACATTTTATTCCCAGTTGGGAAGACAGATTTTGAAAGCATTTTGCAGCCTGGCTAATTTTTGCTACTTATTTGCACATCTGAGCAACTATTTGGTCAGGCAGACTGTCTTTATGTTGTTGCTCATATTCCAAATTAAATTCCAATTTAGAGACTAATTTGAATGAATCTGTAACATGGCAAGCTGAGCTAACACAGAACCTCCCTCATTACAAACATCGAGATGTGCTACATAAAATTTAACAATTAAAGACTATAGCGTTCGATTGCAAATGAAAAAAGTGTAACCTCAAGGTTCCAGAAATGAAAAGGGAAGTGAAGACTGGAACCATAGTGGTATTGACCTGACACCTTGGTAAAAGTGAGGGAGGGAGATAAAAAGGCTGCCAAATGGTCTCAGACTTAGAAATAAGCCCATGGTGGGGGGGAGTGGGGGGGACAGTGCAAGACCAGGGGGTGAGATCTGCACCATTACCACACCCCAATCTGCATTGCTTAGCTTGGAGTCTGAATATATGCCACAGAGTTGGTTCAGGTTTCTCCCAAGAAACTTACATAAAATGAGTCCTAAGCTAGGACAGATCAAAGGAAGTAAAATGAAAGACAGCACTCTTCAGAAACATCTAGCTCCATTGGTTTCTCATAGACTATACAATCTCTGTCACAGGCATGCTCACAATTAATTACACATTAGCAACAGAAAGCGATAAAACATTGGAGTGGTCACAACAGACTAGAATGTAAATGAGCCCTGTGTTTCCAGCAGAAGGAAGAGAAATTCAGAGAGAAGAAAGTATGTCTGAAAAACTAAAAAAGCTTGACAGAAGAAAGCAGAAATTTATATTTATTAAATATTAATATAAGCATATTTATAATTATTAAAAACATATTTCAAGAGAATAGAAACTATAAGGAAAGAACATGACACCAAAATTAGGTGATTTTTTAAAAGATTATTAAAAAATATGGGAAAAGAATGCTAAAATTTTTTGAAAAATAAAATGACATTAAATTATATTAAAGTTTTGAAAAATTTAAAAACATTTATTTACAAGATCATAACATACAGGAAAAAAATCACTTAAATAGCACCATTTTCACTTTATCTCATGCTATAGGCTTATACTAGAAATGATTATTGAACATGAAAGGAAGCTATTGTGGGTTAAGTATTAAAATATCCAGGAACTGGTCATGAGGGTTATGTTTGGTTTTGATTTTTCTGAGATATTAATCTGATCGTGCCATTCAGTGCATTAAACTCTTCAGTGGCTTCCTATTGTCCAAGATTCTTAACACAGCTGGCCTGCTGAGTTTTCTAGAGTGGGATTCCAGAGTTTTGTCCTCCAGCCTCCCTCTTACCACTCTGTATGGCCTCTGTTTTAGAGTTCCTTCTATTTGTAAACATACCCTCCTGAATTTGCTATTCCTTTGCCTGGAATGCTTTTTCCTCAGATAATAATGAGCTTCATTCAGTCTCTGCTCAAGCTTTACCCCCTGGGAAATATTATCCATATTTAAGCAGTCTTCTTTCCCTACTCTCATCATTTTTTATTTTCCATCCCAGATTTGTTTTCATAGCATTTTTATTAACTGACCATATCCACATTTTTTTTACTTGTATATGGCCTTTCCTCCTTACTTCTTATGTTTGAAATGCCTAGACCATAGCCTGGTACATGATAGGTGTCAAGTGAATATTTGTTGAATGAACAAATAAACTCGGGGTCTTGGCAATATTGTTCTTTTTGTGGGAAGCTCTTCATTTCCACTTCTTCCTTTTTTCCTGGGAAACTCCTACTTGTCTTCTTAGCATTCAGATTTCTGATTCCTGAAATCTTTTCTTGTTCCCTCAGCCTAGGTTGGATTCCTTTGTTTTATGTTTCTATAGCACCTTATAATGTTATTTTTAAAATTCCTTCAATGATTCACTCAACAAATAGTTATCGAGTGCCTACTATGCTCCAACCCCTGTTCTAGGCCCTGGGGATGCGGTAGTGAACACAACAGATATAATCTCAACTCTCATGAAGCTAATATTCTAGTGGGCAGGGGTGGAGGGCAGGCAAGAAGTAAATAAACAAGTATACAGTACTTCATATAATCATAGGAGTGTAAGAAAACATGAAGCAGGATTATGGGAAGAGAGCGCTAAGGAAATAAGGGTCTGCCCTTTCACATGGAGGACCTGGGAAGTTGTCACCTATTAGATAAGGGTGTTTTTTTGTTTGTTTTTGTTTAATTTTTATCTTTTGTTTTTATTTTTAAATATATTTTGATTGATTTCAGAGAAGAAGAGAGAGGGAAAAAGATAGAAACATCAACGATGAGAGAGAATCATTGATTGGCTGCCTCCTGCATGCCCGCCCCCACCCCACGGGGATTGAGCACACAACCCAGGCAGGTGCCCTGGCCAGGAATCTAACCTTGACCTCCTGGTTCATAGGCCTATACTCAACCATTGAGCCACACCTGCCAGGCTTGTATTAGATGTTTTAAAAGAGAAATTGTAAGGAACTGAGGGATTGGCCCGATGAAAACTGGGAAGACCTGAGTCAGAGGAAACAGCAAGTGAAAATGTCAGAGTCAGTGAATCTCTAAAGGTGTGTAGGAACAAGAATGAGCCTAGTGAGGCTGGGGTGGACTGAACAAGGGAATGGTAGGCAGTAGTAACAGATGAAGTCAAAGAGAGACCTTTTAAAAACTCGTTTTTTGACAAGTGATGTCATTTTAGTTTTCACAGTTCTTACTGGGATGGGCCAGGGAGAGGGCAAGGGTCAGGTTGCAGGCTTAGGCAGGATGGTCCCAGGAACCCCAGGTCCTGAAGGTGCAGCCCAGGAACAGCTGTGAGGGGGCGACAGGCTGCACCTGCGACTTTCAGAAATGAGGGCCACGGCCGGGAGCTGAGTCCAGCCCAGCCATCCCAGCAGAAGATCAGCACCAGCTCTTTTCTGTACTGCTGTGGTGGTCCGGGCAGGGAGGACTCCTCGCAGTGAGGTCACCACACAGAAGCTGTGGCTAACCCGCCTCCAGAAGTTATGATGGGCTGCTGAGAGCCACCTCAGGGCCTCCTGGAAGGTGGCGTGGATATTCTTGTGGAGCTGAACTGAGCACTGGAGGTAGGACACCCCACCCACAGACCGGATGAGGCTGGGGCTTGCTATTTTAGAGACTGTGGCTCTTATGCTAAGATATTAAAGCCACAAGAGGGAATTTAGTTTTAGCAGACTCTTCCTGCTATGTTGACCAAGGGATAAAGGGTAGACAGGGAGGTTAGTTAGAAAGTGATGAAAAGAATCCAGATCTTCTCATCACTGCAAAGTAGTAGTAGCAGGAAAGGTCATGATAAGTGGCAAATTCTGGATACATTTGGAAGACGTCGCCAGCAGGATTTGATGAAAGATTAAAAACAGGGTTTGAGAGAAACAAAGCAGTCGATGATGGATCAGGTGTCTGGCCTGAGTATCTGAAAAGGTGAAGCTTCACTCTACTGAGATTGGGAAGGTTATGGAAGAGCATGGGGGAGGGGCTAGTCTAGGAGGATTATAGATTTCAGTCACGTTAAGATATCAGATACCCACATAAAGAGTTTGAGTTGGCAGCTGTAGATAACATTCTGGAACTCAAGAGAAAAGTCCAGGACAGAGATATAAATAGGGGAATTATCAACATATAGATGGCATTTAAAGCCATCTGGAGGATAAAAAGACATGATGTTTGATGACTCAGCTATGGGTAATTCTAACATTTAAAGATAGAGAAGATGAAGATGCACCAGCCAAGGAGAAAAACCATGAGGGTGATCAGAAACTTTTAAGAAGATGGGAAGGATTATCTGGGTGAAATGCTAGGAGTGAGGTAAGATGTCCTCTGGCAATTGATGTCATTGTGTCTAGCAGTGTGGAGGTCCTTGGTGTCCCTGACACTTTGTTGAAATAGAAGGTGAAAGCTTCGTTGGACTAGTTTCATCAGGGGCTAGACACAGATATTTAGGGACAGTATTAACAACATTTTCACAAACTTTGGCATTCAAAGGGAGTATAGAAATAGTAAGGTAGCTGGAGGGCGATATAATTCTCAACATGCTTGAGACTCCTGTGTATGTAAGAATAGTAAGAGCTATATGTGGTAACAACTATGTCCATCTTGTTGACTGCTTTTTGCAGAGTACAATGCTTGACCCAAAGCATATGAGCAATGAAATATTTCTTGAACAAATAAGTACTATTTCTGATAAAATTATGAGTTAAAATTTGTTATGGTTTAGAAATATTTTCAACAAATGTTACTTTAAAAAAAATTCAACAAGAATATGTATTTTGACACTGGTGAAAGCATGAAGTGATTGCAGGTAATAGGATCAGTCCACATCTACTTACCAGTTCCCCAGATGACTCATTTATGCTAAGCACCACATACCATCTTTATTTCAGAAAAACCTGAAATATGCAAATTAATTTGCTAAAAATATTCAGTGCAGGTAGCTTTAATTATGTATAGCAGCATTTTCAAACAATGGAAAAAATAAATATATTTTTCTTCAGCAAAGTAGACTGATTTAAGTTTGGTGAGCATAGGGAAATCATTTTCTTTAAAGAGATGCTTATAGTACCACTATAAGAGGCCCAGTGCACAAATTCGTGCATGGGTGGTGTCCTGCATGGGTGGGGTCCCTTGGGGTGGCCTGCAGGGATCGGACCCAACTCACGCCCCCAGCTTCGCACTCCCGCAGCCCTGCCTGGCACCCCACCATGGCCTGGCACCACCCCCTCACCTGCTCCACCATCCTGTCTGTGGGACAATCGATTGGGGCTGGGCCCCACTTCCCCCCGCCCCCGGCTCCCTCAGCACCTGGAAGCAGGGGGAGGAGGCGGCCCCACCCCCCTCCACTGCTGGTCACAGTCTATGGGGCGATCGGCCAGGCAATTGGGCCACTGCTTGCACCCACCTTGGCCTGGCGCCGCCCACTCATCTGCTCCACCATCCCACAGAGGTCCCGCACTCCTCAGGGCCCATCGGGGCCAGCAGTGCCTCCAATGCCAGTGTCACAACACTGACACCTGCCATGTTCTGCGCCACCTCCTGGTGGTCAGTGCATGTCATAGCAAGTGGTTGAACTCCCAAGGGGACAATTTGCATTTAGGTTTTTATTATATAGGACTAGTAGCCCGGTGCACCAAAATTTGTGCACTCAGGGGGGGTCCCTCAGTTATTAAACATTTATTGGCACAACACTGACCACATTGGTGGTGGTGGTGGTCTTGTCAGAATGTGTTATATTATGCAGATGAAAATCTATTTAAACAGATTTGATGTAGATATTTTCAAAGATGGAAGAATTGTCCCTGTCAACTATTTTAGTTGATTCATATCTTCACTAATTGTCATCATTGCAAAGTTTTCAGTCCCCATATGGATTGCTGGATATAATAGGTCATGCACTGTCCCTGTCCTTTGTAGCCTTTGTTACCTTAAGGACTCTAGTTTTCCATTTATATGTTTAAGTACCAACCTTACCAGCTTAAAAATGTAAGCTTTTAACACTGCTCTCTCTGTTTCGTATCCTTTCAATGAAAAGTGGAGTTGGGTTGCAGCACAGGAGAGAAATTCAGAAGAGGAATATTGAAGTAATGACTGCAGTAGGAGAAGAGGGAACCTATTTCCCTGGTCACAGGTGCTGGTGTCCTAACAGGGCTGGCAGCTTCTCTGGGTGGCTGCAGCCTGGGACCTCAGGTGGTGGCTTGTTTGTCTCCTGGGCTTCAGCCAGCCGCAGGCACTGGCGCCTGGATCAAAGGTGGGCGGCTTCTTCTTCTGGTGGCTTCTTCTTCTTCTGTGCTTCCAAGGAGGGCAGTCAGTTATGTGTATATGTGTTTGCATGCAAACATAAGTGTGTACACGTGTGTATGTGGAAATCTGCTGGGCAAGTCAAAACCATAGAAAAGTTGCCCCCTATCTCTTGAATCTTCCAGAGATATCCCCCACTTTTTTATTCTATCACTACTGGAGAGTCAGTATTTGCAGCCAGCCAGCCAGTGACTCTCAGTGTCTATTTCTGACTTCTTCTTTCCCTGTCTGTCTTCCAACCCCTAGTCATATTTCCACCTGGATGCATCATTTTTACTCCCAATATGCTGTATAGAGAAGGAGTCAGGATGCTGTCTTCCCATGAATAGTACTCAGTAAAAAACCAATTGTATTTTAGTTGGGCAATGCCCCTACCCACCCTTCAAATCCCTTCCACCATGCATTTCTGTTTCCCTTTTTGTTTGTTGGATTGTTCTGCTGTTCCTTCTCCTCACCCCACCACCCTTGGATCGTAATGTAAAATTCTTTTACCATGTCAAGAAATTATTAAAAATACAGGTACTTTGAAAAAAAAAATACAGGTACTTCTCCGAACACTGGATGGGGGGGGGGGGGGAGCAGGGAAGAGGCGGCTGCTGGTGGCCATCTCTTCCCTGCCCCACCCGGCTTCTCTGATCACTGATCACCAGCTGGTGGGGGGCAGAGAAGAGGCGGCTGCCGGCGGCAGGCGGCTTCTTTGGTCCTTCCCCTTTCGCCTCCAAACATTGCGCCTACATATGCAAATTAACCGCCATCTTTGTTGGTGGTTAACCGCCATCTTTGTTGGCAGTTAATTTGCATATCGCCCTGATTAGCCAATGGGAAGCATAGCGAAGGTATGGTCAATTACTGTGTTTGTCTATTATTAGATAGGATAGTTGTGTGTGAAAATTTGATTCATTGCTAAGTGATGGCATGCATCTATTTGATGCAGAACATTTATTTGATATGGAGATGAGCAGTTGTAGTACACCATAATTTCCTAAGCTTGACATCTGGCTAACTACAGAGATGAAGTCATGAAAGATAAGATGAAACATGTAGGTTGCAGATAGATAGGGGTGCTTAGCTTTCTTTGATGGGTAATTGAGAGTATTTGAAAATTTTGAGTAGATAAGTGAAATGATCTGAGTTATGAATCTATTAAATTAATATGAAAATTGGTTAAAGAATTGAATGGATGGGGAAAATCAGTGTTTTACAAACATTATTCTGGGGTATTTTATTGGGTGCTCCTTGAAAAAAAGATTCCATGGTAAATGAATTAGGAAATATTGGGTTTCCCAACATTGGGTTAAACAAACTTAAAGATGTTTCTTTACTGTAGCTCATGCTATACTTTTTGAATATCCAAGTCCTGTGGAATATGGTACTTTTTGTTCAAGGCATCCTACTATTCTTGGAAAAGTTTGACAGTTATGTGCTATATTATTGTTATAATCTGGATGACCTGACCTGGACTTCAGAGGGGGATTGTGGGAATGGAAATGGAGAAAGAGATAACAATAGGCATGCCTTATTGACTAGTAGGTGGGGAAATAAGGAAAGAAAAAAATCAAAGGGGAAACATATTGTTTCAAGAAGTTGATGAGTTTAGCTTAGAACAATGAGCTTTAGAATGCTGGGGGGATGAACAAGTAAAAACTAGGGTCCTTTGACCTGGGAACAGTATTTAAGGCTGGAAACAAGTTTCAGAAGCACAGACACTAGTCTATCGCACTGGAGAATAATCTTGAAATGATTAGAGCAGAAATTGGGGATATTGAAGAAGTAATACCTACAGATTTCTTTGATAAAAAAATGCAGGAATCAAGCAAAAAAATTAGTTTCAGAAAAGATATATCAACAAGTACTTGAAAATAAGTACTTTTTTATTAGTGTGAGTAGCATAATTTTCACTATTCAGGCTGAGATATAAAAAGAAAAGTGATGTAAAAAATGTTTTTTTTTGTTCAGCATATTAATTCACCATGGCAGGAAAGTGTAATGCATCCTTCAGAAATCTTGACATACTCAGTGGGCAATCAGTGTTTTCTGAAAAGCCAGGGATTTCTCCCTGCTTTAGCTTTGTCATTCCTCCTGTGAGTATTGCTTCATGATGATCCACTGTGTCCACATCAGGATTATAATCCTAGATTTACACCTCCTGTCCTTGACATTCTCAGAGGTCTACCTTCAGGGCCTTCTTGTGAGGCCCCCCCACTCCCCCCCTTCTCAGAGAAACCTTTGTTTGTTAGAACTGTGCTTGTCAGCACATGCAAGTGTATCAGAGAAAATGTAAGAATTTACAGAGCAGCTGAAAGGCTGAAAAGGCATCGCCACCAGAAACAAAACTTTTTAAAAAATCGGCAAACTGAGATTAAGTAAAATACAACACAATATGTCCTTTGTTGTATTAATATTCTTTGCTGTATTAATATTATTTGCATAATTAGGTCTACATGCATTTATGTTCATAAGGAAATCCATGTAAGAAAACATGTAGATACATTTTCAAGGTCAGAATGTAGACTTTGGAGGATAAATATGGAGCAGACGGTAAGTTCATAGGAAAATGAAGTCAGCCAGCTCTCCCTAGATGGTCAGTCACCTTTATACTGTTTTTTGTAGCTTGTGAATCAGGCACCTGTGTTTTCTTGAACTCTCTCCTGACATGTGAATTCTTGCATTTGACATTTTAATGGCAAATAAAAACAATAAATCTTGATTTTTTCCCCCCCACAAAAACCCACCATGTTTTTGGTCTCACTTTTTCTTGGGATGCAATAATACATTTTTGGAATGCGTAAATAGTTATTTTAATTTTACAACTTATTGGCTGGTGTGATAATAGAAATGAAAGTATAATGGTTCAATTCATATAAAGCCTTTCTTTTTGCATTTTTAAGGACACTGGCTTGAGTAGTTTTTAACATTTGTTTAATTTAAAAATACTGTATGGATATTATAAATTTTCTATAAATATTTTTGAAAGATCTATGATTCATTATCAGAATAGTCACATTGATTTCATATTTAATTCAGTTTAAAGTGTTTCTTGAATATAATAGTCACATGGTAGGTACAACATCTACCCTTATACATGAGAAGAACAATGCCTTTAAATAAACAATGATTTTCAGGTAAACGATACACTTTTCTCACGCACTACGTTCGAACTTCTATGACACTTGAACTGGCACTCTATTCTTGAAGTGTCAGAAAAAATGATAAGCCTACTTCAATCAGTGCTTATAAATCAGCACAATAATTTCTTCTTTCTTTTGCATTGTTTGTATTCATTAATAAGTATTGACATTGAGATTCACAGAAGAAAAGGGATTCCTAAGAAAGACATATTAATTTTTCCATATCTGTTAGAGATACCCTTGATAAATGTAACAGAAAAGTAAATGTGTTTAAAGCATGAGTAAAATGTGATGAATTACTTTGCACCTGAGATGAGGTATTCAGTGAATGCATAATTAAAGATAAGATAAAACTACTCAGTAAATTATGGCAGGAGTGTTTTATGTTAAAACCACTTGAAAAATAATGCCTTTCAAATTAAACTTGTTTATGTCTGAGTAATTTGTCTTGTGTTGAAAAAAATGTGATATTATATTCAGATCAAAGCATTCAGATCTTGTTTTTCATATTTGAAAGATAATACAAAGCTAAGCTTATTTTATTTAATCTTCTCCAAAGTAGTACAAAACCAAACCATCTACATTAATAAAAGAGAAAGATGCAAATTAACCATCACTCTGCTACACCCACAAGCCATGCCCACCAACCAATCAGGAGCCAGTATGCAAATTAACCCAACTAAGATAGCCGCGGAGTTGGAGCGAGCAGGAGGCTTGGTTTGCCCCCGGCGATGGAGGAAGCCAAGCTTCCCGCCTGCCCTGGCCAACCCTGGGCTCCACGCAAGGATACAAAGTTTCAATTATAGAAGATAAATAAATCCCAGATACCTGCTACCAGGCCGCCCTGGGAAAAAAAGAAAAAAAGAAAAAAAGGAGAGGCAGGGAGCTTGGGTTGCCGGGGGGCGTGGCCAGCCTGAAAATGGCCATCAGCCCCTCACCCAGGCTGGCCAGGCACCCCAGCAGGACCCCTACCCTGATCCAGGACACCCTTCAGGGCAAATAAGCCAGCCCCCATCTGTGCACCAGGCCTCTATCCTATATAATAAAAGGGTAATATGCAAATTGACCCTAACAGCAGAACTACTGGGAATGACTGGTCACTATGACACACACTGACCACCAGGGGGCAGACGCTCAATGCAGGAGCTGCCCTCTGGTGGTCATTGCACTCCCACAGTCAGCCACAAGCCAGGCTGCCAGCTGCCAGCACAGTGGTGGAGGTGGGAGCCTCTCCTGCCTCCTCAGCAGCACTAAGGATGTCCTACTGCAGCTTCGACCTGCTCCCTGCTGGCAAGTGGACATCTCCTGAGGGCTACCGGGCTGCCAGAGTGATGTCTGACTGCCAGCTTATGCCTGTTCTCCTGTGGAGTGGGCCTAAGCCAGTAGGTGGACATCCCCGAGGTGTCCCAGACTGCGAGAGGGCACAGGCTGGGCTGAGGGACCCCCCGAGTGCACAAATTTTTGTCCACTGGGCCTCTAGTTTACTATAAATTCAAGGCCTTATTGAACAAGTCATTTCAAGTTTATTGCTTTGCCTGTTTATTTTGAGTCAATTAGATTCTAATGGCTCATGAACTAGAAAAGGTACAATTATAATTTTGGGACAGTTAGTAGTCTATGGGCTTAAATATTTTTTATCTGACAGGAAAATATAAAATTATTTTTAAATCTAATATGAGGTCCCAGTATGTTTTTACCTAAATAAATGTTTTATTTGTAAATTTTAAAATTCCTCATGTATAGAGTCTACAACCCAACCTCCAAACTTCATCTCCTACAGTTTTTAAAAATTACATTTAAAAATGATTCGGATACATTTTTATGTACAGAGATTGAATTACTACTATAAAGCTAGTGAGCAATCATTAGAGCAATGTGTGTTGAATAACTTTGAGCCAGACAACCCTACCCCAAAATACTTCCTTCATCTTCTGGACTGGTATTTTCTTTTGGCTCATTACTTATTCAATAAATATTTAATGAGTACCTGCCATGTTATGAGGACATCAAAGGAGAACAAAAAATAATCATGGTCTGTTTTCATGAAGCTTACAATCTACAGGAAAGACAAATAATTATGGAGATAAATGTAAAATTACAATAATGATAAATACTATGAAGCAAAAATATATGGATATATGGTACTATGAAAGGACCATGGCAATAGGAGGCATTTAATAGTAGGCAGTTAGTATTTGTTAGCTGGATTAATGAAAACTAATAATGAAAAGGATAACATGAAGAATTGTTCTAGAGAAAGCTTCCCTGAGGAAGTTATATTTGACTTGAGATCTGAAGCATGAATAAGCATTTAGTTGGTACAGAATGTAGGAAAAAGGTCTCAAACAAAAAGAAAAACAAGGCTTGTCAAGATTGAACACGACAGAAAAAAAGAATGAGCCTGTAATAAGAGTTTAAAATAGAACATGGTGCCAGAGGAAACTGGAGTGATTGATTTTTATTCATAAAACTAGAGGCCCGATGCACAAAATTTTATGCAAGAGTAGGCCTTCCTACCCCCGGCTGCTGGCACCAGCTTCCCTCTGGCACCCGGGACCAGGCGCCTTTCCTTCTGCCCAGGCTTCATCTGGAAGGACGTCCGGTCTAATTAGCATATTACCCTTTCATTATTATAGATTATAGATGATTGCCTATGTAGAAAATTCTATAAAATTTACCAAAAAGCTACTAAAACTAATAAGTGACTTTAGTGAGGTGAGAAGACACAAGGTTAACATAAAAATATCAATTATACTTCTATATAACTGCAATGAACAATTGGAAACTAAATTAAAAAATAGTAATATTTATAAAATCATGCAAAAGATGTGTAAGAATTGTATACTGAAAAGTATAAAACATTGCAGAGAGGAATTAAAGATCTAAATAAATGGGATGGTATACTATACTCATGGGATCAAAAGACTCAGTGTTGTAAAGGTGTTATTTTTCCCAAATTGTTACATAGACTAAACACTATCTCAGTTAAAAAGTTAGCAGCCTTTTTGTTTTGGTAGAAATTGACAAGTTGACTGCAAAATTTATATGAAAATGCAGAGAATATAGAATAGCAAAATTGAAAAACAGGAACAAAGTTGGAGGGTTTGCAGTACTATCTTTCAAAACTTAGTATAAACATAGTAATCAAGAGAGTGTGATATTAGTGTATTGATATATAGATCAATAAAATAGAATAGAGTTCAGATATAAGCCCATAGATATGTAGCATTTGATATTCAACAATTGTGTTGGGGAAACTCAATGAAGAAAAGCTAGTCCTTTCCATAAATAATACTATAAAAATTAGATACCCATATGCAAAAATATTGAACCACAACATACTCAAAAATCAACTCAAAATGGGCCATAAATCTAAATGTAAGACCTAAAAGTATGTTCTTTTAAAATACAATATCTATATAGAAGAAAATCTTTGAGACCTTGAGTTAATCCAAGATTTCTTAGATTGAATGTAAAAAGCAAGAACCATAATAAAAAAATGATCATAAATTTAAAATTATTGGTCTTTGAAAGTTATTGTTAAGAAATTTAGAAGACAAGCCAAGGACTAGGATAAAGTATTTATAAAACATATCTGATAAATAATCTGGAATACATAAAGAACTCATAAAACTCAAAAATTAAAATAAATGACTCAATTAAAAAATATTTGAATAGACACTCCACCAAAAAAATGTATAGATGGTAAATAATTACATGAAAAGATATACAATACCATTAATATTTATGGAAAAGAAAATTAAAAATACTCCACAATACCTTTATTAGAATGTTTTATAAATGGCTCATTCCTGTGTATGATTTTTTTTAAGGAAACTTCACTCTGCATCACTATTGTCTCAGTACAGAACAGCATGGAATGGCTCTTTCCTCATGCACAATCTCTTACCTAGTCTCAGTACCTTCAGTCTTCTCTCTCCAGTAATTAGTTTTCATTTGATAATAAATGTTCATCCTTGCAAATTATCTCTATGATCAAAACCTCAGGCCAATCATTTGATGTCCTTTGTCCTTAGTTTTCTTATACTTAAGAAGTAGAGGCTGGAACATGAAGTTCCTTCCAACTCTGATACTAGTCTCTCTCCTACATTTGATAACTTTTTGATAAAAAATCAAGCAAAATTAGCATCCTTCACTTACATTTAACCCATCTATGGCATCAATAGATGCATACAGATATCTATTCTGGTGAGTCACCTCCATATATAACTGTGCATATTAAAACTATAGCATTTATTTTTATAATTTTCATTAGCTTTCCCCTAGTCAGGTTGATTTCAAGTCAGGACACATGGTTTTATTGCAACTTTTATTACATACTGGTGTAATTGAATTTCATAAAAAAATACAAGCATAGATCTAGTATATATGTGAATATGGATTTTTAATATGCTGGAATAATAATTGGCACACATTTGTGTATACAGCAAGCTATTTTTAATTAGGGCCAAATGAAAAAGCAAGTCTCAACAATATCAATTAAGCATTGAACAGTGTAGTGAAAAAAGATCTGGCCTGGGATTCAGAGTATCTTAGTCTTAGTTCTGGCTTCATCATTGATATTTCAGATGACTAAGAAATGTTCAAGACTAGGAGTGACTGAACCATCCCACCCAATGCAACCATCTCTTTATTCCTCCTTGCTGAGGTGGCCCTTCTCTGCCACTTGCATACCTCCTAGTCTTCAATATAGGCTCTTATTGTTAGAGACTGTACCCACTGACTCCTGGATGAGAATACCTATTAGATTATGGAATCATTATAGTTTAATCTAATCCCTTTAGTAAAAATATTAAATGAAAACAAAAAAATCACCAACTTTTTGAGAATGAGCATCCTTTTAAAGGTACCTATCTCAAAAATTATCACAGAGAAAATAGAATTAATAGAGCAAGCAGAGTATGTGTTCTGATGCACTGGTCAGGTGGTTCAGTGGGCTGGAGCATCAGCCCATACACCGAAAGGTTTATTCCTAGACAGGACACATGGCTTGTTTGCAGGCTTGATCCCTGGTAGGGAGCATGCAGGAGGCAGCCAATCAATGTATCTCTCCCCTCTCCTTCTCCCCCTTCCCCACCCTCTCCCTCTCCCTCTCCCTCTCTCTCTCCCTCTCCCTCTCCCCCTCCCCTGTCCTCTTTCTCTCTAAAGAATCAATTTAAAATTAAAAAAAATTAACTCTGAAGTGTTGGAGGGCGGGGAAAGCCCAATAACAAAAATTGGCAAGAAAAGCTAAAGTTATACCTAACAAAGACCCCAGGTGCAGATGAGTTTACAGTGACCTGCTCTTTAAGCAATAGACACTTCTAAAATATTTTACTATTCCAGAGCATATGTTAAAAATAATAGAAAAAAATATTTGGTAACTCAGTGAGTCAGAATTATATTACTTCTAATATAAAGAATGATTTGATAACAGAGAGAATGATTCTCATAAAATGAAAATTTTAAAGAAATGGAATCACCATATATGCATGATTATAATTCTTAGTAAAATAAGGAATTTTGGGACTTTAATTTTTGAGAAAATTAAATAATATAGCTATCTAAAGTAATTCATTTGTTAAATCATTTTGAATAATCTTTGAAAGCTTTTATTTTAAATTTAGAAAAATAATGATTAGTAATAGTCTTTATAACATACATAATGTGTTAAACGATTTTTAAGCAAATAAAATATATCTAAAACATAGGACTGGGATTCATACTAATTCTATAAACTCAGCAAGATGGAGTTTATTTTTTAATTTTTTAAAAAAGCATTCAAGTTTGATGATTTTTAAATTTATTCACTTCATCATATAACTATACTTATGATCAAATAACACTTCATTAGTCACTAATAGCTTACAATGCAAATGTCTTTTCCTCCATTTTTTAAAAAATCCTCCTGGAGCATATGTTTTGAATGATTTGAGAAGAAGAGGGGGAGAGAGAAAACATCCATGTGAGAGGGAAACAACGATTGCCTCCTGTACAACCAGGGATCCCACATGCAACCTGGGAATCTAACCTGCCGTGTTCTGGTGTACTGGATGATGCTCCAATCAACTGAGCCAGATTGGCCTGGGCTTTCCTCCTTTTCTATTCCCAATGTTTGGTTTATAAAAGAAACATCAATAGAAAGTCTGAGAAAGCCCTTAGGAATTTAACATATTCAGGAAAAACTCATTATTTCATGATTTGTACTTGGAATTTTTAATAATCTTTTATTCAACTTGATAGTAATAATGCTCTCAACAAAATACATAAACTATTCACCATAACAATTTATACAAACACCACCCTTCAGTTTGTCCTCTCAGCATCTTTAAAGATGTGAATAGCACCACACTAACTTCACCATACAATTTTCCAAGTAACTAAGAAACTGATGACAGTATGATATAGTAGTGATAAGGTAAAAGAGGAAACATATTATTAAGGAGCTTGATAGCAGAATAATATATCAAAGTGTCAGCTTAGATAAAAACATTCATCTGTTTTTTAGTATAGGAGATATTTGAGGACATGAAAGTTAAATTTGTAAGGTTTCTTTACAACAAGCTCTCTGAAAAACCCCACTTGATTGGGTGTCTCTCCAGCAATTTCCTGATAAAGCCTTTCCCTTCCAATTTCCTGAGCGCTATGAAAAAGGGAACTGGGATTTGTTAATAATAAGTACAAGGAAAAACTCCCATTTTTATTATATTCACAGATGGGACCAGTACCTATATAAAAGCTTGGTGTTTTTAGGCTAGGGAAATATTACAACTCATGGAGCCGAAAGGTATGCATCTTTTTATGTCTAGTATTTTAAGATGCCTGACAATAATTATTTAACTAACCTTGAGTGAGAAGTCTTTAAATAGGGAATTATGGAAAGAAAGGTAAAATATAGAGACTTCAGTTTAAACTGAGAGCTCTGTGTACGGTGTCTGGTTTTTTATCCAGCTGCATCTAATATGAAGTGAGGTCATAAATGAAATGTAAACAAGAAATGGTGTGGATGGACAGGCCTCGTCATCGTAGCTGGTGGTGCTCTGTTGAGGTGTCATATTGCTAGTCTGTATGTGGCAATTTTATTGTGTTTCTACAGAAATACCTCCAGTGTACTTAACTAGCTAATGAATAAGTGCACATTATATGCATTTCCCCCCAAGAAACTTCAGAAACAATTTGTCTGCATACAAATTGTAGTTTGAACAACTGCCCATAGCCCTAGCCAGTTTGGCTCAGTAGATAGAGCATCAGCCTGAGGACTGAAAGGTCCTGGGTTTGATTCCGGTCAAGGGCACATACCTAGGATGCAGGCTCGATCCCCGGACCTAGTCAGAGCATGTGTGTCTCTCCCTCCCTTCCACTCTCTCTAAAAATCAATGGAAAAATATCCTGAAATGAGGATTAAAACAACAATAACAACAACAACAACAAAAACAACACCTGCCCCGAGAGCTTAAAATAAGATTTCCTTAAAAATATTCACAAGTGCTAAAATGACCTCTGATCCACTCTCAAGTCATACCAATTAGTTCTTACTTCTCCTCTTTATAGATAACATTTGATCATTACAGAAAGCTGGAGTTCAGTCCCTTAAATTCTCATTTTCTTAGAATTTACATTTTGTAAGAAATCTAAATCTTGTCAAATAGAGGTTAACACAAATATCATTGTTAGCTAGTGAATACAAATACTTATCTACACTAATAAAAGAGAAACATGCAAATTAACCATCACTCCATCACTCCATCACTCCGTCACTCCGCTACACCCACCAGCCAGTCAGGAGCGAGTGGCGGCTTTGGAGCTGGAGTGAGCAGAAGGCTTGGGTTGCCTCTGGCGATGGAGGAAGCCAAGCTTCCCATGGGTTCTCCATCGCCCTGGGCTCCACTCAAGGCTACAAAGTTTCAATTATAAAAGATAAATAAATCCCAGATACCTGCTTCCAGCCCATCCTGGCCTCTGCTCAAGGAGTTGCTGGCTTCCAGCTGGACCTGGCCTCTGCTCAAGGCTACAAAGTTTCAATTATAGAAGATAAATAAATCCCAGATACCTGCTTCCAGACCACCTTGGCCTCCGCTCAAGGAGGCACTGAAAAAAAAAGAAGAAGAAGAAGAAAAGGAGAGGCTGGGAGCTTGGGTCACCAGGGGGGCATGGCCAGCCTGAAAACGGCCATCACCCCCTCACCCAGGCTGGCCACACCCCCATGGTGTGAGAGTCCCCACTGGGGGGCTTGGCCAGCCTGCCAACAGCCATCAGCCCCTCACTCAGGCTGGCGAGGCACCCCAGTGGGACCCCCACCCTGATCCGGGACACCCTTCAGGGCAAACCAGCTGACCCCCACCCATGCTCCGGGCCTCTATTTATACTAATAAAAGGGTAATATGCTAAGTAGACTGGGAGACCTTCCAGGAGACCTTCCAGATGTTCTTCTGGACAGAGCCATGGCGTTGGGGCCAAGGTAGAGGTGGTTAGAAGCCAAGAGGGGAGGGCAGTTGTGGGTGATCAGGCCAGGATGGGACGGCAGTTGTGGGTGATCAGGCTGATGGGGGGCAGGGTCATTGGGGGTAAGCAGACTAGCAGGGGGCCAGTTGGGGGCGAGCAGGCCATCAGTGGGGGTCAGTTGGAGGTGATCACGCTGGCGGGGGGGCATTTGGAGGCAAGCAGGCCGGCGGTGGGAGGCAGTTGGGGGCAAGCAGGCTGGCAGGCAGAGTGGTTAGGGGCAGAGTGGAGAGGGTGCAGGCCAGGCTGAGGGACACCCCCGCCCGCCGTGCATGAATTTCCTGCACTGGGCCACTAGTATAAATATAATGAGGAAATATAATTCCATACAATTGATTCTATTGGGTAAACAATTTTTAAGTACCTACAGTTGTCATTATTCTGTGTGGGGTACAATGGCATATACAAAAATTAATAGGAGCCCAGCTGGCAGGGCTCAGTGGTTGAGTGTTGACCTATGAATCAGGAGGTCATGGTTCGATTCAGGCAGATGCATGAGTTGTGGGCTCATCATTGATGTTTCTATCTCTTTCTCTCCCCTTCCTTCTTCTCTAAAATCAATAAAAATATGTATTTTTAAAAAATTAATAGGATACAGGTGCTCTAGTATTTAGAAGAAGAAAAAAAAAAAGGTCAGTAGATTGTTGAATTTCTTTCAGACATGCAAAAACTAATTACATTTTGGCCAGGTCCAATCCCTCATAGACTCACAAAACACAATCAATTTGCATGGATGTCATGAGGCTAGAAATAAGTGAAAATGAAATGAGCTAACTTGAATGTGATTAGGAAGATTGTAGTTGGCTATCATTATATAAAGACATATATGCAAGATTAAATAGAAAAGTGAGGTGAAACTATAGAAGAAAATGAAAGACATCAAACACAATAGAGATAAGAGAAAGCTCAAATAAAAATAAAGGTGGGACTTTTGGTTTCCTGACGTCTCAGGTAATGGTAGGCAAATCAAGCTTCAATTTTAGCTGTTTGGAAAAATTAGATGATTTTTTTTTAAAGGAAGGCAAAAAAAGAAAAAATGCTGAATAGAATTCCTGGAAACACTGGGAACACATTACTCATTGCAACCACATAACAGGGATTGTTTAACAAAGAAAGACATAGCTTAAGCTTTGTCTACCCAAAGGTTTGTTTATTGTGTATGTATCACTTTCAAATGAAATAGCTACCTTCCTTTTGAGAGAATCTCTTAGCTGCCACAGCCTTTCATGTAGAAGCTGAGCCTGGGACAGGATTTTGTTATTCTCTAAATTTATAATTTAAAAATTCTACTATTGTCAAACTTTTCTGTGATATATGTCAATGTTGTCCCAAATCCCACGAAGGAAAGGTCGCTAGGCATTTTGTAAGTATAAACTGGGATAATTTTAACAGCATAATGAGTGAAGTTTTTTTAATTTGAGCACATTTAAATGAGCCATTCCTTAATTGGAGGGTTTACCAGTTAGTCTGCATTTAAGGAACATGGCAAGTTGTTGTCAGATCAAAGCAGAGACGGGTTTCTGATGATAGGGACACTCTGATGGCTATGTCTAATTAGTGTCCTGTAAATCAGTGGTTCCCAAACTTATTTGGCCTACCGCCCCCTTTCCAGAAAAAATATTACTCAGCCCCTGGAAATTAATTTTTTTAACTTTAATAGCAGTTACTCATTGCCCCCAAATGCTCCTGTGGCCATCACCGCCCCCCTGGATCACTGCAGCACCTACCAGGGGGCGGTAGCACCCACTTTGGGAATCACTGCTGTAAATTGACAGTTTCCTTTCATATCACAGCAATGGAGGTGCAAAGCATTACTAGTATTGGCCATTTATTTTATTTTGTTGGTACACATTCTCTGTTGTACAGCAGTAGATTTTTAAACTGAGTATTCTTTGGCCCAATTTCTAGATATACCAAAAAGCTAGTGATAAGTCAATATTTTACATATACTATTTAAACTATAGCCTTAATAATAGCTTCTATAATACTATGCATGAAATACTGACTTAAGGCTTGATATAGTGTTTATAGCCAGTCTACTTAATTGCTCAAACATGAGTATGTCTTTTAATTAAATTTTACCATTTGCAACACATGGATGGACCTAGAGGGTATTATGGTAAGTGAAATATGTCAGTCAGAGAAAGACAAATACCATGTAATTTCACTTATATATGAAATGTAAAGAATAACATAAACAAACAAATGGAAATAGACTCATAGATACAGAGAACAGATTGATGGTTGCCAGAAAGGAAGGTGGTTGGGGGACTGGGTGAAAAAGGTAGAGGGAATGAGAAGTACAGATTGGTAGTTACAAAATAGTTATGGAAATATAAAGTGCAGCATAGGAAATATAGTCCATAATATTGTAAAAACTATGTATGGTCCCAGGTGGGTATTGAAAATATCAGGGGGAACACTTTATAAAGTACACGATTGTCTAATCACTATGCTGTACACCTGAAACTAATACAAAATAATATTAAATATAAATTGTAATTGAAAAAATTTTATTTCAAGAGTATGTCTTTTAAAAAAGGACATCTAATCACCTTATCAAAGAAATTTGGGTAGCATAATTTTCTGTCTACAATTTTACATTTCCTCTTCAAACATTATCACAAATAGAACAAGAAGTAAGCACTCATAGTAAGAAAGGCTTAGGAGATAAGATCATCTAGATCTTATATCATACTAGAGGCCCGGTGCATGAAATTCTTGCATTCGGGGGAGTCCCTCAGCCCCGTAGGTAGTGGACCTAAGCCAGCAGTTGGACATCCTTAGAGCTGCAATGGAGGCGGGAGAGGCTCCTGCCACCACCGCTGTGCTCACCAGCCATGAACCAGGCTTCTGATAGGGGGAGCACACTGACCACCAGGGGGAAGCTCCTGCATCGAGCATCTTCCCCCTGGTGGTCAGTGCACATCATAGTGGCCGGTTGTTCTGCCATTCAGTCGATTTGCATATTAGCCTTTTATTATATAGGATGCCAGACACTCTATTAAAATCTCATTAAATTACATTCCCATTTAGACCTCATGGTGACTATATAAAGTCAGGGTTGCCACATTTTATTTCCCAGGTCTCTTTGACTTTCAGGTTTACACCCATATTATCCAAATATTGGTGCAGTGATAAAACATTTTATATAATCCTGTATTGACCCTGAATGAATGGATTTTATATGGACAGGGAGAGAATAACAGGGGAAAGTGCTACCCTCTTATTATTTTTTAAAAATAATTTTGTCTTCAGGGGGATGATTATTCTTGCTACTTATTAAATTTAGCCAAAGAATATATATGTGTAACCCATAGACAGGGTCAATAGTGTGGTGATGGCCAGAGGGAAGAGAGGCCAGGGCTGGGGGGGCAGTTATAGGGGGCGAAATGGGGACATCTATAATAGTGTCAACAATAAATTTGTTGCCATCATTTGAGTATAAGTAAAGCAACAGCCACAATTACTGATGAAACACGAAGGCATGTGACTGTATTACTAATAAATCCTTTTCTGCTTAAGAAGCATCCTATTGAGGCCTCATCATGTAGCTGTGCACCCTCAGGGTGATGATTCTTCTTCTGCCCACCTGTGCCGTTCATGCATTGCCCTCCCCACTGCCACCATCCCAGTCTGGCTTCCACCATCATTTGCCAATGCCAGTGTAATAACCCTCTTCCCTGCTGGTCTCCTGTGTATACCGTTGGTCTACTTTAATTCATGATCCCAACAACAGTCATGCTAATATTTATAAAATGTGAATCAGATGATGTCATCTCTCTGGTAAAATCTCTTCAATGGCTTTCTTTAGCAAGTGTACTAAACTATAACCTTCTTATGAAATATTTACACAAAACCTGGCCCTGTTTACTTCTCAAACTTTGCCTTCTATCTAGTGGAGTGCTGGGTCTGGTGTCTTCTGGTTTAAAAACTTATTGTCAAATAGTGAGGAATTTTGCAAGCCAGTGATATCATATTGGTAGCTTGAAACAGACCATGGTGGGCACGTTTATACTACAGAAATCAGCAAATACTACAAATCAGGGCTTTTTTGCTTTTTTATTTATTTAGGAGAGCTGATTGTTAATCAGTTACCAGCATGCCACTGTTGCTGTTGCTCTCTGCCTTACTCACCATGTTCCACTGCCCCTGGTTTTGTCTATTCTTCTAACATCTAAGCTTGCTCCTCTCACTGTGGGGTCTTTGCCCTGGCTATCCTCTTTGGATCATTCTCCTTTGGACTGTCATATGACTCTGGCTCCTTTTCAACATTCAAGTCTAAGTCCAAACGTTACCTTCTCAAGAGGCTTCCCATGACTACGTAATCAAAGGACCACCATTTGTGACTAGTTTCTTTATAACATAAACTTTATCACGGCTGCCTAAAGTAGTGCCTTTAAAGTCATGTGCTCTTGTGTCAGCTTGTATTTGGTTGCAAGCCACAGAAAATCAAATAGTAAAGCATGTATTTGTCACATAGATAAGAATCATGGGGTTGCATAGTTCAAGGCTAGTATAAAGTAACAGCTCAGTGATTACATTAAGGGCCTTCCTTCTTCCTGCTCCACCTTTCTTAGCATGTAATCATCATTGTCATAATCACAAAATGGCTCTTTCACCTCTGGGCACTTTAAGATGTCCGTAGCTGGCAAGAGAATAGGAAAACAGGAAAGGTGCAAAGATCGAAATGCTGAAGGCATAGGCCAGCAGTTTGTCCATTTAAAAAGCTTTCCTGGAAGGAGAATATTCAGGTGAATATCTGAAATTATATAATTTTATTAACTAATGTCACCCCAATAAATTCAATGAAAAAAGAAAAGAAAAAGCTTTCCTGGAAGCCATACCCAATGACATTTTACACTTGTAACAACTTGGCCAAATTGCAAGAGTCTAGAAAGAGAAGTACGTTTACTTTCTAGCTTTTGCAGTAGAAGAAAGCAAGGAATACTATGGTTTTCTCTGGCTTTGGGTCAAATAATTTATATTGTATCTAATAATATTTTTATGAAATTAGTGAACAATATGCTTTAAGTGGCCAGCTCCATCTTCATCCAAATTCCAGATTTGGATGAGTCATGGATTCAATTTGGCAGTCTAAATGCCAACCAAGTTAATTAAAATTTATCATCAAGGAAAGAGATGATAATTGGACTATTCCTGATATCTGGAAGATCATCTCATTTAAGTTGCAATATTTTATTGTTGTTTCTAGTTACATGTTCAACCTGTTTTAAAGAAAAATTTTCCAAAATACATTACCTTACCATCATAGGCAATTGATGATGATTGATGATTTTTCAATGTGATAACAAAACATGTTGAAGAGTTACCTTTGGGGGCTTTGGGCGCTATTATGACTGTTTTCCCCAGCTTACAATGATCATGATGCTATATTTAAAAAGTAAATTTGCCATACCTGTATTGTTTTATCTTTCATCTGTTTTCTGGGACAGAATAGATAAATAAATGAAAACATGGGCATTGGAGTCTAACACATCTGGTTTTGAGTGCTGGCCCCACTATTTACTAGATGTATAGCCTTAGGGCAGATAATTCATCTTTCTGAGCCTTAGTTGTAGTTATTTTCTATTTTTACTTTATAAAATGGAAACAGTAGAAATCCTTTCATACACTTGTGAGAACTTAATAAGATGATCTAAATAAGGCAAGTGAGTACTGAATAGATGATGGCCATCGACTTCCTTTGTTCTGGGTCACATAATGAACTGTCAGCGCCCTGTGACGTGCATTTGTGAGCCACTTCCTGCATCAGGACCACCTGAGATGACTAGTAAAAGCAGATTTCAAGCTCCATGCTCAGCTTCTTCTGCTTCTTTTTTCAAAATTTTCACCCAAGGATGTGTTTATTGATTTTAGAGTGAGAGGGAGGGAGGGAGGGAGAGAGAGAGAGAGAGAGAGAGAGAGAGAGATTTTGATGTGAGAGATAAACATGGATTGGTTGCCTCTCATACATGCCCCAACCGGAGGACTGAACCTGCAACCTAGGCTTGTGCCCTGACCTGGAATGGAACCTGCAGACTTTTGGTGCATGCAACCACTTTCAACCAACTGGGCCACACCAGCCAGGGCTGCTGCTTCTTTTTTGTAAATCTCAATTTTCAGTAAATGGTCCCAAGTTAAATTTTTATGTTGACTTAAAGTTGAGAATCACTATTTCCAGCCTTCAAGCAAGGATTTGTTGGTCAGATTCACTTAATCTCTGTGTATAACCTTGGAGAACAGGTGCTGGGAATGATTTGAAGGATATGGATTCCTGAGCCACATCTCATATACAGCCCAGATTCTAGAGCCATAATGCCAAAATTCAAATCCTAGCTGTACAACTTACTAGCTCTTTCCTTGGAGAAGTCATTTTTACTCCATGGGTCTCATTTTCCTTTTATATAAAATGGGGATAATAATAGTACCTACTTCATAGTGCTGTTAAGAGAAGGAACATGTTTAGATCAATGGCCCACTAAACACTACATGTGACAGCAATTAGGATTATGAGTAGCATTGCTGCTAGTATCCCCAGGGTGTGCTTTGAGAGTCCATATCAGTGCTTCTCAAGAGAGCCACACTTTATGAACTCTGGGAGCTCTGAAAATTCTAATGTCCAGGCCAAAGCTCAGGACGATGAAATCAGAAATATATGTGGGAAGGATCTAGGTATTTATTTTCATTTGTATTTTCCCAGTGCTCCCAGGTTATTCCAGTAGATAGACAAAGCTGAAAACTGTTCCTCCATATCATGTGAGAGCTCTCCAGGTGGTTCCGATGACCAGGGAGTACCAACTGAGAGGGGTGTACAGCTCTTCCTTGTTTTCCTGCACTTCAGTTTTGCACATAAAGAAACTGGCATTTTTACAAATTGAAGACAGGACTTCCATCAACAAAAGGATTATGACTCACTTTATTGTGATACTTGCTTTATTGCAGGGGTTCTGGAACCTAACCCGCAATATCTCAGAGGTATGCCTGTACCAGTAAATGGAATAGGGGTTAATCATTATTGAGGGAAGAAGGATTAAGAGCTCAGCATCTGACCAAAAGCCTGCAGAGCACAGAGCTATTATAAAAGTACTGAATGTTGAAGGGAAAGGCTGCTAAAAGAAAAGCTGTGATGGGTATGAAAATAAAAGGCACATGGTTTAGAATCACTTAGATTCAGATGCCAGATCTCCTATTTATTAACAAGATACTTAAATTGTCTATAAGCCTCAATTTTTTTCATTGCATCACGTGGGTTTTAAGGATAAAATGGTTAGAAGATGTAAAGCTTTTAGCATACAATGACCCTTGGTTCATAGACATTAAATAAGAGTGTATTGTTGTTGTTGCTTTTAGAATTGAGGATTAATGGAATGCAGAGTGTAAAAGAGGAGTCAAGGGTAATAGCCAAGTATTTTCCTTAAATAATGGGATAAATGGTAGAGGTATGAACCCGAGAATTGGCAGACAAGCGGAGTTTGGTTTCTGAGAACTTCATGCTCTGTTGTGTTTGTAAATCAGTCTCCCCAGTCCTTATCTAATATTTCTTTTAATCTGAGCTGTACTAGCAAACCCAGACTTATATGTCAGTAACCAGATTTGATAGTTTCATAAAATAAGTGTAAGGAAGTTCTGAATAAGAACCTTAAGGGAACTCACAAATAAACTCCACGCACTTTATTGCAGTCATTTAAGAACAAGTACTTTGCTGATTCAAAGGCTTCTTTTGCTGCCTCCCAGGTCCAGGCCTTGCAGATTTCTGGCACTTGTACAGACCTAAAGGGAATCAGAACTCCATTGAAAACTGCCGTCTCACACCCAGTTTGTCACTCACCACCTCTTTGTTTGCAGCACCAGCCAGGTCTGGGCTGGAGGGACCTAAAAATCACTTGGTTTTCAGACTTCTTTTGGCCTTTTAGCAACTGCTGTCTATCCCATAACCCTTGGGTGGGTACGAGCAAGTTGGTTCAGGTCCAAGTGAGTATTGCTCCTCAGTTCTGTGCCTCTGATCAGATGGGCAGAGAGGAAGGCAGTTCAAGTCCACTGCCTGTGCACCCAGGAAAGAGATTCTTGTCTCCCTTCTTGCAGGCACCCTCAATAGCTACAATGGGTTCTGGTGGAACACTTCTCATTTAGTTGATAGAAGGGAAGCAAAAGACCTAGGACGCTGTCCAAGTTAATGACTTAGCAATTCCCCATGAATTTTCTTTCATCTCACAATTATGTGTTTATAAGGATTGGAAAAGGCCTATGGTATAATGTCACAGGGCTGGCCCAGCTTTTAATAAGTCTTAATGGGGTGTGTCTGGTTTCCTTGATGGCTCTTTTTGAGCGATATTTCTCAACTTTGGATGGTCATAGGAATCATCTGGAAGCTATAAAAAAATAACTGATGACTAGATCCCACTGTTAGAAATTTTTATTTAATTGGTCTGGAGGAGCAGGCTGGTTTAAGAATTCCACAAGTGATTCGAATGAGCAGCCTTTGCTAAGGAATACTGGTTTTGAATGTGGACGGTAACTAGCACTAGTTACTTTTATTCACGGGCTTTTCATTATTCTCCTGGAAGAATCCCATTCAGTATCCTGTAGCGTAGGGTATTAAAGAATAACAGAAAATGCAAGAAGAGTTCCTGTAATGCTGGGGCTGAGAGATCATTTCGTTTACGTTCTCTACTAATGGGGTCTGTGAACCAACAACTTCAGAATCACCCAGCATCTGTTTAAAAGGCAAAATGTTGAGCCTTATCCTCACACCTCCTGAATCAATCTCTCTAAAGTGGAGCTGAGGCATCAGGAACCTACATTTTAATAAGTTCACCTAGATTATTCTTGGGCACATTCATGATTTAGAGCCATTAATCTGTACCAGAGCTTCTCAACCCCGGCTGCGCATTAGAATCACATCAAGGCTATAAAAATAGCCATGCCAACTAGCCAGGGGTTCTCAACCTTGGCTGAACTTTAGCATCACCTGGAGGTCTTTTAAAAGCCTCATGCCCAGACTCCACCCTGTGCCAATCACATCAGACCCTCCGGGGGTGGGACCCAAGGGATCTATGGTTTTTATTGCTTCTCAGGTGATGCCAATATATCTACAGCCAGGGTGAGAACACACTGTTCCGAATATTCTGTTTCAGTTTGTTTGGGGTGGGTCGTAGGCATTAATCATTTTTAAATGCACTCCAGATCATTTTAGTGTGCAGCCAAGGTTAAAAACTGATGACTATCAGGTTTTGAACTTTTCTGAACTTCCCCAAGTGTACTTATTCAATACCCTTTAGCCTACAGATTCAGCGTTTCCCCACACTAGATCCAAGCCAGTTTAGACCAAGGCTGTTAGGTATGGTCTCATGAGAATTTATATGACTACACATAAATCTCTAATCCAGCGGTTCTCAACCTGTGGGTCGCGACACCTTTGGGGGTCGAACGACCCTTTCACAGGGGTCGCCTAAGACCATCCTGCATATCAGATATTTACATTACGATTCATAACAGTAGCAACATTACAGTTATGAAGTAGCAACGAAAATAATTTTATGGTTGGGTCACAACATGAGGAGCTGTATTTAAAGGGCCAGAAGGTTGAGAACCACTGCTCTAATCCTTGCCTTTCTGAACCAGTCTCACTCATTAATTTATCATTCATTCACCAAATGTGTACTAAACACCTAATACTTTTAAGTAATCTGCACTAAACTATGGATACAATGACAAATATAATATTGTTCCTGATACCTCAAGAGGCTTATAGATTTGCATGGGTATCTTTTTTTTTTTTTTTGCAAACAGGTATTGCAGAGAGAATTATTACAATGGGTGAGTGAACAAAGACCTGTAGGAACACAGATATGGTAGCAACTAAATCTGCCTTGGAAAAACAGGGAAGACATGCCTAAGGTGATGCTATTTAAGCCAAGTCTTCCCAACACAACCTAAAGCACCCTCATGATATGATTTCTCTCTACCTCATCTCTTGCTACTCTTGCCCTGGTTTCAATTTCAGCCATACTGAACTCCTCTCAGTTCTTTGAATGCCCACACTCTCTTGACAAGACTTCAATTTGCATTTATTTTCCTGGAACATTCTTTCCTTTTTCCCCACCTGCACCTCCTACCTAAACTCTGCTTAGCTGCTGTTACTGCCACAAAGAGGTCTGATCTCATGGATGATGATAAATGTCTTTATTATATGTCCATGCACTAACTTGCAGCAATTCTTTTATAGCACACACTCTCTTTATTGCATGTCTGTGACCCCTCAAATCTGTAAGTTCCATGAAAGCAAGAGCAATTGGCTGACTCCTTTACCACTGTGTGTCCTTCACACAGCACAGTTCCTAACACTCCTAGATGAATGAATAAATTGCATTCCAAGAACAGGGGCTGGTATGTACAGAGCCATAGAGGCATGGGATTCTGTGGCATATCCCAGAATAACGAAACTTTTGGGTGGCCAATGTATGAGATGGGCAGGAGGAGGATTCTAGAGGTGAGTTAGAAGAGGCAGTTGTTAAGGGTCTTGTGTGCAACCCTAAGTGGTCTGAACTTCATCCTGGAGGCAGTGGGAAGCCAGAGAAGGTTTTATACGGGGGAGTAGAATAATGAGGTTTATCATCCAGAACAATCATTCTGGAAGCAGTGTGGAGGACGGACTGAAAAAGAAAAGATTGATTTAAAGAACAGTTAGGAGATGTTTTAGTACTATGGGTAAAAATTAATAAAGGCTTCCCTGAAGTGATGAATCAAAGGGGCTCTGTTCAAAAAGCATTTTTAAGATAAAATCTATAGCACTTACTGACTAACTGCTTGTGGGGGTGAATGTGAGAGAGGATGCCATGGCCTCACTTGGAAGACAGGCTGGGTGTGGAAATATGGAGTATAGGCAGAGAAGAGCTAGTTTCAGGATTTTTTTTTAAAAAGCTCATTTTTAAACATGTTGATAGTTTCATATATCTGAGGACATATAGGTGTAGAGACTTTTGTGCAATTAGAAATGCATACAATTCTTAGCTTGGTACCTTATTGATTGTGGATGTGGCTAGTATTGTCCAATTGACTATGTTGACTTTCAGCTTATGTACAAACAGACAAACTTTTGAAAAGGCAGTGTCGCATTGATTTCATGATTTGTGCTTCTTTGGGGCACCATTGGCAATCCATTTGGCAATATGTCAAGGGAAAAATCTTCATTTAAATCACTTATTGGTTACATTCTTTGGTTAGATGCGGGGTTCTTGTTCTAGCATTAAGAAGGTTTTCAGCAATCTGGAAAAGGGGCTGTGTGTAACTTAAGTAAGAGTCCAGAGACAAATATAATTTTGAAAGGCATTTGGGGGTCAGAGGAGCCTAGCTAAAAGGAGCTAAGATCTCCTGGTCTCAGAACCCCATGCTTTTTATTAACACAAATTGTCCTGAGGTGAGGCAGCCATATACACTTCAAAGGGTAGGGTTTTGTATACACAGTCCATTGTCAGAATGGGGAGAATTAGCCTACGGCTGTTCAGGTGTTTGGCCAGTAGGAGGCAATAACATGTAGATTAAGATGCCCTGAGCTGTCTGGCAGCAAACAATCAATTTAATGCATTCTTTTCAGGTTTGGGGAAATGCCCTTGCCACTCCAGATGATTCAGCCCTGCTGAACATGCTGGAATTGGCTTCTGGCAGTTAGATACATACACCTATGAAAATCCCACCTGAATTCTGAGGTGATAATGATTTTATTTTAGGTAGCTATGCAGTAATAATTCTTCCTCATTTGATAGTGAGTTCAGAAAGGAAGTGTCTTATTGTTCTTGTTAAACTTAGTACCACATCTAATAGGAACACAAATAAATTAGTGGCTGGCTGGCTGGCTGAATTTATAATCTGACGGCAAGGGATAGGGAATACTTTCTAAAACTAAATATTTGCAAGGGATATGGAATACTTTCTAAAACTAAACATTTAGGGAATTTGAAAACCTCTATTCTTGTGTGTGTGTGTGTGTGTGTGTGTGTGTGTGGTGTGTTTGTGTGTGTGTGTGTGTGTGTGTGTATGTGTGTGAGTGAATCCTCACCTGAGGATATTTTTCCCATAGAGAGAGTGGAAGGGAGGGAGAAGGAGAGAAAAAGAGAGAGGCACAGAGAGACAGAGAGACCAGGGATCCAAACTGCAACCCAGGTTCACGCCCTTGACTGGGAATTGAACTCATGACCCTTTGTTCTGAGGGCTGAGGCTCTCACCACTTAGCAGCCAGCCGGGGAGAAAACCTCTATTCTGTACGTAAACACCTAAGTGACTTTCAGTGAGTTATTGACTAAATACAGCAACAGAAGTAGAAGAGATCACGATAAGCATTACTAAAATGGCCTTTCATCAAATCATTTTCTCTTGGCAATGCAAAACCAACCTGGGAATTTTAAAGCTATGGCCATAAAATGCTATGTTTATTGATACAGTAAGCTATGATATTGTTCAGTGAAGGAGAAGCATTTAAATTAATTGTTATTAAAAACTCTTTTGCTTGGTACTGTCCTAAAAGCTGGTAGTGGGTACATGATCAGATTTTTATTTTAGGAAGATCACTTTCTGAACCATAAGAGGCTGGAGGAGAAAAAATGATTCCAGTTGGACAGAAGAGAGATGATGGTGAGGGCCTGGAATAATGCAATGGCAGTTAAATGGAGAGAGGCCATTAACTAATTCATTCATTATCAAATATTTATTCACTGAATTGTACCAGACTCTGGGGATGCAGTGATGACCAAACCAGATAAATTCCTACCCTCTAGAAGTTTAGAGACAAGTTTAAGAGATGTACATTAATCAAATCACCTATGTACTAGTATATAAAAAGGCAGCGACCAGAACACCACAACGACTGGAATGACCAGTTGCTATGACCCACTGTGGCCAGTGAACCAGCTCGATTGGGGAGTGCAGGGGGTTGGGGAAGGGGGAAGGCCAGCTAGCCAACCGCCTGCCACCCTTCCCCCCAGCTGTCCCCACTCCCGATCAGCCCCCACCACCCTGATTGGCCAGCGGCCCCTTCCCCCAGCCAGTTCTGCTCCCGATTTCCCCCCCACACACACCAACCTGGGTGGGGCTGGCTGGCCAACCTCCCCCGGCCCCCCCCAGGACCCCTCCCATGGTCACTGACCCCAGATCGGCCCTCCCCATCTCATTCAGGGGTGGGGCCTACCAGCCCACCACCCACAGCCCCTCCTCACGGCCAGCCCCACTCCTGATCAGCCCCACCACCCTGATTAACCTGTGGCCCCTCCTCCCAGCCAGCCCTGATCAGCCCTCCCACACCAATTGGGGATGGGGCTGGCCAACCAACCTCCCACGGCTCCTCCCCTGGCTGCTGACCCCTGATTGCCCCCCCCACCTCATTTGGGGGCAGGGCCAGCTGGCCCACTGCCCACAGCCCCTCCCCACAGCCAGCTCCACCACCAATCAGCCCCCCACCCAATTGCCTTCCATCCCTACCCCAAGCCAGCCTGCCCTGATCGGGCCCCAATAGGGGGGAAGCTGGCCACCCTCCCACTGTCTCCTCCTCCTGACAGGCCCAGCCCCAATCATCCCTGATTGGGGCTGGGGCTGGCAGGACCCCACCTGTGCACGAATTTGTGCACTGGGCCTCTAGTTATACTAATAAAGGTGAAACTGCAGATGTGATAAATGTGGTGTGGTTAAGGAAAAGTCAAACTGAGAAACCATCTCAGAAAGAAAATTGACAGGACTCATTTGGTTATCGGGTGTCAGAATAAATAAAAGGCATGTTTCCTGCTCTTTTTCTGAAAGAATATTCAAACTGATTTGTGTGACAAATATTATACATGAAATGACATCAAAGAAGATGTATTCAGTTACAAATTGTGTGGAACAGATTTAAACGACTTTTTAATCAAAAGATTAGATCAATAAGCTATGAATTGTAAATTCTGATTTTGCAGTTAATTCCACTTAATTTTCGACGTCACTATTCAGTTGGCATGATGATCCTTTGCTGATGAGACATAGTTACTCTAGATCTTTTCACTTGATTTTTTTTTAACTCAGATGTTGCCAGAGCCATTGAATTACTGGAAAAACTACAGGAATCCGGAGAAGTCCCAGTGCACAAGCTACAATCCCTTAAGAAAGTGCTTCAGAGTGAGTTCTGTACTGCTATTCGAGAGGTATGACACTAAGATTCTAATAACTATGTTCAGCCATATGTGTTCTGAATGGAAAACATATCTTTTCCACACAAACAATTGAAATAATTAAGATCAGAACTATACCTTTGCCTCCCATTTTTAGCTCCTTGGACAGATGGTAAAATATAATTTAGTCTGCTAAAGTCTTTATTTAGATTCAGTCAGGATTTATATGGTCATATAAAACCCAAGGTTTATCTTATGGTACCAATAAAGTGACTACCTTCGCAGGTTAACTATTACATGTAAACTATTTAGTGGTCACATGAAGTCATCTGGAAATTCAGTTAGAAATAATCATAATTAATGAGGGCTGAGATTTTCTTTAAAGAACGTTCAACTAAGTTCTTTACAGGCAAATCTGAAAGAGTAATTGCCTACTGACTAAAGTGATAGTTATCCAAATATTGCTAGGGTAGGGATTGTCAACCTTTTACATCTCTTGGCATATGCTAGTATAAGCTAATTACTAAAATTCTGTGGCACTCCAAAATATATATTTTTTGCCAATCTAACAAAAATAGGTATAATTTTGATGGATTTATTAAAAAATTCTAATAGTAATTATCTACTCTTTTTGTTCTAAAGTTACTTTTATTTTATTTATTTTTAAAATATATTTTTATTGATTTCAGAGAGGAAAGGAGAGGGAGAGAGAGATAGAAACATCAATGATAAGAGAGACTCATTGATTGGCTGCCTCCTTCATGCCCCTCACTGGGGATCGAGCCTGCAACCCAGGCATTGGCCCTTGACTGGAATCGAACCTGGGACTCTTTAGTCCGCAGGCCAACGCTCTATCCACTGAGCCAAACTGGCTAGGGCCCAAAGTTACTTTTTAAAAAAAATCAGGTGCCTATACTTGTATATAAGAATTTCTGATAACAAGAATTAACCAGTCAGACACAACTTTATTATGAGAGGTGACAATAAGATGCAACTTTATTATATGACCTATAATTTACCATGCAAGACAGGGCATTCATACCAGATGGCTATTATTGTGTTGGCTATTGTCATTTTTGTATTTGACAATTAAGAGAAAAGAGGTCAGTGCTCCTGACTAAATAGTCAGGTATTGCATTTTAAACATTCTTGTGGCACATGAGTTGAAAATTGCTGGCCTAGTGCAATAATGGAAAATCTCTGAATAGGCTGACATGCCCTTCTAACAAATCTTTGTACTGCTCTCCTGGCTAATGGTTTTAGGATTCCTAAAGTGAAAAAAAAAGTGTTATAATGACCATTTGAATAGTGTATTGACTTGTGGTAGAATTGACTTGTCAATTAATGAATTTAATTGTTTACAAGAAAGTTCACGAGAGATATATGCTATATTGCTTTTTAAATGAAATAATATTCAGTAAACCTATCACCCCTTCCCCATCATGTACTAAGTGATAATTTCTTAATTAGAACCCAGAGTCCATAAATCCAGCATATATGCCTTGGTAGAAGTCCCTAATAATGAATTACCTTACATCATCTTCTCCAAGGAGTTGAACCCAATGACTACCTGGAGAGTTTGCTATAGCAGAGGTCATACTCCTCCCTCTTTGCAACTCTGCTTGTGGCTAATTCACATTTAAAATTTTTTTAAATAATTAATTTATTTATTTTTTAATCCTAACTCAATGTTTTCATTGACTTTAAGAGAGGAAAGAAGAGAGACAGAGAGTGGGAGAGAGAGAGAGAGAGAGAGAGAGAGAGAGAGAGAGAGACATCGATTGGCTGCCTCCTCTACGTGCTCTGACAGGTATCATACCCTCAACTTAGGTATGTGCCCTGACCAGGAATTAACTCTGCAGCCTTCTGGTATACAGGATGATGCTTCAACCAACAAGCCACTTGGCCAGGTCAATGTACATTATTTTACTGCAACAATGCTAACTATGTGTAGTCACTAGGTGGGAACAATCCAGGTGACTAAGGTAGAGACATACACCTCTCTCACTAAGATTTAAACTGCAGCCTACCCAATGTGGTTACATCAATGATGAGAGAAAATCATTGATCGGCTGCCTCCTGCACACCCCCACTGGGGATTGAGCCCTCAACCCAGGCATGTGCCCTGACTGGGAATCGAACCATGGCCTCATGACCTCCCGGTTCCTAAATCAACACTCAACCATCAAGCCACGTCGGCTGGGGATCGGAGACCTTTCAAAATCTAATCAAGTCTGGTCAAAACTCTTGGAAGGTTTCCTATCATTTATTTTAAAACTGTATTTTGAAACCTATATAATTTTATTAAATAATGTTACCCCAATAAATTCAATTAAAATTTAAAAAGAAAAAAAGAAAAGTGCAAGTAGGAAGTATGATGAATGATCTGAAAATTACAATGGTGAATATTTGAAAATTAAATTTTATTGATCCAAGAACCCTTTCATTCTTTGTCTCTTGAGTATTGACTGCTATGCTGGCATGAGAAGTTTTTGTTTCTTATTCAAATAATGCTTAAAATTTTTGTGGTTACAATATTTTAGTTTTGAGAAATATTTGCTAGTTAATGCTTTCCACTGTGAAAGTTATGATTTTTTTTCATGACTGGTAGAGAAGAGAACAAAAATTACAGTGGCATTATTCTTAGTTGCATTTGTCAGAGCAAAAACAGTACAGGTCATGCCATTGCCAACATGATGGTAAAATCCACATTACATTCAAAAAGAAAGTAGGGCAATAAGTGCCAAATTTTTAATTGCCTTACACAAGCATAACAGTAGATGTTGTTACACGCTGAAGCAATCCCATATTTTGTTTTACATTTTGATTAAATCACTTAATCAGCTCTTGGCATATGTGCAGCTCTTATAAGGGAAGAATAATTTAATAAAATTTTGTTTTTTACTGAAAATGTATGATTAAAATGTTTTTTAAAATATATTTTTATTGATTTTTAGAGAGAGGAAGGGAAAAGGAGAGTTAGAAACATCAATGAGAGAGAAACCGATCAGCTGAAGAATAGTTAAATGAAATTTCATTTTGTTTTTTACTGAAAGTGGATTATTAAAATGTTTTTTAAATATGTTTTTACTGATTTTAGAGAGAGGAAGGGAAAGGGAAAGAGATATAGAAACATCGTTGAGAGAGAAAAATAGATTAGCTGCCTCCTGTACATCACCTACTGGGGATAGAGTCTGCAATCCAGGCATGTGCCCTGACCGGGAATCAAACCGGTGACCTCTTGGGTAATGGGCCGAGGCTCAAACACTGAGCAACACTGGCTGGGCCTGAAAATGGATGATTAAAAGCGATTAGATGTTTTCTCTCCTTAACTATTTTTCTGTAATCTGTATGTTTTGTGTAGATCAGTACTGAAATACGACCATCTGTGTATATAACTAAGAAAGTCATTGATCTATTAATAAATACGTTTCAGTTGAATGCCAATCCACATACAGCGTTATTCATAGAATACTGATAATAGTAGGCGATACTTATCTTGCTTGTGTTTTATTGCTGAAGGAGCTCAAAAGGACCTAATTAATAATTAAATCGCATCCATTCTGTGCAGGTAATATCAGAGAACAGGACAGATAAATGGGCTGACACACAATGCTGCTTTTCCATCATAAGAGGTGCTGACTGACAAGAGAAAGTTAACACATTTTTGAATGAAAGATAAAATAAAAATTTTTTATGGTACTGCCCTGGCCAGTGTGCTCAGTTGATTGGAGCATCCTCCCTTACACCAAAAATGTTTCGGGTACAATTCCCAGTCAGGGCACATACCTGGGTTGCAGGTTCGATCCCCTGTTAAGGCATGTGTGGAAGGCAACCAATGTTTCTCTCTCACATTAATGTTTCTTCCTCTCTCTCTCTTCCTCTCTCTCATAAATGAACATATCCCTGAGTGAGAATAAAATAAAACTGATGGTACTGAAAGTCCTAGTGAAAACCATTTCTGTGATTTTAAGTGGCTTCCTTAAATTTTTGTTCATCGCTGTATTAATTAGCTTGAATGATCTAAACTTTTACATTAAACATAAGGGTAATTTAAGGGTTGAAATGTACATGTTATAAAATATTGCTTTTGGATAAAATAATTTCTTAAGAGAATTGGATTGCTGTTCAAATAGCTCTATTGCCAAGAGATGAACTTTCCCCCAACACTTTATATTCTTTGGGCCTCAGAGGGGAAAAAAAATCAATAGTATATGAGTGGTCATATTTTCAGAGGACATCCAATTTCTGCAACAGAATACAAAGGAGTTCTTTCTGAAACTAAAATAATCTAAACTGAACTAGCAATCTATTTACTCCCATCATTTTCCAACTTTTAAAACATCCAGGCTCCCTGCTTTCCCAGGTGATGTGCTCATTGATCTGGAGTGTGAGGTGCTGCTGAGAGAGGTCTGTGGTGAGGACTTACTCCCACACTTATGACTGTCATATGCACGTTTGACCCCAAAATGCAGAACTAAATAACAGTCATCAGAAACTGCCTTCCTTGGGCAGTGACCAGATGTTGTATGTTAGTGTTTTCTAATGTAGTAGAACTGAAGAATAAGAAAATAAACCGACTCCATATGGAATCTATCATTCTGCGGTAGCAGGGTTGCTGAAAAATAGTCCAGTTCTGCCCTGAGTGGTTTGGCTCAGTGGATAGAGCATCAGCCTGCAGACTGAGGGGTCCCAGGTTCGATTCTGGTCAAGGGCACATGCCTAGGTTGTGGGCTTGGTCCCCAGTGGGGGACGTGCAGGAGATGGCCAATAAATGATTCTCTCGCATCATTGATGTTTCTATCTCTCTTTCCCTCGCCCTTCCTCTCTGAAATCAATAAAGATATATTTAAAAAAATAGTCCAGTTCTCCCTCCTTCAGCTAGATGTGGCCATGACAACTGCTTTTGCTAAGGAAATGTGAGTGGAAGTGATCTGTGCTACTTCTCATAGAAGCCTTTGAATCAGTGCATGGTTTGCTATGTCTTTCCCTTTGCCATGTGACTAGATGTTTTAGAAGATAAATATCAATCAGCCTGGGTTGCAGAGTGAGAAAATGAGAACTATAGGCTTTAGCCAACCTTTCACTAACGTGTCGCCTGAGTAAGAAGTAAACCTCTGTTAACCTAAGCCTCCAAGATATTGGGGTTATCGTACCATAGAATAACCCAAGTTATTCTGACTGATAATGCACAACCACTAAGTCAGATATACCTAGGATAAAGGATATATGCAGCATCATCCCCTTAGCTGTGGTGAAACAAAATTAATTTTAAACAACTATGTTGTATGTTTAGGAAGCTGTGATAAATCTTCTTAAAACCGTATGAAATTGGTAACCAGTGTAAATACCTGTGCCCATTAGGTGGCTCATGATTTTTTAAAAATTTGAGACACTTGGATCATAGATTGTGTTTGCTTCTAGATTATGTCCCATTTGTTCCTACTCTCAGTTTTTTTTCTTTCCATGGAGGCTCCAAACTTTAATAATATGCTGACAATATGGAATGGTTTTATTTTAAGGCACTCCATATAGTAAGGAATCTGGAAACCTGTCATAAGACAAGAAATTAAGGACTTGGTAACATTTAGCCACAAAAAGAGAACAATTGTGTTTAACATGATACTTGTCATTTGCTATTTGGTAGGATAAAGGGAAAGGGAAGTAACTAGGCTAGACCACTGGATGATACAGGAACTAAAAATAACTACCAGTACCAAGCAATGGTTTCACTCGTAATGTAGGAAGTTTCTATAACTACAAGAGAGGCTAGATCTTTGTATTTCAGATCACTTTAGCAAGGGCTGTGTTTTTTGATACATCTTACTTTTTAATTAAACTTATTGGAGTGACAATGGTTAATAAGATTATATAGGTTTCAAGTGTACAATTCTATAATACATACACTGTATATTGGACTGTGGGCCCACCACCCAAAGTCAAATCATCTTCTATCACCATATATTTGACCGCCTTTGCTCTTCTTTACTACCCCACCCCCTTTCCCTCTGGTAACCACCATACTGTTGTCTGTGTCTATAAGTTTTTGTATGTTTTTCTTGTTTGTTATTTGTTGCTTTCAGTTTTATATGCCACATATGAGTGAAATCATATGGCTCTTAATTTTTTCGGTCTGACTTATTTCACTTTGCATGATATTCTCAAGTCTACCCATGTTGTACCAAATGTAGTATTTCAGCTTTTCTTATGGTTGAGTAGTATTCCTTTGCATATATGCACCTTCTTTATCCAATCATCCAGCGAAGGACACTTCAGTTGTTTCCATTTCTTGGCCACCATGAATAATGCTGCAATGACCACAGGGAGGCATATATCTGTGCAAACACATGTTTTCAAATTTGTGGGGGTAGATACCCACAAGAGGGGTTGCTGGTAATTCCGTTCTTTTGAGGAGCCTCCATACTGTTTTCCATAGTGGCATACTAGCTTACATTTCCACCAGCAGTGAATGAGGGTTCCTTTTTCTCCATAACCTCTCCAGTATTTGTTATTACTTATCTTGTTGATAATAGGCACTCAAACAGGTGTGAGGTGGTATCTCATTTTGTTTTGATTTGCATTTCCCTTATAGCTAGTGAAGTTGAACATGTTTTTATGTGTCTGTTGACCATTTGTATTTCTTTGTGGGGTAAGTGTCTGTTCAGGTCCTCTGCCCATTTTTTAATTGGGTTGTTTGTTTGGTGTTGAGTTGTATGAGTTATTTATATTGTTTCGATATTAACCCCTTGTCGGAGATGTTGTTTGCAAATATCTTCTCCCATTTGGCTGGTTGCCTTTTTGTTTTACTGTTGGTTCTTTTACTGTGCAGAAGCTTTTTAGTTTGATATAGTTCCACTCATTTATTTTTACCTTTACAGACTCAGTTCTCAAACATCTCTCATCTCAAAAAAAGTTGTTCATGGAAAAAAATGTTTCAGATGTGGAACAAAACTTCAGTTCTGGATCTGACAACCCTTTCATGCTTATGCATTAGCATGATAGAAAGTGTCTCTCAGGCCACAAACAAAGGAGAGAATGCAAGTCAGTTTACTGATAATATCTCAGTAAATTGTTCTGTGAATATTTTCATGTAGGTTTTGTGTTTTTTGTTTTTGTTGTTGTTTTGCTAGTGAAGTAGATGATTAGCACAATTTTAGAACATAAAGAGGGCAGCAAGAATGCCAATGTTATCCAGCTGGTGTAGCTCAGTGATTGAGCTTAGACCTATGAACCAGGAAGTCATTGGCACACCTTCTAGTTGAGGGCTCTATCCCCAGGATGGGGCAAGCAGGAGGCAGCCAATCAATGATTCTCTCATTATTGATCTTTCTATTTCTCTCTCCCTCTCTCTTCCTCTCTCTGAAATCCAGTAAAAATATATATATATTTTTAAAAAAGAATGCTAATGTTGCTAAGGGCATGAAAGAATGATCAGAGGCAGTTGAAGAGGTAGAAAACCTTGTTGATTTAGATAAAGCAAAAGGCAGTTAGCTGGTGACAGCATTTAGAAGGCAGCAACATGTGAATAAGCAAAGATGCTGCATACTGACTTCCTGAAAGACACCCCTGGAATGAGTGCTGAAAACGATACATTTATGGCTAGTAGAGGGGGTTTGATAAATTTAAGAAAAGAAGTGTTTGTATATAGATTAAGCAGTACATTAAACGTACTGTATATAAGGAAGGTTAGAACGCGAATCATTTGGGGGTCTGGAATGAATTAATTCAATTTTCATTATCTCTAATGGGAAAAAAATGATGTAGTTTTCAAACAAATCACTTCTTGAACAGCTTTCTGGAAAAAATCAAGTTTGAGAACTGAGATTCCACCGTACTTCTCTTGCCTTTGAGGTCAAATTCATAAAATATTCTCTATGACCAAGGTCCATTAGCTTAGTACCTATGTTTTCTTCTTTGTAACTTACTGTTTCAGGGCTTATATTTAGGTGTTTGATCCATTCTGAGTTAATATTTGTTTGTGGGGACAAACAGTTCAGCAATTTTCAACCTTTTTCATCTCATGGCACACATAAACTAATTATTAAAATTCTTTGGCACACCAAAAACATAATTTCTGCTGATCTGACAAAAAAAAAAAGGCATAATTTTGATTCATTCACACAGGACGGCTATTGTTGTGTTGGCTGTTGTCATTTTATTTTATTTTATTTGAAAGTCTAAGAGAAAAGAGGTCAGTGCCCCTGACTAAATAGTCAGGTATTGCATGTTTTAAAAATTCTAGCAGCACCTCAGTGTGCAGCAGCACACCAGTTGAAAATTGCTGGTCTAGTTTCATTCCTTTGCGTGTGGTTTTCCAATTTTCCCAGCACAATTTATTGAAGAGGATTTCTTTCCTTTATTGTCAGTTCTGGACATGACAACCCTTTCCAAGAACAATTTATTGACGAGGATTTCTTCTATTTTGGGCTCCTTTATTGACAATTATTTGCTTGTGTACATGCGGTTTTATGTCTGAATTCTCAGTTCTGATCCATTGGTTAGGGTGCCTGTTTTTCTGCCAATACCATGCTCTTTTTGATTATTATCACTTTGTAGTATAATTTGAAGTCAGGAGTCTGGGAGTGTGATGCCTCCAGCATTGTTCTTTTTTCTTAGGTTTGCTTTGGCTATTCAGGTTCTTTTGTGGTTCCATATAAATTTGATTATATTTTTTGTTCTATTTCTTTAAAAAAAAGTCATTTGGATCTTGATGAGGATTGCATTAAATCTGTATATTGCTTTGGGTAATATACACATTTTAATTATGCTGATTCTCCCCCATGAACACAGAATATTTTTCCATTGCATTGTGTCGGGGGTGTTTCCATCAGCCCAGCCTGCACCCTCTCCAATCTGGGACCCCTCAAGGGATGTCTCTCACAATCCAGGACTGCTGGCACCCAACCGCTCGCCTGCCTGCCAGCCTGATCACCCCCTAACCACTCCCCTGACAGCCTGATTGATGCCTAACTGCACCCCTGCAGGCCTAATTGCCCCTAACTGCCCTCCCCTGCAGTCCCAGTCACCCCTAACTGCCTTCCCCTGCAGGCCTGGTCGGCCCTAATTGCCCTCCCCTGTAGGCCTGGTTCCCCCCAACTGTCCTCTCTTGCAGGGTTGGTCCCTCCCCCATCTGCCCTCCCCTGCAGGCCTGGTTCTCCCCAACTGCCCTCCCTTGCAGACCTGGTTCTCCCCAACTACCCTCCCTTGCAGGCCTGATCCCCCCAAACTTCCCTCCCCTGCAGGCCTGATCCCCCCCAACTGCCCTTCCCTGCCGGCCATCTTGTGGTGGCCATCTTGTGTCCACATGGGGGCAGCCATATTTGACCACATGGGGGCGACCATCTTGTGTGTTGTAGTGATGGTCAATTTGCATATTACCTCTTTATTAGATAGGAGGATGTGGTATAATACATTAATTAATTTGTATATGTCAAACCATCCTTGAGCCCCTGGAATGAGCCCCATTTGATCATGTTGTATTATTATTGTATTCAATTTGCTAGTATTTTGTTTTGGAATTTTGCATCTATTTTCATCAGATATATTATTTGTAGTTTTATTTTTTTTTTATGCCAGATTTTGGTATCAGGGTTATGTTGGCCTCATGAAATGTGTTAGGAAGAGTTTGAATGTTTGGTAGACTTCACTAGTAAAGCCATCAGGTCTTGGACATTTATATGTTGGGAGGTTGTTTTTATGTTTTTTGTTTTAATATATTTTATTGATTTCAGAGAGGAAGGGAAAGGGAGAGAGAGATGGAAACATCAATGATGAGAGAGAATCACTCATCAGCTGCCTCCTACAAGCCCCACACTGGGGATCGAGCCCACAACCCAGGCATGTGCCCTGACCAGGAATCCAACTGTGACCTCCTGGTTCATAGGTCCACGCTCAACCACTGAGCCATGCTGGCCAGGCTGTTGGGAAGTTTTTGATGGTTGTTTCAATCTCCTCACTGTTGATAAGTCTATTTAGATTTTCCAGTTCTTCATGATTCAGTATAGGAAGGCTACAGTTTCCTAAAACTTTTTCATTTCTTTCAGGTTATTACATTTGGTGGCATACAATCTTGCATAGTATTATTTTTGTATGATCCTTTGTATTTCTGGGATGTCTGTGGTAACTTTTTTTTAAATTTCTGATTTTCTTTATTTGAGTTCTTTCTCTGTTTTCCTCAGCAAGTCTAGCCAGAGTTTTGCCAATTTTATTAATCTTTTCAAGGAACCAGCTCTCTGTTTTATTAATTTTTTCTACAGTCTTTTTGTTCTCTATTTCATTTAATTTTGCTATACTTTTTATTATTTAACTTTTTTCTGCTGACTT
>NW_005871057.1:4665751-4666867 GCF_000147115.1 Myotis lucifugus | reverse complement strand
CAAGGAACCAGCTCTCTGTTTTATTAATTTTTTCTACAGTCTTTTCATTCTCTATTTCATTTAATTTTGCTATACGTTTTATATTTAATTTTTTTCTGCTGACTTTGGGCTGCTTTTGTTTTTATTTTTCAAGTTCTTTGAGATGTAATGTTAGGTTGTTTTCTTGGGATTTTTGTTTTTTCTTGAGACTGCCCTGTAATGTTATAAACTTACCTCTTATTACTGCTTTTGTTACATCCCAGAAGTTTTGATATGTCATATTGTCATTTTCATTTGTCTCTATATATCTTTTAACCTCACATTTTAGTTCCTTCCTAACCCCATCATTTTTTACCAGCATGTTGTTTAACTTCAACATTTTTGTGAAATTTTTTGCCTCCTTTTTGCAATTGATTTCTAATTTAAAAGCATTGTGATTGAAGAATATGTATAGTATGATGTCAATCTTCTTAAATTTGTTGAGGCAAGTTTTGTGTCCTAAATTATGGTCTATCCTTGAGAATGTTCCATGTGCACTGTACAAGAATGTATAGTCTGATGTTCTGGGGTGAAAGGTTCTGTAAATATCAATTATGTCCATTTGCTTTAGTGTCCCATTTAAGACCCATATTTTTTTATTGATTTTCTGTTTGGTTGATCTGTCTAGAGCTGACAGTGGAGTATTTAGGTCCCTCTAAATCAGTGGTTCTCAACCTTCTGGCCCTTTAAATACAGTTCCTCATGTTGTGACCCAACCATAAAATTGTTTTTGTTGCTACTTCATAACTGTAATGTTGCTACTATTATGAATCATAATGTAAATATCTGATATGCAGGATGGTCTTAGGCGACCCCTGTGAAAGGGTCGTTCGACCGCCAAGGTGTTGCGACCCACAGTTGAGAACCGCTGCTCTAAATGCTGCTGTTTTTGTCAGTTTTCTCTCTTCCATTCTGTTGGGGGTTTTTTTTTTAATAATTTTGGAGCTCCCCTGGTTGGGGCCTATTTTGGAGAAGTTTTAAGCCTTCTTGAGGAGGAGCCCCCTTTAAATTTAAAAAAATGTCCACCTTTGGCCCTTGGTACCTTTTTGATCTTGGAGCCTTTTTTGCCAATATTACAATGGTAAACCACTCCTTCCG
>NW_005871057.1:4644290-4665651 GCF_000147115.1 Myotis lucifugus | reverse complement strand
TGAAGTCTATTTTTGTCAGATATTAAGAATGGCTATACCCACCTCTTCTGTGTATGCCATTTACTTGGAGAATTGTTTTCCATCCTTTCACATTGAGTCTATATTTGTCTTTGCAGCCTAGCTGTGTCTCTTGAAGGCAGCATATGGTGTTTTAATTTTTGTATTTTTTTTAATCCAATCTGCTACTCTGTGCATTTTTACTGGTAAATTGTGTCCATGTACATTTAGGGTAATTATTGATGTATGAGGATTTCCTATAGCCACTTTATCTTTTGTTTTCTGGTAGCTCTGTGCCTCCATTTTTTTTTTATTTTTGTCTATTGTTTTGGTTTGGTAGTATTCTATTATTTTTCCCTCTGTTTCCACTTTTTTATTGTTTTTTTAAAAAAATTCTTTATTGTTTAAAGTATTACATAAGTCTTTTTTTCCCCTCATTAACCTCTCCCCTAGCCGACCTCACCTCCCAGCACACGCTCCTCCCCGCCCCACTCTGTGTCCATTGGTTATGCTCATATGCATGCATACAAGTCCTTTGGTTGATCTCTTACCCCCTCACCTCCCACCTTCCCCCATAGGTTGGACAGTCTGTTTAATGCTTCAATGACTCTAATTCTAATTTTGCTCATCAGTTTATATTGTTCATTATATTGCACAAATGAGTGAGATCATGTGATATTTATCTGTCTGACTGACTTATTTTGCTTAGCATAATGCTCTCGAGTTCAATCCATGCTGTCGCAAATGTTAAGAAAGCCTTCTTTTTTACAGCAGCGTAGTATTCCATTGTGTAGATGTGTCACAGTTTTCTAATTCACTCATCTGCTGATGGGCACTAAGGCTGTTTCTAAATCTTAGCTATTGTACATTGTGCTGCTATGAACATAGGGGTGCATATATCCTTTCTGATTGGTGTTTCTGTTTTCTTTGAATATATTACTAGAAGTGGGATTACTGGGTCAAATGGAAGTTCCATTTTTAGTTTTTTGAGGAAACACCATACTGTTTTTCACAGTGGTTGCACCAAACTGCATTCTCACCAGCAGTGCAAGAGGGTTCCTTTTTTCCCACATCCTCTACAGCAATTGTTGTTTGGTGATTTGTTGATGATAGCCATTCTGACAGGTGTGAGATGGTACCTCATCTTTTTTTTGATTTGTATCTCTCAGACAATTAGCGACTTTGAGCATGTGTTCATATGTCTCTCGGCCTACTGTATGTCCACTTTAGAAAAGTGTCTATTTAGGTCCTTTGCTCATTTCTTGATTGGATTATTTATCTTCCTTTTGTTAAGTTGTATGAGTTCCCTGTAAATTTTGGAGATCGAACCCTTATTGGAAATAACATTGGCAAATACGTTCTCTCATGAAGTGGGCTTTTTTGTTGTTTTGTTGATGGTTTCTTTTGCTGTGCAGAAGTTTTTTATTTGGATATAGTCCCATTTGTTTATTTTTCCTTAGTTTCCATTGGCTTGGGAGTTGTATCCATAAAGACATTGCTACAACAAATCTCTGCTATTTGCTGCCTATGACTTCTTCTAAGATTTTTATGGCTTCCCATCTTACCTTTAAGCCCTTTATCCATTTTGAGTTTATTTTTGTCAATGGTGTAAGTTGGTGTTCTAATTTCATTTTTTTTGCATGTATCTGTCCAATTTTCCCAACACCATTTATTGAAGAGATTGTCTTGACTCCATTGTATGCTCTTGCCTCCTTTGTCAAATATTAATTGAGCATAATGCCTTGGGTCAATTTCTAGGTTCTCTATTCTGTTCCATTGGTCTATATGTCTGTTCTTGTGCCAGTACTAGGCAGTTTTGAGAACAGTGGCTTTATAGTATAATTGGATAGATGGTATTGTGACCCCTCCAACTCTGTCCTTGTTTTTCAAGATTGCTGCAGCTATTTGGGGTCTTTTTTATTCGAGATGAAATTTTGGAGAGTTTGTTCTGGGTTTTTAAAGTTTTACATTTGTTTTTTAATGGGGATTGCATTGAATCTATAGATTGCTTTTGGTAGTATGGACATTTTAATGATGTTGGTTCCACCAATCCATGAAGATGGTATATTCTTGCATTTGTTTATGTCATCCTCTTTCTCTTTTTCCAACATCCTGTAATTTTCCAAGTACAGGTCTTTTACCTCTTTAGTTAAGTTTATTCCTAGGTATCTTAGTTTTTTTTGTTGCAATGGTAAATGGGATTGTGTTTTTAGATTCTCTTTTTGTGGGTTCATTGTTGGTGTATAAAAAAGCCATAGATTTCTGGGTGTTAATTTTATATCCTTCTACATTGCCAAATTTATTTATTAAGTCTAATAGTGTTTTGATGGAGTCTTTGGAGTTTTCTATGTACAATATCATGTCATCTATGAATAATGACAGTTTTACTTCCTCTTTTCCAATTTGGATGCCTTTTATTTCTTCTTCTTGTCTCATTGCTATGGCTAGCACTTCCAGTACTATGTCGAACAGGAGTCGTGAAAGTGGGCATCCCTATCTTGGTCCTGTTCTTAGGGGAAATAGTTTTAGTTTTGCCCATTGAGTATGATGTTGGCTGTAGGTTTCTCATATAAGACTTTTATTATGTTGAGGTCTGATCCCTCTTTTCCCACTTTGCTGAGAGTTTTTATCAGGAAAGGGTGTTGGATTTTATCAAATGCCTTTTCTGCATCAATTGATATGATTATATGATTTTTGTCTCTCAGTTTTTTTATGTGATGTATTACATTAATTGATTTGCAGATATTGTACTATCCTTGCATCCCTGGAATAAATCCGACTTGGTCATGGTGTATGATCTTTCTAATGTAATAATGGATCTGATTTGCTACAATTTTGTTGAGGATTTTAGCATCTATGTTCCTCAGGGATATTGGGGATATTGGCCTGTAATTCTTTTTCTTATCTGGTTTGGGGATTAGGGTAATGCTGGCTTCATAAAAAGAACTTGGAAGTGTACCTTCTCTTGAATTTTTTGGAATAGTCTGAGAAGGATAGGTTTTGGTTCTTCTTTGAATGTTTGGTAAAACTCCCCTGTGAAGCCATCTGGCCCCAGGCTTTTGTTTGCTGGGGGTTTTTTGATGACTGCTTCAATTTTTTCCTTAGTTATGGGCCAGTTGAGATTTTTTTATTCTTCTTGATTGAGTTTTGGAAGTTCGTATTTTTCTAGGAATATGTCTATTTCCTCTAGGTTGTTTAGTTTGTTGGAATAGAGTTGTTTCATAGTATCATTTTACAATCTTTTGTATTTCTGTGGGGTCTATTGTTATTTTACCTCCTTCATTTGTTATTTTGTTTATTTGGGTCCTCTTTCTTTCTTTCTTGGTGAGCATGGCTAGAGGTTCATCTATTATGTTTATTCTTTCAAAGAAACAGCTCTTGGTTTCATTGATCTTTTGTATTTTTTTTAAATCTCTATGTCGTTTATTTCTGCTCTGATCTTTATTATATCCTTCCTTTTGCTCATTCCAAACTTTTCTTGTTGCTCTCTTTCTAATTCTTTTAGTTGTAGAGTTAGATATTTTTTTCTTATTTTTTGAGGTAGGCCTGTAATGCTATGAACTTCCCTCTCTGGACTGCTTTCACTGTGTCCCATAGGTTTTAGATTGTTGTGTTTACATTGTCATTCATTTCCAGGATGTTTTTAAGTTCTTCTTTGATATCTTTGGTAACCCAATCATTGTTTAATAGCATACTATTCAGCCTCAAAGTGTTTGAATTTTTTTTGATTATTTTTATTGTAGTTCATTTCTAATATTATGGCATTGTGGCCTGAGTAGATACTTGATATGATTTCAATCTTCTTGAATTTGGAGAGACTTTTCCTGTGATACAACATGTGATCCATCTTTGAAAATGTCCCATGTGCACTTGAGAAGAATCTATATTCTGTAGCTTTGGGGTGAAATGTTCTGAAGATGTCAATTAAGTCCATCTGATCTTGTTAGTCATTTAGGATTGCTGCTTCTTCACTGATTTTTTGTCTGGAGGATTTATCCAGTGATGTCAGTGGGGTATTAAAGTCCCCTACTATGATTATATTGCTGTCGACCTCTCCCTTGATATCCCCCAGAAGTTTTTTTATGTGTTTGGGTGCTCCTGCATTGGGTGCATATATGTTTACCAGAGTTATATCCTCTTGGTGTATCGATCCCTTTAGTACTATGAAGTGACCTTCCTTATCTTTTGTTATGGACTTCACTTTGAAGTCTATTCTGTCAGATATAATATTGCTATTCTGCTTTTTTCCATTTTCATTTTCCTGAAAGATATTTTTCCATCCCTTCAACTTTCAGTCTGTGTGAGTCTCTTGTTATGAGGTTGGTCTCTTGTAGACAGTATATATATGGGTCATGTTTTCTTATCCATTCAGCCACTCAATGCCTTTTGATTGGAGCATTTAGTCCATTTACGTTTAGAATTATTATTGATAGGTATTTGTTTGTAGCCATTTTTTTGTGTGTCTGTGTTCCTTCTTCCCTTTTTTTTCCGTCTTTTTACAACAGTCCCATTAGCATTTCTTGCAATGCTGGCTTGGTAGTGATAAACTCCCTTAGTTTTTTTTTTGTTGTTGTTGTTTGTTTGTTTTTGTCTGTGAAGCTCCTGATTTCCCCTTCAATTTTGATTGATAGCCTTGCTGGATAGAGTATTCTTGGATTCAGTCCCTTGTTTTGCATCACTTTGTATACTTCCTTCCATCCTTTTCTGGCCTGATGTGTTTCTGTTGAGAAATCATTTGATAATATAATGGGAGATCCCTTGTTTGTAACTTTCTGTCTCTCTCTTGCAGCCTTTAAGATTCTCTCTTTGTCATTAACATTTGCCATTGTAATTATGATGTGTCTTGGTATGGGTCTTTTGGGGTTCATCTTGTTTGGGACTCTCTGTGCTTGTGTAATTTTTTCTTCCCCAAATCAGGGAAGTTTTCTGACATTATTTCTTCAAATAGGTTTTCTAACCCTTGCTTCTCTTCTTGTCTTTCTGGAATCCCCATTATACATATGTTGCTCCATTTCATGTTGTCCCAAAGCTCCCTCAGGCTCTCCTCCTGTCTTTTGATTGTTGTTTTTTCCCCAATTGCAGTTCAGATTAAGTGTGTTTTGCTTCCCTGTCTTCTAATTCACTAATTCAATCCCCTGCTTCTCCTAGTTCACTGTTGAAAACTTCCATGGTGGTTATTACTGTAGCTAATCACTCTTTATTTCTTCCTGATTCTTACATAGGTTGTTGATTGTTTTCATCCATCTGGTTTATGCATTGTTTGAACCTCATTCTGAATTCTTTTTCTGACTTATTGCATGCCTCCATTTCATTTAGTTCCTTTTCTGTCTATTCCCTCCTTTTGTTTCCTTTATGTTTGTTTGTTTTGTCCAATGGTTCTGAACATGCTTGCCCCAGGTCTTTATTCTCTCTGCTCTGAGTTGTACCTGCTTCACCCACAGTTCTGATCCCTCAATTATCCATTTCTCGGGGTTGGTGGGGGCAGGTGCACAGTACCCTTAGTGTGCAACTCTCTGTGTGGGCCTAGAGCCCTCTGGCATACAGTTTGCTGTGCTGCTCCAGCTCTAAGACGGGATGGTGCCCTAGGTCCCTCTGGCACTGCAATTGCAGTGTGGACCTGTGGCCTGTGGCTTGGCACTCCAGGTTGCACCAGCAGCTCTGACCTGGGCTGTGGGTAGGGCATGTGCCAAGTGTCAGCTCTGTCTGTGTTGGTGGCAGAGCACCCACCGGCTCAAAGCTCTGTCTCTGCCAGGTGTGTAGCACACACTGGGCTACAGCTCTGTCTGTGCGGGAGCGGGGGTGCACCTCAGCCAAAGGGTCTGTCTATACTGGCAGCAGAGCACGCTCTGTCTTTGTCAGGGTGTGGGGCACTCGCCCAGCGAGGGTTCTGTCTGCAGGCAAGGAATGCTTAGTCTATGCTGGTGGCTGGGTGCTCGCCCTGGTCTGTGCCAGAGGCGGAGTTCTCGCCCTGCAAGGGCTCTGCCTAAGCTGGTGGTGGAGTGTGCTCAGTCTGTGCAAGGGGCAGGCACTCACTCTGCCTACGCTGGCAGCGGAGTGCTCTTAGTCTGTACCAGAGGCAGGGTGCTCACCTGGCTAAGACTTTCTGGGCACACCCGGCTGAGGTTCTGTATTGGGATCAGGGATGGAGCGGGGAGTGGGGAACCCATGGCTTGCACTCACAGTGTGAGGACCTGAAGTGTGGGATCTGGGGATGTTGGGTTTGGGCTCTGGTTAGGAGACTCAGCCCCAGAGGTCTGTCTGATGCGCTCTCACTGGAGATATCTGGGATCCACGTTGCGTTGCTCACTGCCAGAGCATGGTGGTTGGTTCCACATAGGTTATGGCTGGCAAGTGGCTCCCAGCACAGGTCCGGGGGTGCTGTCTGAGGTCAGTCCAGATATGGTATGGCAGCACTCTTGGCCTCCTTTGCTCCCATCTACAAGATGGCGTGCTTTCTGCATCAAAGCCTAGCTGGTGAGGGGGTGCCCACAGCGGTAGCAGGGGCTCCCCGTCTAGGCGAGCCAATCTGCCAGTCCCTGGGACTCCTGAGATATCTATCTGTCCCTCACTCACCCACCCACACACCACAAATGTCCACACAGGTTCCTTTCGCTTCTTTACTCTGTCACACTCTCTCCCTTCCTGCAGTCCTGTCAGCCACCATCTCCAGAATCCTCCACTTTTTTATTGTTGAAAGTATTACAGATGTTTCCTCTTTTTTTAAGTTATGTGTCTCAATTGTGTATGTGCGCAGTTATCATTAGGTTTATATAAAAGAGTTTCACATACACAGCAGCTTTGTTCTGCATGCATCTAATTTCCATCTCCCTTTGCAAATTCAGATCTTTACTCCCTCCCCTTTTATGTTTTTGCTGTCACAAAGTATCCTTATTGATACCGTGAGTTCCTTTATGAATTGCAGTGGCTATTGTTGAGTTCCTCTTTTTTAATGTTATTACCTCCTTTTGCCTGTATGCAGTGTTTAAGTGTATAGTACCCTTACCTAAGAAAAGGTTGTAATATCCTGCTCCTGTCGTAGTTTTGTGACCTTTTGTTCCTTGTTTCACGTAGAATAATCCCCTAAGAGCAAGAGTTTTAATTTCAAAGCAAATGTATATTTGCTTTATTTTTGTTTGTTTGTTTTTTTCCTTTGTGTGTAGAATATTTTTATGGCAACATATGCTTTGAATGTTTTACTTTAAACATGAATAGAGTGGCACGAATCCATTATGTAAACTTATCATCTTTGTTATATAATGACATCTGGAATAGCGTTGCTGTCATCAGAAGGAACAATAATATATCAGACATTATGTTTTTGTACAGCTCTTTCTATTCATATTGAGCTTAGCTTAAGTTGGGGAATAACAAGGAAAATAAAACTTGCTGGCTCTTCATTTCCTTTGATTTTATTTGCATTGCTAAATGTGATTGGACACAAAAGCCAGACTGTTTCTTGTGTGCTAAGTTTCCTGCCAACAAGAAATCAAAAAAGCTTATTTCTGAGAATCCTGAAAATATATTGCACAATATAGAATTTTTATTTTCTGGAGCAAAAGTCCAATTTTAAAAGAGTAGAAGTTTATCACAACTTGCAATTGCCCGAACATGTCTTGAGATGTTTCTAAGCACAAGGTACCATAAGAAAGTGGAGAAAACTTTATTAAATCATGTACTATAGAAATGTTTGAAATGGTTGGTTGTTCAGGACAACAACAAAACAAAAATAAAAGAATGCCTCTGTTCTCTTGATATAACCTACTTCTGAACTCTGACATTTTGCTACTGTTTTGAAGCCAGTTGTGGTCAAAATAACAGCTGTGCCATTTCTACTTGGCATGCAATTTGTTGAAAAAAATGATTGTTTCAGTCAAACCCTGATTTTTATCTATCATATGAATGCTGATGTCCTATTGTGTGCGTGTGTGTGTGTGCTGATGTCCTATTGTGTGCGTGTGTGTGTGTGTTGGGGAGGGGGAGAGAGAGAGAGAAGAGACCAATTCTATGTATACTTTTAAGGACCAAGTTGTTCCAACAGTGAATTATTTTTGTCAAGCAAAACTCCTAATGGACGAATGTTCTTGATACTATATGTACATGTGAGATGCCTATGGATATGTACATATGAGGTGCATATGGAGTTTCTGGGTCCAACATCCAGCTTGATTATTCTGGTGAAGACATAGGTTCTACTTTTCATAGAGACTTATTGCTTACAGCATGCATTAATGGCAAAGACTCTGAAGGTTATCCTAAAGAATGCCTTCCTGCTCCATGAAAAGTCGCTCAGTAATTTTATAGTCAGAGCCTGGAACCTATGTTTTCACGTTTTCATTTAGATGTGTTCTTTTTACTGTCAAATTTTTGTTGGCTTTCCAAGAAGATGTATTAATATACTTGGTTGAACTTGAGTTGAAAATTTTACAAATTTTACTTTACTTATTTTTTAAGTAAAGGATTGCTGTATATCTGTATATCTTAGAACAATTTGATAACAATATCTTAAACTGGTTTGACCTTCTTGGAGACGTAAGGAGGGTAGTGGTTAGATTCCAGATTTGCTGAACTTGTCTGGTGCTGTTGGAAACACCTGCCATTTTGGAGGGAGAGATTAGAGCCCAAAATGTGTGACCTTTCCCATGTTGAAAGATGGATATTTATAAAGGAAAGGGAGTGGAAAAGGAGAAAGCCTTGTCAATTTATCCACGGGGAATATCTACCTCTGGAAAGACTGTAAAACTCTTTTAAATGTTACTTCTGCTTACATGACTTAAAATTGAAAAAAGGATTCAAACATCTTTCCTTGCTGACACAGGCTGCATTGTTGATGCCAACCTTTCCAAAAATAACTTCATTTGACTTTTTATAGAATTTCAATTCAACTTGAAGTGTCTTGGAGAAAGCACAGGTGTCTTGACCCAAGTCTCCTCTGTTCTGATAGGGAATTTAATTCTGTTTGATGTGAACTACAACTTTGAACACTTGCTGTTATTAAAATAGACTCAAAATTGATTGAGCACTAAAAATGACATTAATATTTCCATGTAAAAGATAACTCCAAATTTTAATTTCTTCCAAGCCAAATAAAACAGCCTTCTCATTGAAATATATTTTAAGCAGACAGTTTTCTCTTTATATGATTTAGTTAATTTGGAATTATTTTTTTACAGAAAGCAGCCATTAACTTCTATCAATAAAGTAATAACTCAATGTCCAAGGCAAAAAATATGTCATGAATATTTAGATATGAGTGTATTTTTCTTGGAATAACACTATAACATCATTAGATTCTCAAAAGAGTCCAAGATATCTTCTTCCATCCCCACTCACAACCCCCAAAATGAAGACTACTCCCTAATAAGGGATTCGGGTATCAGTTGAGAAAGATTACTTGAATAATTGGTTTCTGTTTCTAAGGTCCTTCGATTTCCATCAATCTATAGTTACATAGCAAGTAATCCATGTTTTTTTTCATGTAAATTACATGGCATTATGTAAGACTGGCATGTATGGGTAGTAGGAATATGTGATTATGTGAGACTGTATGAATAGGAAGGGAGGACAGATACTATGAATATTTTAAACTGATAAAATAATAAAAAATAAATGTAGTAATTTTATTGAGCTTTTGCAGAATATAATCTAAAATTTTATGAAAAGAATCTGTAAAAACAAAATGACTAATTATGTCACTCATTGAAAACAGAATTTTTATACTATAGTTATAGTTCTATTTCTGCAGCTTTTTCAGAGAAAAGATATATTTTTACTACTTGAGGCATGTTTATATAATCAACATGCTACTTTCTGGTAGCAAGAACAGGGTCTGGTGGCAGGAACCATCCTAGACTATAATTGCACTAATGGGTCATTGATCTTAAAGATATGCAAACAGACCTTCACAAATAGTCTTAATGACTCTGTTGGGTAAATACTCCACTCAAGTTTTTCAATTCGCTATTCAAATGATAAAATAAATCTTTCCAGAAGCTTATAATTACATATACTTACACTGTAGTTTGAAATAATAGAGTTCACAAAGTAGTTGACTTTTTTTATCAGTCAGATAAAGTGAATGTTCTTCCTTCTGTTTACATCATGGAACTGGAAATCAGAATTTCTATTTTTGGCACATTCAGGACAACTGTTTTTGTCCCCTCAACCCCCTCAGTGAACAAGTCATTTAACCTTTTCTTTCTTCAGCATTGCCAACATATGTGAAGACAAGTCCATTTGTACAGGCCCTCTAAAAGGAATTTTACAAAAAGGCCTTTTTATCAAGTGTGCTTTTAACCCTCAGTATGATATGCACATAAAAAGGAAATGAAATTAGTGTCACTCATAACTCAAATACATGCAAGGCAATTATTAACTTTTTACCTTCCTCCCTTCTTTCATACAAGATTTAGGACTGAAAACTGACCACGACATCTGTAATCATAATTTCCTTGCTTTTTATATAGTCTGTGTGTGCTTGTATATTTTCCCCAAATGCACTGTTTTAATTTAATTTGTTTAGAATGTTATAAAAGGTATCATGCTGATGAAATCTTTATGGATATACTTTTACATTTAATATCAAACTGCTAAGATTCAATCATGTCTTTGTTGTTGTTCTTGTTGCTGTAGTTCATTTGTTATACTGTTGGGTGATATTCCATTGTGTAAATGTACCGCAGTTTAAATTCATTCTCCCATGGATAAGCATTTGAGTTGCTTCTAGGTTTGCACTATGATCATCAGAGCTGCTATTAAAATACTATCCCTGCATTTCTGCCCAGCGGGAAGGCTCAGTTGGTTGAGTGTCATCCTGTGCACCAAAAGGTTGCTGGTTCAATTCTCGGTCAGGGCACATACGTGCGTTTCAGGCACATATGGAAAGCAACTGATCAATGTTTCTCTCTCACATCGATGTTCCTTTTTCTCTCACGTTCGTTTTCTTTCTCTAAGCTTGTTCTTGGGTAAGGATTTTAAAAAAGAGACATGAGTTTCTTGTTAGATGACTGAGACTTCTCTTGGGTATATATCTAGAAGTGGAATTTCTGGATCATTAGGTGTAAAAATGTTCAGCTTTAAGAGATACTGTCAAATCATTTTCAAACTGGACCATTCCATTTTATACTCCAACAAGCAATATAGAAGTTGTATATCCACATTACCTCAACACTTGGCGTCTGAGAAATTTAATCTTTTACCAATTGAATATACTAAAATGGTATCTTATTGTAGTCATCATTTACACTTAATTGATCACCAAATTGTTGAATATATTGTAATTATTGTTCACTATGTTTCTCTTTCTGTGAAACATATGTTCACATATTTTTCTGATTTGTGCTCTTAGGTACACTTTTATATTTCTTTTATATTATTGTTACTAATTCTTTTACAGGTGGTATAGTAAATATATTCTCCTACTTTGTAACCTGTCTTTAAGATGTCTTTCATGAGTACAACTCTTAATTTTAAATATTCACATTGTTCATTTTTAAAATAATCAATGCTTTTCTGGTATATCACTTAATAACTATTTTTCTACCTCAGTGTCTAAACGATATTCACCTATATTTTACTTTAAAAGTGAAAACTTTATTTTGGATAGTTTTTTCTTAAGTCACCTAGAGTTGATTTTTGTAAATAGTATGAAATAGGGATTTAATTTTGACTTTTATCTATAAGGGTTACTATTTCCATCTCTGTTTTTTTTTAATATATTTTATTGATTTTTTTACAGAGAGGAAGGGAGAGAGATAGAGAGTTAGAAACATCAATGAGAGAGAAACATCGATCAGCTGCCTCTTGCACACCTCCCACCGGGGATGTGCCCACAACCAAGGTACATGTCCTTGACCGGAATTGAACCTGGGACCTTTCAGTTCGCAGGCTGATTCTCTGTCCACTGAGCCAAACCGGTATGGCACCATCTCTGTTTATTGAATAATCCATAATATCCTTCCTGATCTGTCACATTAACATACACCAAAGACAATACACATGGATCTGTTTTAGGATTTTCTGATAAGTTGTTCAATTTATCTATTCCTTCACTATTGCCCTACTTACATCATTTGGGAGAGCCAAGGCAATCAGTTTTGAGTGGGGCAGGGCATGGTTTTAATCCTAGCTACTTGGGATCCTAAGCTTTTGTTTCAGTAGGAGGTTTGTGGGTGTGTGGGTGTGTGTGTGTGTGTGTGTGTGTGTGTAAAAGTAAATTAATAAAAGCAAGCCATCCATGAATTAATGGACAATGATGAATATGTGCCATAAACTAAAGATTATGATAATTCCAATTCTGTTTTTTGCACCTGAGGTCCTATGGGGTAAGAAAAAAAAAGAACATAGTCTAATGATCTCAAACAGGGAATAGTTCCGCATTCATGATTTGTGGGTCTCTTTTAATATCTTTCATCAAGGTTAATTAATATTTTAAGTCAAGTCATCTATCTTACTTGACTGAAAGCAGTTTTTCCATCATCACAGCAAAATTAGCACCTAGCATTGTGTCTGCCAAATAATGAGCATTTAATAAATATTTGTTAGATGCATGAAGAAATTCATTAAGGTGGTTCATTCTCATCATTACACAAACATATATTTTTTTCATAAGCCTTGAATTTTAAATGAGCTCATACAAATTCCAGATAAAACATGATTATACCTCTAGTTCAAAATAAGATTTTACTTACATTAAAATGGCTTCTAACCTTGAAAGGTGATATGTAATTATAATCAAAATTTTATTAAAAATGTAAAAGGGGATGGGGATATGTGGACTGGGTTAAAGAAGGCGAAGAGATTGGCTAAAGAACATACATGCATAACTCATAGACACAGACAGCAGTGAGGTGATAGTCAGAGGGGATGTGAGCTGTATGGAGGTAGGCAAAGGTTGGGGAAATGAGGACAGCTATAAGAGCGGCAACAACAAAGATACAGTTAAAAATAAAAATTGTCCCTAACCTTGACAACTGATCTGTAATTAGAATCAAACTTTCAAGGTTTTGTATACATTGGTATGAATGTGCAAATATGTAACACATGCGTTTTCATTTAGTAAATGTATGAATTTTATAATGTGTGCAGGGTGAAACAGGAATCTTAGAAAGTACCTAGTCCTGTTGTTCTTAGCCTTTAGGATATCATAAACTTCCTTGTGAATTTGATGATTACAAATCAGGTTAAATTTTGGTCTGTTTTTCCTGGATTATGTACATGTGAGTATATATATATATATATATTTGGGCGGTTAGTGAACCTCTGAAATTGATCCATTTGGCACCTTGACCTGTTAAAACCTCTTAATATATAGATGAGAAAGTATGATCTGGAAAGTATCAGCTGTTTTTCAAACCAGTGAGTGCCTGAGTTAGTACCAGAACAAAGTCTTCTGAATCCTAATCTAGTTCTAGTTCCACTTGCTATGAACAGTGGCAAAAACAGAACATTCTGAAATGTGGAAACAATGCAACATCGTTTCACTACTTATTGGTACTAAACTAAAATAATTGGAAAATTGTGTGATGATTCCCATTTTCATAATTCCTATTCATATCGGTGTCCCATGTGTACCAACAGCATTATTTTGAATTTTTGCCTCTAGTTATTTCTTTGCCTCATTTAACACATGACAATGCATTGTGGTTTAGTAATGTATTCTCTCATATATTTGTTATTCAAATTTCCAGGAGGCAATCTAAAAAATTAGTTACTAATTATTGTATAATTGGCATTATATCATCAGAACAAGTTATGACAGTTCCAGAAAATTTCAACCCCTTCTGGAATATCTAGTTTTTTTAAGACCAAACTTTGGCAAGTGTGTTTCAGGATCTGACACAAAAGTACCTATAGTCCTTTTCTTAGTAAGTGAGCTCTAGAGCCAAGGAAACTTTTGTTAAACCCATAACCACAACGTTAATGAGAAGGCCTGCTCTCCTAGATGAAAACAGAAGAGATGTTACGGGTAACCTTGTCTTCTCAAACTACCTTGTCTTCCCATGTCTACTTATTGACCATAAAAGGGACCCCAAATATTTTTTAAGCCTGACACTTGGAAACTTTTTGAACTACTTTTTCTCCATGCTGCTGTTTCCCTAGGTCAGCAGTGGTCCATCCCAGACTTGCCCTCCTTCCTAAGGTTCAGCTCCAAATTACTTAGTTATCTATTCCCCGTTTGCTAGCACCTGGAGGTGCAGTCAGAGCACCTAGTCCTATCAGTCCTATCAGTTGACAGGCAAGAGACAGCAACTATTCTGAAAAGCATCTTTCCAAGTTTTTCAGGGGCTATGCAAAGAAATAAGCAAATAGAAAAATCAAATAAAGAACCAACAAGCAACAACAAAAGCAACACAAAAAACCGTTTACCTTAGAGTCACCGAGAGAGGGATTAGGGACCAGCAGAGATAGATGTTCCTCCTCCCCTCAGACTTGCTTCTGGAAAGATGGGACCAGTGCCCAGGGACACAGGTGACAAGGATAGCACGGAGGACTGGATAGCCAACAGAAGCGTCACCTTGATGACAATGGGCAGGTGTGTGTTTTCCATGTTAATTGCCACAATGTTCCTTTTTCTTTTAGGTCAGGAAAGGAGAGGGACATTAGTCTTTCTGGAACACCCAATAGAATAGATCATTTCTCTTTTGCTGATTCCCTTGACATCATTTTCTCCTCACACTTTTCTAAACAATTTTCAGGTTCTACCCTGAATATCAACTGGCATGTAGCCATACGAGGATGACAGTGCCACACACATATTTCTAAAGAATTTTCAGGGCTAACTATTCCGAGGAATATAAACCCATAGGGAGTCAATGTGGGAAAGGTTACTGACAGTATAACAATATTAAAGAATCTTATCTCCTGGGGTTCTTGATGGAAAAGCCATTCCCTTCAATCTCCTCAATGGCACCTGCTTGATTACCAGGTATTTGTGACGTTGTCTTTCAGAAAGTGAGTTGTAACTGGAGTCTATTAACATTTCATTGAAAATCATTTGATTTCCGCACAGATGGGACGGTAATTACTTCAGTGTCCAGGACACATAATAACCAACTGCCACTATACATTGAGAGAACCGTGATCGCTAAGTAAATCAGACATTCCTACACAAGCTATAAAATATGTCCTTCCTACAGATATGACAAAGATTTGTGTTAATTATATTTCAATAAAAATTAAAATAGCCAGACAATATTGGAAGAATTCAAGGTCTCAGAAAACTATAAAGACACCACTGTAGTTCAAAATAATTTTTCAACAATAAATATTTTAAATCTTTGAAGATAGTTCCATGAGAGGACAATCATTTATTAATTATTGTGCTTCAAGACTTTACAATTATGAGTGTGATTCAAAGCACATTGTTGATAGTTCATGCAAAATACCTTGTCAAGCATAAGCAACTACTCCAACAATGGTTCAGAGGAAGAGTCATTTAGAATGTTCATTTGCCTTAATTAATTTTGGCACACTATTAAGCGGAGGGAGAAATATTCAAGATCTCCATGACTTATGGACTGAAAGTAATAGAATCACTGAATCAAATTAATACTCAAAATTTCATTTTAGAAAGAATAAACTTGGGCAATAAAGAATCCATTTAAAATATTGATTTAATCATCATGGCATAAAACTAAAGAATGAAATTGACTATTATAATTGTGGCTTTATAATATTTGCATTAACAAGTGCAAAGACAAATTGAAGTATATGCATATTTGAACATGTGACTATGCAAATGAGTTTTCCTCAAATTGAATTTCTATATAATGAAAATTGGGTCCTGTTAAGTTATAGCTTTATAAAAAAAATCTCAGAACATTTATTCTGTTTTTAGTTTAGTTAGCTAGATAGTTATAATGATCTACTAATGGGAAAAAGAAATATTGAATAATGTCATCTTTTTAAAAACCATTTTCATTTTGTAGAATATAAAATGATGATTTGCTCTCATTCAATTCCCAGTGATAAAAAGTTTTACATTTGTGCGTTTATTAAAAGATTCTAGAAAGTTTTTGACCATCAAATGCATTTAATTTTGAAAGATGTTTCACAGTGATGATTAATTAAACATGAGCTTATAAGCAAAATATTCATAAGTTCATCATCAATTTGGTTATTTTGTTTATTCACTGCCAATGGTCAGGTATTTACAAATACTGATTTCCTTTTCGAAAAGCAGTATTTATAATTGTTAGAAAAACATATGCTTATTGAACCATATTTCAGTGTATTTGGTATACATGTACATATTGGCAGCTAAAAAGAAGGGTAAAAGGAGAGTATATATACAATATCTAATTTGAATATATAACACTGTTTCAAATGGATTTAAAAACATTTGCTCTGCCAATAGAGATATAAACTTTTAGAGATATTATTTATAAACTGCAACTCAATATATATAATTTTATTTTAATGTAAGTCATTTAGGAAATAAATTCACTCTATGTTGTATGCTCTCTGAGAGACATTTCCTGTTTCCCACCCTTCTCCGTCACCTTCTTTCATGTGGCCATTAAAAACCAAGTAACCACTGATTTCTTCTCTTTCCCTGTTCTCATCCCACATTATTTTCTAATGTGTCTGGAAGAAAGAGAATGAGATGGATACATTTACCCCCACTATTTTCAGCCTGAGATTATTTAATTCTCTCTATGATATTGGTTCTTTTAAAAATGTAGCAGTTCCTAGTTAAATAACCTTGGGGCCTAGATTATTTCTATGAGAATGCTTTTTCCAAAGCAGAAATTTCCATTGACCTTTCCTAAGGTACATACACAGAATAACTTTTTAGAATCCTATTTGCTGCTAAACATTATAGGAATATATCATACATGTAGTCTTTATTTAGATGGTAAATTATGCCCCAAATTAGTGAATCTGAATGTACCTATGATAATGCAACAAAAATATTTTTCCGATTGACTATGCAAAATAATTTTGCATCAACTTATGAACCATGAGGTCACGGTTCTATTCCAGGCCTGGGTTGTGGGTTTGATCCTCAGTAGGGGGCATGTAGGAGGCAACCAATCAATGATTCTCTCTCATCATTGGTGTTTCTATCTCTCTCTCCTTTCTTCTCTGAAATCAATAAAAATATTTTTAAATAAATAAATTTTTCCTATGCAAAGAAATATTAATTTTCGGCAGCCAGCACCTGGAGGAGCTCTTTGGGAAGTGCATGACTCTGACATACATAGTCTAGCCCTAGTCTTGGCTCAATAGCTATTCTCCTTATAACGTCTAGTTACAAGAGACAGTGTCTTTCTCTGCGACCTCCCAGTAAGCCATAGATGATGGTGCCAAACACTTAGGTGTTTTTGTGATTTAGTGCATCATTGGAACCTTTCCTCAGTCGTCTATGCCTGCCCGGCTCCCCACCTCTGTTTATTTGACAGCAGCAGCTTGGCTTCCACCCAGGACTTGCCCAGTCTTTGTATATAGCATCAGTTCTGACCACCTGGATTGGCAGGATTTACCTTGCTCCTTATTGAAGAAGAGAGTGTGCTTGCTTTAGTAATTCCTCTGGAACTCCTCAAGGGCACCAAGCAAGACTGTGCCCTGCACACTTTAGGGACATCATTTATTTTCATGCTCATCTGGATTTGAATATTTATCATTACAGTTTCCTGACAGATGGCTGTGTCTTGAGGAATGACCAGTTTTTTCTAACATGCACAGAGGCACCAGTTGTGCTAAGTACAGGACTGGATTCCCATAGCATATTCTTTGTCATTTTGTGCATTTATAACTGAGAGGCAATATTTTACACATTGAAATTATAAGAGAAATCCCAAATCTATTAGGAGTTAGCAAAAGTTCCTGGAGCTTTACAACTTAGCAAGTTTCCTCTTTCTGACTTAATCATCCTCATATCTTTTCATTTCCTTCATGCAGGGTAGTTTCCCATTCTTTCAGTCACCTGGGTATCTCTTAACACATTCCAAAGTTCATGAGCAATGCTTACTGGAAATATTTGATTCTATCATTTTATACTTTACTAGTGACCTGTTGCATGGATTCATACACATTGAAAGGAAATCAATTAGAAGGTAGCCTGCAGGGCAGGACTGAGCGAGACAGGCTGGACACACCCTGGAGCCAACCTCCCAGGGTTCCTCTCCAGCGTCTGCAGAGTGTGCGGGGTCCCTCCAGCAGGTCGGGTCCCTCGGCCTGGCTGAGGGTATCAGGCCAAAACCGGCTCTCTGACATCCTCCGAGGGGTCCCAGAGTGCAAGAGGGCACTCTACAAAGTTGCTGTCGTACAGGGTGTGGAACGCAAATGCAAGTGTGCAGGAAACCAGATTCAGGGCTGATAGTGCCCCAGCAACAACATAACCCACAGCGGAAGGTGGAATCACGCAGCCCCATGAGGAATCCTCTCTCGTTCTGGGGTGTGTCACCTGAGAACTGCTGCTGCCAAGTCACTGCAGCTTGGCAGCTCCTGTGTTGAGCATCTGACTCCTGGTGGTCAGTGTGCATCATAGCGACCAGTTGGATGGTTGGACACTTAGCATATTAGCCTTTTATATATAGAGATAACGTTGGTTTACATGCAATACTGTTATATAATTCAGGCCTACTTACTCTCAGTACCCCCTGGGCCAGATTTGAAAGCATTCAAGTGTAACCTCCTCTTAGACCGAAAATAAGGCAATTGGTAAAAAACTATTAACTTAGACATTTAGACATTATTCAATTTAGTTATGCTTTTAGTAGCTATATAGTAATTTAAATTTATATATCCTATCTAATAAAAAGGGAATATGCTAATTGACCCTCACGCTGTTGCAAAGATGGCAGCGCCCACAGCCAATAAGGAGGGAATATGCTAATTGACTGCCATGCCCTCAAAGATGGCAGCACCCACAGCCACAAGATGGTGGTGCCCAGTCTCCTTAGCTCCACCGGGGTGCCTGCCTCTGAAATCCCTCAGTCCCCTGAGCCCCCCAGCCGCCCAGAGCCAGCCTGAGGCACAGGCAAGCCTCGGATGGTGGCTACCCATCTGCCCAGGGCCACCCAAGGCTCAGGTAACCAGGGCCGGCCAAGGTTTGTGCTGCTGTCAGTGGCAGCAGCAGGGTGTGATGGGGCGTCACCTTCCCCTGATCACCTGGTTGCCTCCCACCCCTGAGGGCTCCCGGACTGTGAGAGGGGGCAGGCCAGGCTGAGGGACCCCACCCCTCCAGTGCATGTCCAGTGCATGAGTTTTCATACACCAGGCCTCTAGTGTGTATATATGTATATATATAGCCATCTACTTCTTAGAATCTTCAAAAATAGATGTTATTTAGTGAAATAATTTCCAACACTTTTACAATTAAGGATATGTCCATTCTAAGTATACCTGTGATAAAATTTAAAAAAAAGTCAGAGGGTGCCAGTGGTCATTGTTTTCAGCCCAAACCTCTGGGGACTTTTGCCAAGCTTATCCCACAGTGCTCTGATGAACTGCAGCGCCCGTTGCCTGAAGATCAGTCACACCCAGCCACTAAGCAGTCTACCCAAGCAGTTTGAATTGGGTAGGAGGGACAGTTATACTCCAGTGTCCCCAGAGTGCCCCCCACTGAGAAATTCTCTAATTCAGATTGAAATGTTCCATTTATGTGTGATTAGAAAACCGTATGCATCTTTAATATTAAAGTCCCTTCCCATGAAGCCTTGAGCTTTGTGGGCTTCTGCTCATTTGTCTCATGAACTACATGTCATTTTTCTTTGCAAAATTTAATATACCTTGATTTAACCTGATAAATGCCAATGCCTTTTGTCCATCTAAGCCCAAACTTGGGCCACCTTAATGATACCGAATTTTTGGACTGGAACCCAGATTCTTTGTCCACCGCAATCGAAGAATGAGTCCACGGACAGAAAGTGGTATAGCAAAGATGGAGATTTATTGAAGAACAAGTACAGATTCCCACGTAGGGAGGGGGAAGAGTCCCACAGAATGAACTCCCATGTAGGGAGGGGGAAAGGGTCCCACTGAGTTCTTTTCTCCCATGGCTTATTAAGGCTGCAGTTCCTGTGTCCTGATATCCCCTCTGATTGGTCAATATTCCCCTTCGAATTGGTTACTATAGTAACTCCTGGGCTCAAAGGTTGAACATGTGAGGTTCTCCCCACCCCCTTCCTTATTGTTTTCCTATTCCCTTTGGGCTTTCTTCTTCTTCTTCTGAATGAAGGGCTTCCTTCTCTTTATTTTACAAATATAGACCTTTCCTGGCTACTTCCAGCTCCCTTGTCTTATGGAAATGTAACTGTTGCTGCCCCCTGTCTTATGGAGATGTAACTGCACCTGGCTTCCTTGTGTTATGGAGATGTACCTTCTCCTAGTCTGCAGCCCCAGGCTTTCCATGGACCCCAATTCTAAAAAATCCCTAAGCCTGTCTATGTTACCCCTAAAATTCCTGCTTCATTAACTTCACCTTTTGCTTTACCCTTGCAGCTTCTTGCTGGCAATTGTGTCTTTGTTTAGATTGGGCATCACACCACTGTCCATCTCCCTTAAGTGTCAAATGCAGAGCAGTTGAGATGCAGTGGGTCTGGTTTTTGACACTGAAGAACAGTCTCTGCTCTAGGATTTCCTCAAGAGTGAGCCTGCCCTGCTACCCAATAGTGATTATGACTTATGGGAGCCCCTGGTGAAACCAGTCCAGAGGCAAGTCCTGGCCTTGCGATCTTATCCAGCAGGTTGTATATGCTCACTTAGTTCATTAAAGCTGAGCCTTAGGTCTGCTGAGAAGCTTAGCAGGCAGCATTTCAGATGTGTATTCAGGGGACAGTTAAGTGAGATACTTGCCACCTCCTGGTTTCTGAATTAATTAATTCCTGGGAACTTTGACCTAAATTATACCAGAAGACAAATAACACACAGCTGTGAAGAAAGGTGTAATCCTGTCCATTTCTTTTATGGACGAAAGGGGCCACATGCTGACCTGACAAGCTCAGGAGAGGCCTGCATAGCAGTCTTGCAGATTCAAGAGACCTAAAGTAACCACAAAGGATGGTCTGAAATTAAACTTTGACTAAAAGCAGTTATGGTGGGCAGTTACGTCCTAGGCCAGTATCTTCACTAACAAGGTCAACCTTTACTTTAACTGAGCCTATCTGTCTTTTTGCATCTATGATAACATACCCTTGAAATGTCTGGGTAACTTGTGACTTCCCTGTATCTGGAGCCCCTGGGGCACAACCAGGTCTGCTGGGTCCCAGGACAGATACCACAAATTCCTTCATCATCATGTTAATTGTTCCTGCACCCACCTAAGTATGTGTCCATCATTTTACTTTTTATCCAATCCCAGAGGTTTCCCCGCTTTGCTTTATCCCTCCAACTTAATCTATCACCAATGAACTCACCTATG
>NW_005871057.1:4472330-4644190 GCF_000147115.1 Myotis lucifugus | reverse complement strand
CTTATGGGAGCCCTGGTGAAACAAGCCCAGAGCAAGTCCTGGCCTTGCGATCTTATCCAGCAGGTTGTATATGCTCACTGTTCATTAAAGCTGAGCCTTAGGTCTGCTGAGCAACTTGGCAGGCAGCATTTCAGATCTGAATTCAGGGGACAGTTAAGTGAGATACTCGCCACCTCCTGGTTTCTGATTTAATTAATTCCTGGGAACTTTGACCTAAGTTATACCAGAAGACAAATAACACACAGCTGTGAAGAAAGGTGTAATTCTGTCAGTTTCTTTCCTGCCTTGCCAGCATGGCTGTCTCTTTATCCTTGAGTAGGCGAACACTGACACATTGGAGGAACTTTGTGAGTGATTACCCTGGTGCTAGGCAGATGGCCTCCATAATTACTGTTGCACTCTCCTGGGGGCAACTTCAGCTCTATTGGAGAGAAGAAACTCCACCAAGGTGCAGTCGGGTTGCTAACCTTCCATCCATTATTTCGCTGCAGGAGGCCTAAACTAGCTGCTTCCAGCTCTCCCTTTGCTTTGCTATCAGTGTAGTAACACTTCAGGGATAAGATATGTGGACTGTAAATCTTTAAATGTAAATAGAAACACTACAGATAGGTTACATTGGTAATATGAAACACTAGCCAACCACGGTGAAGACAATAGAGTGGTGAAGGCCTGGGAGGGGCAGGTGCGAGATGGAGGGGTTCAATGGGGAAAAGCAAACAAACAAACAAGGGGGGTATCTGTAATACTTTCAACAATGAAGATAAATTAAAAACAAACTTGCTGAAGAAAATTTTTACACATTTCTAGGCCTGCTGAGGATGGGTTGCAAATACTAGCAAACCGTCGATTAAAAATAATCAACATTTACTATAAGCCCTTCCCACTAAGACATCCTTTGAGAATGAGGTTGTTTAAAGTTGATATTCTTCTGAGCCCTGACATCGTCATGATTGCTCATTTTTATGGAGCATAATATTCATATGAAGTCAGGAGTGTAAGAAAAAATTTCACGGAAGCCTGTGTAAGAGGGAACCTATCCAAATAGATGGCAAGCTGTGGAATGGAGTAGAACATGGAGAAAAGGAGAGAGCAGATAGATATTCTAGATTTCCTACCAAACTGCTTCTTTCACTTTTTCCTTACAGGAAGAAATATGATTTTATTCAGGTGCCTACACCCCCTACCTCTTCATCCCTACACTCCACATGACTCAGGGGAGGGTGACCCCAACCTCGGCTACATCTGATTGGCTTAATATAAGGCATGTGCTACAGTGTCAATCCCCAGTGATTGGTTCCGAGGGTGGGGGCAATACTCTGATCTTGCCGATGTAGCCTCAAGTTTCTGAGAAATATATGATAGCTATTTAAAAGAGACCACATCTACTGGATGTTGTCCTGTCCGGATATGACTTTTTGGGACCCTGAGAGTCTTTGGGACACGGAGAACAAGCCTCCAAAGACAAAGCTGACTTCCTGAGCATTTCAGAGGAGGAAAAACCTGGGGCCTTGATGACAAGATTAAGTCCCTAAACGAATTCTCTAGATTCACTTTACCTTGAATTTTCTTGTGATTAGCCATTCTCAGTGCTTGAGCCAGTGGTTCCCAAACTTTACTGCACTCCAGAGAGCTTTTAAAATCCTGCTGCCCAGCTCTCACCCATTTGCAATTTGATCAGAATGTTGGGTGGGAGCCAGACATCAGTGTATTTGAAGGGTCCCCAGGTGATTCCATTATGCAGCAACATTTGCGAGCCATCTGGTCTGGGCCATTTTGAATTTTATCTTTTGTTATTTCCATCTGAGTGCTTCCTATTTGAAACAACAGGATTTAAAGTAAAAAAACAAAAAACCATTATTTGTATGAGTAGCTGCACTGGATTTAAAAAAAAAAAACAACAACCCAGAAACAAAGAAGAGTCAGAAAAATGCTTTAATAGTTTTCAGAAGGAGCTCTAAGTCAGTTACTTAGCAATCTAATTGAATGATATTCAAATGCAATCAAGTGCCTACAACTCTTGGTAGTCTTACTGATTATTTCCTTTTATAAAGCTTTGTATCTGTTTAATTATCTGAAGTTTAATTTATGTAAAATAATTAAAAGTAAGACAACCTTTCTATCTTTATGAAATTTTCTCTTTCAAGATTGTGTGGACAAAATAGAAACAAAGATTGGTTTCTATTTTACATAATATCAAGAAGGGAAGATTTATTATCTGTGTCAGCTGTTGCAAATCCTCCCAAACACACACACACACACACACACACACACACACACAGTGTTTCTGTAAACAACAGGAGAATCATAGATTAAGACCCTGTGATATCGTAACTTCTTGCCTGGTTCATGATATTGTAATATTGAATTTAGGAAACCATCTAAGACAGTGATTTGCAACCTTTTTCATCTCATGGCACTACTAATATCTAAAGTTCTATGGCACACCAAAAAATACAGTTTTTGCCAATCTGACAAAAAAAAGTAGGGGTAATTTTCATTCATTCACAACAGATGGCTATTGTTGTGTTGGCTATTGTCATTATTTTTTGACAGTCTAAGGCAGCGGTTCTCAACCTGTGGGTCGCGACCCCTTTGGCGGTCGAACGACCCTTTCACAGGGGTCGCCTAAATACATCCTGCATATCAGATATTTACATTACGATTCATAACAGTAGCAAAATTACAGTTATGAAGTAGCAACGAAAATAATTTTATGGTTGGGGGTCACCAGAACATGAGGAACTGTATTAAAGGGTCATGGCATTAGGAAGGTTGAGAACCACTGGAGGGGAAAAGAGGTCAGTGCCCCTGTCTAAACACTCAGGTGCTGCATGTTTTAAGAAATCTTGCAGCACACGGGTGTGCCTGCTGTGACACACTGGTTGAAAAATCGCTGAGCTAAGAAACAGTCCATAGCGACTTTCTACTCCACACGGGAGACATGGGCAACAAACCTAATAGCTCATCATGAATCCTGGCAACAATTCTGACTCAACCAATTTATAGAAGAAACATTTCTATGCTTATTTTCAGAAGGGGACCTTCTCCTGGTCTGCCTCTTCAGGGTAGTCATCACAGAGCAGTAAGTCACCAATTCATCCCCTTATCTAAGAGCCCGAGGGCAGTGGCCCATTTCTCTGGTCACACTTTCATAAAATACAATGCAGTGGACTCGGATCTTGCTGAGAATCTCAGTGTCACCTTGCAGTTCAAGAGGGGATATTTTGGTACCCTAAGATAGGACACTGTTTGTGATCACACTACATCATGATCTGATATGACAGCTGCCGGAAAAAAATACACAAACCTCTAGTTTTGGAGGAAATGTTCTCGATAGCTCACACCTCTCCTTGATCACAATCCTCTTCACTGCATAGTTGTTGGACTGGGACCTTCATTTCCTACTTTATCTTCAAGCAAGGTGATAAAAGCCGGATAGATGCTGCATATGTAGGCATCCTAGTCTCATAGACAGCAGGATATGCCATTCAGTTTAGAAAACAAGCCTGGGAAATTGACAGATGAATTGGCTTTGCCTTTCACTGGTCATATCAGTGTGTAATTTCCTTAATATTATAGGGAGAGAGGTAATTTGCTTAACAGATGAGAGAAGTGACTACCCAATCTTGTCCTTTAAATGAAAGACTAAAAATATGCATTTACATAGGCAGTAAGAATACAAAGAGGACACTATTGACTTAGAGGCAAGAAATCAGAAGATTTTAAAAATATATTATTTGATTTCAGAGAGGAAGAGAGTGGAAGAGAGAGATAGAAACATCAATGATGAGAGGGAATCATTGATCAGTTGCCTTCTGCACACCCACACTGGGGATCGAGCCGGCAACCCGGGCATGTGCCTTGACTGGGAATTGAACCATGACCTCCTGGTTCATAGGTCAATGCTCAGCCACTGAGCCACACCAGCCTGGCAAAATTATTGTTGTTGTTTTTTTTTAATGATGAGTTATGCTGACAATTATCTCTGATTAAAATGAATAGAATAATCACTGGCTGAAAGAGCGATTCTTTGCATCAGTCTGAATTGAGAGTACTTACCTGACTGATGGTAGGTAGTAATGAAACACCTCAACCTAATTAAAACTTTCTAAGCTCCCCTCCCACACCTTCAAAACTTAGGTTCTTATAGATTGCATTCGAAGGATATGGAAATACAAAGGCAGACTTTTGTCATGCCTGAGGACAGATTAATAATACATTCAGGTTCACATTATCTTCCATGTTGATAAAACTGACCTATTTTTTCTTCCAGAGAGAAAATGTCTTGTGAAATGTTTTCATATAAAAGTGCTGCATTTTTTATAGCTTACTTCTTACATTCTATAATTAAATCTGGCATATCGCTTTCAAAAGTTAAATGAAGTTTAGTTCATTTTCAGGTCTGGGCTTTTTAATGAGTGAGCGTCTCCTCTGACAAGTGGCATTTACAGCTTTGCATGCCGGATGATTTTTCTGACAGTTGTGGTAATGATGCAGATGTTTTTCTTTGTAGGGATCTTCCAACAATATCCCTAATGAAAACACAAGCCTGTTTCCTGGCAAATAAAAAAAATCATTCCTGAAAAAAAAAATTCAGATGCTTTCATCCTTAGATGGCAAATGTAAACAGTCCATTATTTTCTTCTCATAGTTTTGGCTGTTTTCTGTTACAGCAGTAAAGTGGCCATTTTCTTTGACTTCTTTTTTTCCTGGTCTTGATATAAAACCAACTCGAACAAAATCTTAAGTAGATCCACGTAGTGCTGGGATTTTCAGCGCAGTGGGGTTACAATTAGATAGAGGGGTCAAGCCTTATGAAGTGACTCTTGAATTTGACTTGCTATGTCATCTTGAACCTTATGTCTAGGGAAGCTGAATTGGTTTCAACAAAGAAATAAATACAGTTGCTCTAACTATTATTCCCTTAAACTTATGAGTGTAATGTTGTCTTTTGAGGTTTACATACATGGAAATAATGAAAGATCTGTGTAAATAATATTTGATAAATATTTTTTAAAAATGTGGTATAATTGACATATGTAACAAATCATTTTAATGTGAAACTTTGGAAAAATGCAGCTGCGATTTTTGCAAAACTAAACTCTAGATATATTTTGGGGTTTAGGAGAATGTTTGCTTAGTGTATTTCAAAAACAAGCCTTTTATCAATTAGCTTTTAAAAAAGAATTCCCCATTGACATGAACAAGAGATGTACTTACCCTGACCTTTAGTATATTGTAATAAGAACACTTAACACAAGATATAATTTTAAAGCATGCACTGTAGTGTTGTTGAATATAGGTACAGTGTTGTACAGCAGAACTCTGGGACTTGTTCAGCTTGCTTAGTTGAAACTCCATGGCCCTTGTTTAGTAATTGCTCATTTTCCCTTTTGCTCCAACTCCAAGCAACCACCATTTCACTCTTTGATTCTATTAGTTTGAATTATTTAGCAGAACACATGAAAAAAGATGAGGTGGAAAACTCCTTTCCATAGTCTAATGTTTCTGTAATAATGAGCCAGGACAGTGTCAGGAAAGGGGAGCCTGCTCTGATATTCTTCATTCTGTAGCTTCTTAAATGAATCATCATTATACAATCAATCCTCATTATTCATACATTCTGTAATTGTGAACTCACCCATATCTGTGATTCATATAGATGGAATCATGCAGTATTTTTCTCTCTGTGACTGGCTTATTATTTCACTTAGCATAAACAAAAGACGAGTGTTGGTGATGATGTGGAGAAATTGGAACCCTTGCACACTGTTGGTGGGAATGCAGCTGCTATGGAAAGCAGTATGGAGTGTCCAAAATTTGAGGAAAGTTCTGGGTATTTATCCTAAAGAATTAAAAATCAGGGTCTTGAAGATATATTAGCACTTACCCTATTCTTTTCGTTTTAACTGCCAATATTATTTTGTATTGGTTTCAGGTATACAGCACAGTGGTTAGACAATCATATATTTTACAAAGTGTTCCCCCCGATATTTCCAGTAACCACCTGGCACCATACACATTTATCACAATGTTATTGACTGTATTCCCTATGCTATATTTACATCCTCTCACATACCCTATACTTAAGCATCATGCATGAAAACCTTATTCATGGGCTTCACAACGAGCATGACCCACACCTCCAGATGGGGTATGGAATGGGGTGAAGATAAGACATGTTTGTTGTACCCATTGCTTGGTTGTGAAGCAGTGGTGTCTTAAATGTATTTATATATGTTAAGCAGACTAAGTCAAATGCCATATCAAGTGGGCCACATCAAAATATTCTCATTTTCAAAACGTATTTACCTCCTGGGAGTTATTACGAGCCTCTGTTCTCTCGTACTTGGGAGACTGTGTCATCATAGGTGTCAGGACATGTAAGTAAACAGCTCATCAAAAATAGAGAAGGAAACAATCTGGATAATTCAAGGCAAAAAAACCCCCAAAAAACAACAAGCCTGTCCTTATAGCAGTTTGTTTAAGTTTGTGTACAGTTATGGATAGGTGATTTTTATCTTTGAGAAGATACATTGACTGCTCTTTTGTACGACCAACCTTTGAACATTTTTAGGCTTTATCTTGATAAACAGTATGTTTAATTATGTTTATTTACTTGCTCTATTTCAATTACCTTTTTAATTTTAAGAAAATGGAGAACAAAGTCATTATTTCTGAGTGTCCACTTAGCCCTTGAATGAATGAACTTGAAATAAAACTCTAACAGAAGTCTGTCTTAATGCCAGCAGTTTTTAAATCCCCTTTCATTTCTCCTTCTCTTTTTCTATCAAACCTGTGCATTTTAAAAGCTAAGGGTTATCTTTGATCCCTAATTCAAACTTAGTGATTGTTTTATAGTCATACATGCACTTTATGAAATTCATTATACAGACCCAAGTCTGATGCCTTGAACATAAGTTGAATTTACTAGAACACATGAGAAAAGATGAAATGGAAAACTCCTCTCCATAAAGTGTATAGTCTGGTGTTTTCATAATAATGAGCCAGGAAAGAGGAGCCCGTTCTGATATTCTTTTGTAGCTTCTTAAATGAATTATTCTTATACAATAAATCCTCATTATTCATGAATTCTGTATTTGTGAAATCACCTACTTGCCAAATTTTATTTGTAGTCATTACTTAATTTGCAGAGTTGTGAAAAATTTGAATAACCCAATGAGCACCCTCATTTTTCAATCATATTTTCATAAATACATTATGGTACATTTATAAGATCAAATATGATGGCACCATTAAAATAATGAAGAAGGGTATTTAATATGTAGGGAAACTATACCTAATATTTAAGTGAAAATCAGATTATAAAAAGTATATCATGAGTAACTTGATATTGATTTGTTAAGTCAATAAGTAAGACAGCCTAGGAATATGTCCCCCAAAATGTTAACAGTGACTGCATCCTGGTATGGAATTATATAATTTTTAAAATTTATTGCTTGTATAGTTCTATATTGTACAAATTTTCTGTAACATATATATGAATTACTTTTACTGTCAAATCACTTAAATTTATTTCTTTGTATTTCCTTTCTCCTGAATATATGTCATTTAAAAAAGAGTATATGTGAGTTATTTAAATTTAAAATACTGTGCCTTAGCTCTGTAGGTTAAACAAGACTAAGGCTTGGCTTATAAGTTGCCTAAGTAGATGTTGGAGCCCATCAAAAACCTCTCTACTTCTCACTCTAAATTTCTCCTGGAGGATAACATAGACACCAAGGGCTTCATTTTCCAACTAAACAGTAGCTCACAAATTTTATATTACAGCCTATATCTTCTGACATTCAGACCTCTGTATCTAGCTGAATACTGAACGTCTCTTAGAGATCACAAGACAACTCAAATAACATTAGCTAAGTCAAACTTATTATCCCCTATTCTGCTCACATGACCAAACTGAAACTCTTCCTATCTGTTCTCACTCAAAGCTTACCATCACCAAGTTCTGTTCAATTTACTCCTTAATTGAATTAACTTTTCTTCCCTGAATTGTAACCAACCTTTCCTGCCCACCAAACTAAAATAGTTTCCCTTCAACCATAATCTGTATGGGACATACTTAAACTAAAAATTTATCATTGTTTGTCTGAAATTCAAATTTAATTACGCATCCTGTATTTTTTGTGCTACCTCTGGTAACCTTATTGTTAGCTATAGTAATTTTAATTCAATCAATGGAATATTGAGGTTGGTTCTTAATGTGTGAGCTAAATTTTTTCTATAGTGTTCATTGTTTAGTTGATATGGCCAATATGACAATGATATTATACACCTAATTGATCCAAAATGATTAATTTACTTTCCAGATAAAGACTTATTTTAAGAAGTAGGAACTGATTTTACAACTCTTGGAAACTTTTAACTACACTGGTCATCTCAACCCTGCTGAGCCAATATTCTAGCACATCGGGATCCTTCATGAGATTTCCCATTGTCTTAACCCAATCAGTAAAACCAGTCTTATTTAGGCCCCAAACTTTGTTTGAGTTTTACTCAAAATAAGAAAATACAGATCCAGCCCCTTTGAGTGGTGCTATACTAATGGGAAATGACATTTTTCCAAAATTATGCTCAGGCATCTCCTGTAACAGGAGACTCTGGTTGTGTAACAAGGACAGAACGGGAACAGCTGCCTTAAGGGAATGTGGTTTTTTTTTAGTCAACCATAAGGAAAGAGATTTCTCCCTGGTGGCCTGGCCACTTGCCATGTGGACCCTGTGGGAATGCTCTGTTATTTGTAATCTCACTTTTTCCTTGCAGTTATTAAATGATTTGCACAAAATACTTAGTTTGTACTACCTTATGTAAGCTAAATGTGTTAACCCACTAGGTAATGTAAGCCAGTTATTAAAATAAATAGAGAACTTAATGCTAATGGCACCATTTTAAAAATTATAGTCATTCTTCAGTTTCATAACTCCACACTAAATTATTCTGCTTTTATATAATAGAATACTTAGTTGTGAAATTATGAAACTGAACAAAGTATTTTCTGTTCCCTTTGGAAAATTAAGTACATGGCATAGTCATTTCAATTCATTTAAAACAAGTGATATAAATAACTTCTGGAAATTTCAAAATTGATAGAAATTCTGAGGACTGTGTTATGTAACATATCGATAGCCCTAATGCTTCCCTAATGAGTTCCTACAGAGCCAAAAACAAATTAAAGAATGTGAAATTTACTGTCATTCAGGAGGGGGGCATTTAATCCACTTTGTTAAGTGATTCCAGAAGACCTTCCTTAAAGGTCCTCTGATCCCTCTTACATCATTTAGGAGGTAGAGTAATAAATAACTTTCTTCATGTGTCCTATTCATTAGAATTAAGCTATTAGGTGCATTTCAGAAACAATCCCAGTTCCTTTGTAACTTGGCTAGGCAGATGGGGAGATATTTAAAGGCATTACTTTGTCCAAAATGTTCTTCAGCTCCAATTGATCTAAATCTAAGCATTGAAGAACACTTGTAATTTGAGACTATATTTTCCTTCAGTCTAGTAATAGCATTTTCACATAAATTCACTCTAAGACACAAGACTGGTAAAAATCACAGACTCTTTCAATTTAACTTTTCTATTACTGTAGTTTACTTAATATCCTTTAAAGCAAATCATAAATGGCATTTATCATATTGGATCAGGAAGTCTGATTCATATAATTGACATTAGAAATACATGTGTGGGCTGTGAGAGGTAGATTGAGTTTTCAATGCTATTAAGAAGTTACATGACCCTAGCCAGTTTGGCTCAATGTATAGAGCCTCGGCCTTTGGACATAAGGGTCCCAGGTTCGATTCCTGTCAGGGGCACATACTGGGGTTGTGGGGGACATGTCCAAGGCAGCAGATCAATGATTCTCATTATCATTGATGTTTCTATCTCTCTCTCTCCTTCCCCCTTCCTCTCTAAAACTAATAAAAATATATTTAAAAAAGAAGGTACATGATATTGTACATAGAAAGTCTTAAAGACTCCATCAAAAAACTACTAGACTTAATAAATGAATTTGTCAATCTAGCAGGATACAAAATTAACACCCAGAAATCTATGACCTTTTTATACACCAATAATGAACTCATAGAGAGAGAAACTAAAAAAAAAAAACCAATACCACTTACCATTGCAACAAAAAAATTAAGAAAGCCTAACTTATTTGGCTCAGTGGATAGAGCGTCAGTCTGCGGACTGAAAGGTCCTGGTTTCAATTCCGGTCAAGGGCATGTACCTTGGTTGTGGGCACATCCCCAGTGGGGGGTGTGCAGGAGGCAGTTGATCGATGTTTCTCTCTCATTGATGTTTCTAACTCTCTATTACTCTCTCTTCCTTTCTGTACAAAAATCAATAAAATATATTTTTTAAAAATTAAGATACCTAGCAATAAACTTAACTAAGGAGGTTACTCAGAAAACTACAGGACCTATACCCAGAAAACTACAGGACCTGTACTCAGAAAACAACAAGATGTTGAAAAAAGAGAAAGAAGAAGACATAAACAAATGGAAGAATATACCATGTTCATGGATTGGTAAAATCAACATTAAAATGTTCATACTACCCAAAGCAAACTATAGATTCAATGCAATCCCGATTAAAATACCAATGGCATATTTCACAGACCTAGAACAAACTCTCCAAAAATTCATCTGGAATAAAAAAAGACCCCGAATAGCCACAGCAATCCTGAGAAAGAAGAACAAAGTAGGAGGGATCACAATACCAGATATCAAGCTATATTACAAAGCCACTGTTCTCAAAACAGCCTGGTACTGGCACAAGAACAGACATATAGACCAATGGAACAGATCAGAGAACCCAGAAGTAGACCCAAGGAATTATGCTCAATTAATATTTGACAAAGGAGGCAAGAGCATACAATGGAGTCAAGACAGTCTCTTCAATAAATGGTGTTGGGGAAATTGGACATTTACATGCAAAAAAATGAAACTAGACCACCAACTGAACACCATACACAAAAATAAACTCAAAATGGATAAAGGACTTAAACGTAAGATGGGAAACCATAAAAATCTTATAAGAATTCACCGGCAGCAAAATATCAGATATATGTCGTAGCAATATCTTTACTGATACAGCTAGTAGGGCAATAAAAACTAAGAAGAAAATAAACAAATGGGACTACATCAAAATAAAAAGCTTCTGCACAGCAAAAGAAACCATCAACAAAACAACAAGAAAGCCCACTGCATGGGAGAACATATTTGCCAACGTTATCTCCGATAAGGGTTTAATCTCCAATATTTACAGGGAACTCATACAACTTAACAAAAGGAAGATAAACAAACCAATCAAAAAATGGGCAAAGAACCTAAATAGACAACTTTTTAAAAGAGGACATACAGAAGGCCAAGAGACATATGAAAACATGCTCAAAGTCACTAATAATCTGAGAGCCGTAAATCAAAATGACAATGAGGTACCATCTCATACCTGTCAGAATGGCTATCGTCAACAAATCAACAAATCACAAGTGCTGGCAAGGATGTGGAGAAAAAGAAACCCCCGTGCACTGCTGGTGGGAATGCAGACTGGTGCAGCCACTGTGGAAAACAGTATAGAATTTCCTCAAAAAATTAAAAATGGAACTCCCAGTTGACCCAGTAATCCCACTTCTAGGAATATATCCAAAGAAATCAAAAAGGATATATGCACCCCCATATTCATAGCAGCACAATTTTACAATAGCTAAGATTTGGAAACAGCCTAAGTGCCCATCAGCTGATGAGTGGATTAGAAAACTGTGGTACATCTACATAATGGAATACTATGCTGCTGTAAAAAAGAAGGAACTCTTACCATTTGCAACAGCATGGATGGACCTGGAGAGCATTATGCTAAGTGAAATAAGCCAGTCGGAGAAAGATAAATATCACATGATCTCACTCATTTGTGGACTATAATGAACAACATAAACAAAAATAGATCCAGAGACATAGAAGCATCGAACAGACCTTCTAACTTCAGAGGGAAGGGACGGGGGTAAGGGGGTAGGAGATCAACCAAAGGACTTGTATGCATGCATGTAAGAATAACCCATGGACACAGACAGTAGGGGAGTGAGGGCATGTGCTGGGGGGTGGGAACAGCCGGGGAGAGGTCAATGGGGGAAAAGGGAGACATATGTAATACTTTGAACAATAAATAATTTAAATTTTTAAAAATGTATCAAAGGACACCCATTGTTTTTCATGTCTTAACCACCATGAATAATGCTGCCATGAACATAGGGGTTGGTAAGTCTTTACAAATAAATGTTTTCATATCTGGGGGTTATATATATCCAGAAGAGGGGTTGCTGGGTCATATGAAACTCTATTCTTAATTTTTTGAGAAACATTCATACTGTTTTCTATAGTGGATTTCCAGTTTACATTCCTATCAGCAGTGAATGAGGGGTCCTTTTTCTCCACAACCTCTCCAACACTTGTTATTACTTGTCTTGTTGATAATAGGCATTCTAACAGGTGTGAGGTGATATCTCATTGTAGTTTTGATATGCATTTCTCTAGTAGTTAGAGAATTTGAGTATCTTTTCATATATCTTCTTGAGAAAAGTGTTTGTTTAGGTCCTCTGCCCATTTTTATTGCATTGTTTGTTTGCTGTGGAGTTGTATGAGTTCTTCGTATATTTTGGATATTAACCCCTTGTTGGAGCTGTTGTTTGCAAATATCATCTCCCATTTAGTTGGTTGACTTTTTGTGTTGTTGTTTTCTTTTGCTGTGCAAAAGCCGTTTAGTTTGATATAATTCCACTCATTTATTTTTGCCTTCACTTCCCTTGCCTTTTGGGGTTAAATTCATAAAATGTTCTCCACAAGATCCATAAGTTTATTATCTATGTTTTCTTTCATGCAATTTACTGTTTCAGGTCTTATATCTCAGCATTTGATCTATTTTGAATTAATTTTTGTACATGGGGACAAGCAACAGTCTATTTCCATTCCAATTTTCCCAGCACCATTTAGTGAAGTGGCTTTCTTTTCTTCATTTTATGTTTTTGGCTCCTTTATCAAAAATTATTTGCCCATACACCATTATCCTATATAATCAAAGCCTAATATGCTGTGTCTGGTCGTCCATTCAACCAATCAAAGCTTAATATGCTAATGATATGCTAAGGCCACTCAACCGCTCGCTATGACGTGCGCTGACCACCAGGGGGCAGACAGTCAACTGGTTGACCAGTTGCTATGATGTGCACTGACCACCAGGGGGCAGATGCTCCGATCGGTAGGTTAGCTTGCTGCTGGGGTCCGGCAGATCAGCACTGAGCAAGATGGGCCGAACACACCCTGGAGACTTCCTGCGGTTCCTCCCCGGCTGGCCAACCTGCCGTGTCCTTCCCCAGCTCTGATCATGCACCGGTGGGGTCCCTCGGCCTGGCCTGCACCCTCTAGCAATCCAGGACCCCTCAGGGGATGTTGGAGAGCCGGTTTTGGCCTGATCTCGCAAGCCAGGCCAAGGGACCCCACTGGTGCACGAATTTGTGCACTGGGTCTCTAGTCATGATATAGAACAGTTCCAATGCCCCCCTCCAAATTCCCCCATTCCTGGTAGTCAACTCATCTCCACTCCTGGCTTCTGGCAAATTTAGATCTGTTTTGTTTCCCTATTATTTGCTTTTTTCCAGAGTATTGTAAAAGTAAAGTCATCATAGAGTATGTGTTGTTTTTTTTCACTTAGCAACATACATTTGAGATTTATCCCTACCTCTGTATATATGATAGTCTGTTCCTTCTTATTGCCTAGCTTTATTATTCCATTGATTTAATTGATATACTTGCATTTGATTATTCATTCACAGTTGAAAGCTATCTGAGTTGTTTCCAGTTTGTGGCAATGATAAATAAAGCTATTACAAATGTTTACATCTCATTTTTTAATGAACATACACTTTTATTTTTTTGTTAATTACTGCCCGAGGATATTTTTTTTCCATTGCTATTCAGAGAGTGTGGAAAAGAAGGAAGGAGGGGAATAGGGACAGAGGAGAGAGAGAAAAAACATGATGTGAGAGAGACCCATCAATTGGTTGCCTCCTGCACGTACCCCAACCAGGGCCAAGGTTGGAACCTACAACCCGGGTACATGCCCTTGACACCCTAATGACATGACCATGGCTAATGAACATACATTTATATTTATCCTGGATAAGTAACTAGAAGTAGATAACTGAATCATAGTAAGTGCAGATTTAACTTTGTAGAAAACTGTTATCTTGTTTTTTCAAGTAGCTGTGCCATTTTCCATTCAACCAGCAATATTTGAGAGTTCTAGTTGTTCAACATTCTTGTACTTAAGTATTGTCAGTATTTTTTAAAAAACTAGACATTCTAATAAGTGTGTAGATGTACCTAATTATGGTTTTAATTTCAATTTTTCCCTAGTGACTATGTTGAGTATCTTTTCATATTAGCCACCCATATATCTTCCTTGATGACATGCCTGTTCAAACACATTACCCAATTTTTAATCAGGTTGTTTTCTTATTATTGACTTTGGAGAGTTCTTTATGTGTTCTGGATATGAGACCTTTATCAGCTATGTGTTTTGCAATTATTTTCTCCCAGTCAATTCGTGTTTTTATTTTCTTAACAGTGTTTTTCAAAGAGTTAGTCTCTACCACCCTTTTATTAAACTACAATTTTAGTCTATCCTTTTTCAGTTTCTAAGCTCTCAGGTTAACAATTCGCACCAATTCCTAATGAGCAAATTATAATATAACTTTTGAAAACTTATGGGGATAGAAGATAACCAACTTTAAAGATAGCATGCTTCTATATACGATTTATTTAAATACTATAACAATCAGGAATTCTCTTGGCTGAAAGTAGCAAAAAGTCAAAGTTTAGTGGCTTAAACATATAGGACTATTTTTGTTGTTGTTGCAAGTTGAGAGAAAGGCAGCTGCTTGCCAGGATTCATTATATTTACACGTAGGATAAGAAGTAGAGAAGGGAAAAGAACAGAACTTGTACCAAGAGAGGAAAACTTTCCCAGAAGTCTCTCCGCTACTTTCAATTGAATTCTCATTGTACAGAACTGGGTCATAGAACCAGGCAATGCTCAGCAGAGCTGGTTGGGTTAGGAGGGCCTACCTAGTGTCTTCCTCACACAGCAACTACAGCAACTTTTATTTATTTATTTTATTTCTTTAATATATTTTCATTTCAGAGAAGGGAGAGAGAGAAACATCACTGATGAGAGAGAACTGTTAATCTTCTGCCTCCTGCATGCCCCCTACTGGGGATTGAGCCTGCAACCCAGGCATGTGACCTGACCAGGAATCGAACCAGTGACCTCTTGGTTCATGGGTCGATGCTCAACCACTGAGCCACACCAGCCAGCCAATCAATTCTTCTTACGAAGTGTGGATGAACTTCATGTCCTAGGAGATTTCTTCCCAAAAGATCAGGGCCAAATAATGTAGAAAAAATTAAATAATAATAATAATTACCCCAATTATATTAATGTAAGGCTTAAACGTAGATCTATTAGTCAGCATAACCTTTATGCTTTCTTCAACATCATTCTGCGTCCAGATTCTACCCCCATTCTTACTATTTCATCTAAAAATGAATGGTAACTTGAGCCCATAGTTGGTATGTTGCTCTGTGTTACTAGTTTTAAGGACCTCTTACTTTACTTGTCTTTGTTCTGAATACTTTTTGTCTATGAATTCTGAGTGTGTCAAGAACAGTAACATACCTACCAACATGCAAAGAAAAGATAGTTATCCTGGTTTTGTGGAATATTGATTTGGAAAACTATTTTGAAAGTGTTACATAGATTCAAGAAGTAATTTTTATCACATATTTTACAGATAGAGCTATATATAATGGTAAAATATCTTTACCAACAAAGTAATTTTTATAATATATAGAAGAAAAATAATTATGCGTTTCTATATTTGATAAACATGGACAGCCAAATTTAAAACCTATGAATAAAAGTGATTGCCTTGTCTGCCCCAAACTCCATCCTTTACCCCTTAGCCCCTGCCCTCCCCCCCCCCCCAAAAAAATAGGAAGGATTTTTGGCCCAAGGCATCAGGATAATTGATTCAGATCTATTTCACTTTGTGATAGGGAATTTTTGTATTGCAATGAAAATGTATCATATTGTCTGCAATGAAAGAGTTAATATTCTTAATGTTCTTACACATTCTTTTTTTATGTGAACATTTTAGGTGTATCAATATATGCATGAAACGATAACTGTTAATGGCTGTCCCGAATTCCGTGCCAGGGCCACAGCAAAGGTAAGGCTTGAGTAACTTTAAAAATATACTTAACCCCAGTGATCTAGTAATTGATTGTGCGCGTGTGTGTTTCAGGTATTCTCGTGTGTACACTGTAAGAGAATTTAGACATCAGTGGCAGCCCAGAGTCTAGAACCAGTACTACTTCCCAGGTAAAAATCCTAATGGAAAATTGAACGTTTCTGCTGCTTCTGTAGCTTAAGAAAGGAGAATGATTTCATTAAACTCACTAAATGTCCATTTGGCACAAGCAAATCTACTCACTCATTGTATGAAATACTACTTGGTTTTCTAACACATTCCTCTGATCCAAAAAAACCTGTTCCCTATTCAGTGCAAGAAGATTTATTTGAACATGTCTAAAGATCTGACTTAAGTTAATAATTGAGAGAACTCACCTGATACCCAACGATGATCGTCCATGTATTCAGCTGGGCAGTGGGTAGCTGAAAGAATGTGATGCTGACCTAAAGGGAAGACCTGTCACCTTTTGTGGTAGTGACCACATTTGCTCTGTAAAAACTTAAATCCAGATATTACAGAGGCCCTACTAATGGAAATGTTCCAGCAATAGAATCAGGAAATTATCTGGAAAATAGACCATTAGGAAATGAGAGTTAAAAACTAAAATTGCTAATGCAGTTCTTATTTTACAAATACAGAAATATTATAATACATATACACTTGCTTTTTAAAAGCTTTTCTGTTTTTAATAGTGTATAAGAAGTAAGAACTGGTGAAAACAATTAGAATTTTTCATTTAAATTTTTTTTGTGTTACATCATCTCTTGTTTGATTTTCCTCCTATAACTGAACACTATAGATTTGTCAGTGTGTTTGTTTGTTTTTTGACCCAAACCAAAAGAGGATACTATTATCATTACATCATGCTTTGCTTGTACTGAAGTGGAACACACACAGAAAAAATGATCCCTCCATGGTTTAATTAAGAGGAAAGTGAATTATGTAGCGTTTTACCATTCTCATTTCTTATTCATGTAGAACAGCAGGATAGCAGCATAATGTTGCAATAGCACAATATTTTCTGGTTGTTTCTGGGCTGTCTGCATTGCATCCATGTCAGCCATTAAATCTATGCATGACGACAAGGTTTGCATGAGCAAATGCATGGAGCTGAAAACAAGCCATTATTTCCATATCATTCACTATCTTTCACTAAATGCAGACAGTAGCATAATGCTGAATTGATGTGATAATGCTGTGTGTGGAAAAGAATGTACAGTAGTTGCAAATCAATATTTTTATAGTGTTGAGTGAATCACTTTATAGTAGGCATCGAATCAACTGTGTTTAAGAAAGGTTAATGGAGGTGGAAAATAAGCAGGCAGAGAATATTTTCTTGATAGAAACTACATCATTGCTTTAATTTTATTTCCATGAGGTGTCAGGACTAATGGTAAGTTGTTTCCTTCAACTTATTTTTAAAAATTAATAGTAATAAATTTTAAAATACAATAATATCCATATTATATGATATTTTTACAGCTAGGTATAAAACCATAGACCAGTGGTCAGCAAACTGCAGCTCACGAGCCACATGCGGCTCTTTGGCTGCTTGAGTGTGGCCACGAAGTTTCAATCGCACTGTACGTGCACGCCCGCACGTGGTATTTTGTGGAAGAGCCACACTCAAGGGGCCGCAGTTTGCCGACCACTGCCATAGAATTTTCATTGTGCCTACATTGCTACAGTAGTTGAAATATTAATGTAAAATGTCAGGGGGGAAAGAAGACCTCTGTGCCAGAGAAGAGGACCTCTAAAAATAATCCTATATAATAAAAGGCTAACATGCAAATTGACTGAATGGCAGACCGACCAGTCACTATGACGTGCACTGACCACCAGGGGGCAGACGCTCAATGCAAGAGCTGCCCCCTGGTGGTCAGTGGACTCCTACAGGGAGAGCGCCACTCAGTGAGACGCCAGGCTCAAGGCTGGTGATCGCAGCGGTGGTGGCGAGAGCCTCTTTCACCTCTGTGGCAGTGCTAAGGATGTCTGACTGATGGCTTAGGCCCACTCCCTGTGGGTCTAAGCCTTCAGTCGGACATCCCCTGAGGGCTCCTGGACTGCGAGAGGGCATAGGCTGTGCTGAGGGGACCCCCCCACCGAGTGCACAAATTTCGTGCACCGAGCCTCTAGTATGACATATTGATGTGAAATAATAATCTGTTTGAATCTATTATTTCATTATAGCTTTTATTTTTTTTAGATATCCCCCCAAAAAACACAAAAACACCAAATGTGCTAAGGCAAAATTGTAGATATATTTACCAGCTTTATACATATAAGTGCTCCTCAGTGTATTGAATAAACATTTATGAAGATTTGTGTGCAAGCACCAGCTTAGACTGTGTGTCATACAAAGAAGTGTAAGCCACAAACTCTGCCCTTCAGGTGCCCATAGTCACCATGCATACATACAATTATAGTATATGTGCCATATGTGGGTAGCATATGGACCAATCCTATTTTGAGTGCAAGAATAGGAGGAATTCCATATGAGGTAATTGGGAAAGATATTTCTGTAGAAGGGAAATTATTATCATTATGGATACTGTCTAGAAAGCTGGAAATAGCTGAACTTGGCTTTACCAAGGGAAAGGAATCATAAATGACATCTAAATGAAGAACACCCCTCCATTTTGTGCTCTTTCCTTCACAGGAAAAATGCCATGAAAATATGAGGAGTTGCCTGACCTCCCCACTGCAGAGCATAGGATTAGCCTTCCTTCCCTCCTTCTACTACCAAATTACCATCTTGTCTTTCAGGCAACAGTTGCAGCTTTTGCTGCTAGTGAAGGCCACTCCCACCCTCGGGTAGTCGAACTGCCAAAGACTGATGAAGGCCTTGGTTTTAACGTGATGGGAGGAAAGGAGCAAAATTCTCCCATTTATATCTCTCGCATCATTCCTGGAGGGGTGGCCGAAAGACACGGAGGCCTCAAAAGAGGAGACCAGCTGCTATCAGTGAATGGAGTGGTATGTTCATAACATAACCAGAAGTTTTCTCCTTAAGCACATTCTCTCTCCCCTTACCCCCTGCCCCTGCTGTTACTGAAGTTGTGTTGATACCCTGGAACAAATCATAATTTTGTGTCCAATCAGCTTTCTAAGCATTGATGGATATTAAACTAGCAAAAACAGTAATTTTACAGTTTTTATGTCTCATTTCATCTTGTCCAGATGTGATCATCCCTACTGGTAGAATTTCTCCCATATTTACTTTAATTGAATTAATGGTTAGAAGAACATAATAATTTCCAGGCACTCTTTATTCAATTTACTATAAACAAATACATTTAAAAAATAAAGATAAAACTCTTCACCTTATATATTTTATTTTAATTAAAGAGGAAGGATAATTTTCATATACATAATAATATATATGGGAAATGGCAATGCACAGGTAATTCTTTAAGCCAAGTGTGCAGCGATAGTATAATAAAAATACGTCAGCTTCCGAATGTTTGATTATATTATCTATTATTTCCTATATTTATTTATTTATTTTCACATGAAGTTGGAGTAAACTAAAGTAAGTAACATTTTAAAGTAAAAGCAGGAACATACATTTTTTTCATAACCTCATATTATTTGGATGCCATTACTTCCACATGTAATAATGAGTTGCCAAAGAAATAGTTTATTCTAAAATGAATAATTTTATCCCCATAACTGCTACCTACATCAAAAACAAATAACCTAAAAGTACACATTTCAGAAGTATAAATAGGAACATGTCGATGGTTACCTTTCTATTAATCTAAAATCTTTTTCTTAAGAATTTAAGATTTTAATAAATAAAATAGATTTGTGTGCTTTTTTGTGGACAGATGATTTCTGCTTAGACTACCTAAAATAAAATTCATTTAAAAATGCAATATTTTATTGGTAACTATGGAGGAAATTTTTCTGTACTTTTATCTTGTGTTTTATTTCTTTTTTATTTTTAGCCTGACTAGTAGTTTTATAGAACCCAAAACCATTCAACTCTGCTGGTCTCTGATGTGCTTCAAAATCATCAACCCATGAATATTTTATGTCATTTCAGCATTTGAATTCTAAAATTACCATTTCATTTACTTTTCTCTATGTAACAATGCTTTGAGATGAGCTTTTTATTGACCTGTAGATAACTGTGACTTTTTCAAAGCTTGTTTCAACTGATAATTTTAGAGTCAAACTCTAGTAGACTACTCGAGAGCTTGGTCATGTAATTATGTCACAAAGTAATTAATCTGTGCCTCAGTGTATGAATTTATAATTTCTCTGAATATATTGGGTAGATAGAAAGAAAGTATAGATTTTAAAACATGAAAAGTACAAAATGGGACCCAAAATATATTAATAGTAACTGTAATTATATAAAGCAATAATAAATACATATGAAATCACTTTAATAGGTAGTTGACTTCTAACTATCAGTCAAGGTGAACTAAAAAGTCTTTATTTAACCCATACAATTGCAGTGAACACATCTGTAGGCTTTTAATAATTATTCATCCATTTCTGGCAATGACCAGGTGGGAGGCTTTAAGTGGTGGTGGTGGGTGAGGGGATTGGAGGAATGAAATCAGACACATAAGACTCTACCACCCAATATCTATATGATTAAATTAATGTCCCCTAAACTTGAATTTCCTAATATGGATAAGGGGAGTAGTGACTTGAAGGGTGCTGATGAAGATTAAAATAAGACAAAATGTCCGTTGAGAAGTGTCCAGTGATCATTTGGTCACACACATCTTTGATAGATAAGGGTGGTTACTAACGCAGGTTGAAGAACGTTAGCAATCCTCCTATTATCATCCTAATGCTAATTATGTTATAAGTAAGCCTTAGACCAACTTCTGCTAAACTTAGAGGCATATTTTAGCAAACATTTATTAGCAAAAAAAGCCTAATAGATTCATGCAACCTCTTCCATAAGTTTGTTGAAATCGTAGGAAGGTTTATGCCACTAATTTTGCCAATGAGAGAATGCACTTCTGCCATATTTTTTCTAATGAGCAAAACATTATTTGTTCATTGAAATAGGTAAAACAAATGCTTTTATAGTAGCCAACCTCTAAAGTGTTGCCTTTCTGATATAATGCTTTCTGACCACCTTGGATTGGTTAAAAAAGCTTCTAAATTTGGAGTTTAAGATATTGCACTTCCATATAATCAAGCCACATATTATAAATGATCTATTTTAAAATATTTAAAAGTAAGTTATATACATTTTAACAATGTCTAATATTTATCATATGTTCATCAAGAGCTAGTTTTCCTTCTGTCAATGCAAAACTGCACGGCCCAGTGGGCTTCCCATAGTCACACAAAGAGTGGTTAATTCAAGGCAAAGTTCCATTTAGCATGCTTGATAATGAGTCACTAATTTCACCAATGAGAATGCACTTCTGCCATATTTTTGCTAATAACACCAATCTAGGAGTCTTTTTAATATAAATAATTCCAGTCAAACAGAAATATTTAATGAAAAAAATTTACTCTGTATTGAAAGGGCCAAGGAAGAAAAAGAGAGAAAATATTAGCAAATGGTCAAATTATTACTGTTTACACTTAAAATAAGAACCATTTGGGGAAATTAATATGGAAGATTTTCAGAACATGCCATTCTAAACTGAGAGCACATTCTGGAACAGCATGATTTGTAGGGCTGACGCAAACCTTAACCGCTTCAGGACCCTAGGGGAAATTTCCTAACGCCCTACTTAGAAAGTAAAGAAATTATTCCATAGATCTTTAAACATCTGAAAAGATAAAGCATCTTAGAAGTCAAAAAGAAGGAAACTCATACCAGCTCAGCTTTCATTAGGAGAATTTTTTTTTACTATCCCTGAGCTCCTAACAAAATTTCCTATGAGATTTTTACTAATGAGACATTGAATCATCTAATGCATTTTTATAGAAAATCAGAGGCCTTTTGTGTATGGCTGCTGCTAAAGTCAACTCTCAGAAAAACTTAGAGCTGAATTCTCAATATAAATTTAACATTAACAGGAAGTGAAAATGTTACAGATAGAATTGATAGCTACTTAATGATCTCCTATTCACCCTTTTATGCCCAAGTATTTCATCAAGAATTTTGAGAAAAGACTAAAGGATTTTTTATAAAGGCAACAGCTGAGGTGGAGCCAGTAAATACTTTAAGTGATAGAATCCAGATATTAAAAAAAATCTCAATAGCATGGCACAGTAGGCCTAATTGATTAAGAATCTACATGAAGTCCTGCTCTTACACCCAGAAAACTAGCTACCTCTTTGCAGAATTAAGGAGAAATGGCTAAACATCATAACATGGAAAAAAGACAAAATGCCTGGGGGATTGCCATTGATTTTAAGAAAAATATGAGGCAAGTTGGGGAAAACAAAAACATGTTAATGTGATTGTAGGGGCCATGACTACAAATATTGTGCACAGATATGGGATATTAGTCCAGCTCTTGAACATGCTGTTCAGCTCATAGCTCATTGTGCTACCCAATCCTGGTTCCTTCCTTATGAAGAACAGTAAGCTAGTTCAGAAATGGGCAGTCCTGCATACGATGAACATGTTAAAGAAGGACTTGAGCTGTTTAGGATAAAGAAGAAAACATTAAGGGAGTGATGGCTGTCTTCAGTCTTACTCCACTGTGTGAGGCACCAGATGGCAGAGCCAAGACCAGTGGGTAAGTCACAAGGAAGGCAGATTTCAGCTTATTAGAACAGAGCTTTTAGACACTTAGAGCTCTATAAATATGGAAAGACTGAATCATGAAATAGTATGTGTCCTTCATTTGATGTTTTATTCAGAGATTAGAAGACCACTGGCAAGAATATTTCAAAATTTGTGCACTGTGTAGAGCTAGAACAGTTGGCCAAAGTCCATTCTAACCCTGTGACTCTGATTCTGTGTCTTCAGATGAGATTTTGTCGATACTGCCATATACTCCTACACATACACACACATACACACATCTCCTTATACAGGTAAGCAGGCTCCACCTAGTTTCTATGCACACAACTGAGACATTTTTCCTGAACAGAAAATAGAAAGGGTATAAATATACTACAGTATAATACCTATTATATTTTGTATTTACTTAGTACTCTAAAGGGAGAAAGCCTAAAAGAATCAACCTGCATATGATATCCTACTGGCACTGAGGGAAAAAGGGCAGGTGGGAAGCAGGAAGCAGAGGACGAAAAGATAAAATAAAATCACAGAACTTTAAAAATATGTCATAGAGAAAGGAGGCCTTCATTAGCATCTGAAATCCAAGCACCATTGGTAGGAAAATTGCAGTTAAATTCACCCAGCTCTGTAGTTAATCCTAAATAAAGCCATCGATACAGTGTATGCACAGTGCTAATTGATTTTTAAGCATAACAGATGAATGAGCAAAAATTTAGGGATGGAACAGAATAAATTGTTTTCCTGGAATCTGGCCTTTTTCCATTTTATAAATATCTATGCCAAGTTAAGAGTGAGTACTCACAGCTCAAATTATTTATGCAGGAAGACTGTCAGGTGTGGCATGAGGATGGAAAAAAAACACTTAGAATTCTGGATTTGAGTGCTATGAAGCTACAGCACATCAAGAGGAAATGTGTATGAAAAATCTTATTTCTCTTTTATCTAAACAAAGAGAAAAACACAAATAAGGTTTTTTAAATTGCTCTGAAATACTGTAAGATTTCTGTGAAAATGTAAGCTCCATTTTAAAATGCCTGCAGTAATTTTTTTGTTCATTGCCTTGTCTTTAGTCTTAGAACAGTCCCTGAATGTAGTGGAAGCGCCATATGCATTTTTTTTTAAACTCAGGGCACCACTGTAAGCACTTTACATAATGAATTTATGATTCCCCCATAATGATCTTTTGTGGTAGGTGCTATTATTGGCTCTCTCATTTTACAGATGAGGAAACTGAGGAAGAGAGAGACCAAGTAACTTGTCCTAGGTCACACAGCTTCTGAATGACAGCTGGAAATTCTAACCCCGGCAGTCTGGCCTTATTCATAATAATTGAAGGGTAAATAAGTATCTTAGTCATTGCTAAATTAGTATTTTCATATATGGTATAGAAAAGATCAAGGTGTCTTCAGCTTTATAGGTTTGCATAAGAGCATTTTTGGTGGGGAGAGGGTCTATTGTTTTTCTCAAATTCTCATAAGAGGCTATGACCTTTAAAAAGTAGAGAACTAGTCTTAAAAATAGTCACATCTTGAGAAAAGGAGATTTCTCGAATCCAAATGGCTCAGAATAAGGAGAGGGCATGACGATTGAATTGTTCCATGCCTGCCTAACTCATCACTCCACTTTGTGCCAGGAACCAGAGTGTGGCCTGAACAGCCAGGTCGCCCTGATGCACACTCACTCTCCAGGTCCACTTGACTTAGAGGGGAGCACAGGCAGGCATAAAGAGGGGGAAGGCAGAGCCTCAGCCCTGGGCTGCCCCAGAGGCCTGGGTTGAGCACCCTCACCTCAGTTCTAGGCTAAGGCCTCAAGTAGAGCAATTCTCCTCACATTCTCTCTCTGCCTAGGAGTCATTTCCAGATTCTTTACCTTTTTTTGGCATCTGAATGGGAGATTTAGGGGTTATAATTAAATAGAAGTGAAGACTGGAATTTCAGGTAAATGTTGAACATTTTTGTTCATTGAATGGCATCATGTGATACTCGATTCACAATTGTGAAGGAGCCAAGACAAGTACAATTAGGTTGTTTTATTTCATTCACCTTTGGAATGGCACAAACAAGGCAGCGTAATCCAGTATATTTTGCAACACTAAGTAGGTGGCATTGAGTCCCCTTCATTCTGAGTTGGCTCAAGACAAGAGTCCTTTTCATTTAAAAAGTGGAACAGGGAGATATTGTGCTATCCTAAAAGAACAAGTAACAAGAGCTCACCGGCCAAAAGTGCTACATTCTCACCCTGTGATTTCAGCAGCAGGAATGAGCACCAGGTATATTACTTCTCAGATTAGCTCTCAGACACTGTTAGACCAACTTGAGCTTTGAGCAATACCCTGAGATTGTGTTGATAAAATTGATTGAAAATGTATCAGTGTAAGAACACACTCACATCTAGCCCGTGTAAAAGGACAAATCTCTAGATGCTAGAGAGCATTCCCGCACATGGGGTCAGACTGGCCTATATCTCCATTTAGGTTGCTGATAGTAGATATTTGATTACTCAATTTAGTTGCTGGCGCAGTCTTTTTCATAGTTATTACCATCATTTTTTTTTACCATTTGTTGTTTGTGTTTTCCTCATTTTGTGCTATTTTCACAATGTTTTTGTTCATTCAACAATTATTTGTAGAGCAATTATTATGTGATAGCTGCTGAGCTAAGCCCTGGGTATAGATGGTGAACAAAACAGAAAAGGTTACAATCCTCTTGGAACTTTTTGCCTGGTAGAAGGTAAGAAAATGATGATGGTAATAATAAGTATATGAATATAAGTGTATATGTAACTGGTGATATATCCACCCTGTGTCCTACCCTAAAGAAAATCCCCCAGTGATTCAGTTCAGTTCTACATTGGTCAAATAATGAAATTTTTTACTCCTCATGTGTATTGAGTTTCTTATGGCTGATGTGACAAATAACCACAAACTGGGCTTAAACAATAAAAAACAAATGTTCTCTCTCAGCTCCGGAGGCCAGAAGTCAGAAATCAGTTAGAGTGACCCAAACCCAAGGTGCACGGGACTGTGCTCCCTCCAAAGGCTCCCGAGGAGACTTCCTTTCTTGCTTCTTCCAGCCACTAGTGGCTGCCTGCGCTCCTTGACTTGTGGCTGCCTCACTCATATCTCTGCTTCCACGGGAACATTACCTTCTCTTCTGTGTGAAATGTTCCTCATCTTCCCTCTGTGGGCACCCTTGTGATTGCATTTAGGGCCCACCAAGATAATGCAGAATAATATCCTCAAAAGCCTTAACTTAATCACATCCGCAAAGACTCTTTTTCCATATAAGGCAACAATTACGGTTCCAGGGAATAAGATTTGATGTCTTTGAGGGCCATTGCCCAGCCTTCTACAATGTGTTTATATCCTAAATCCAGAGGGCGTACAAGTGTCCAGGGGGACCAGTTGTCCACAGTTCCTGGGCACATGGTTTTCCACTGTAAGGATAGCATGTGCTGAGTATTTCCACCTACTCCAGGTTCTGACAATGCAAGTTCCTTCTTCCCTCCCACTTTGGGTACTTTTATCTTTATAGTCAATGAAGCCCCTCAGCCTCATCTTCTTCCTTCCCCCAGCCCCAACCCTGTCTAGTCTTTGGATGGTGAAAAAATGAAAACATTTCTTTCTACCTTACAGCTAAAGGCTTTCAACTAATTTTGAGTCTTTTTTTGTTGTTGTTGTTCCAGGTGTGGGCTGAAGGAAGCAATGAGGGAAGGGAAATACACAAAGAATACAAATTTATACTTCAGGATGTAACACTGTCTTATAATTCAATGCTATGACAACACTTAAAGGGGAAGAGGGAGAAGAAAATAAGGTGTTATGTAAAAGAGTAAGAGGCACTACCATTAACAGTGTTAGGAATGGCCTTTTTGAGCGGTGACCTTTAACCTGAGTCTGGGGGCAAGGAAGAGTCAGTCATTATCAGAAGAAAGAGCTTGTGAGAAGGTCTCCAGCTAAGGAAGTTCATGACTTGCCTTGTAGGAGTGGTTGAAGGAAGAACAGAGTGACGGGGCATGGAGAGTCAGATAAGATAGCTGAAGAGTTGGTTGGGAGCCAGATGAGGCACAGTCATACCACAGTCATATAAGTGCTACAAAAATGTCTATTTTCTTTTAAATACAAAAGGAATCTTAGTGTTGTCCAGCAACTCTTAAATCTGGTGATACGTTAAGAATTTCTAATACCTTTATGACTGTTCATTAAGAAATGAAAAAACATTTTTCTCTATTTCAGTAATTATTGTTATTATTTCTATATTGAAGTGTTTTTATATACTCTAAACCATGTCACTAAGTTCTGACATCTAATAACTTTAGGAGCCATTTCATATTAGTATTGATACGTTCAATAGACATTAGAAAACTTTTTATTGTCAATTGATATTTACAACATTTCAAATAAAACATTGCTTTTATTTGAGTTCTTATAGTTTCTGAGGAATTTAAGATATTCTAACCATAATATGATCAGTTACTTGTTGAGACTCATTTCATTGTCCATAAAGCAGAAATAACAATACCTTTCTCAAAGTGCTACTCTGCAGATTAATTGAGAGAAAGCATGTGAAAGTATCTGCCACTATGGTGGGTACTATTTAAATTACAATATATGTTCATTGCTATTAATTATTATTATTATTAACTGTTAATATAAATTCCTTTCCTCTAAGGTAGATAATATCCTCCTCCTATCTTATAATTCCACCTGCATATAGACTTCTATTCTCAGCTTAGACTAAGTTATTTCCTCTGCTCTCTGTTTAACTTCAGGAGACAGTAAAGTCCCCCATTGAATATTTTAATTCAGAGGCAGTTGAATCCCACTTATTAGAAGGTATTGACAAGTCCTTGGATTTTTTGGCATCTTTACATCTCCAAAACTAATGTAACGACACCTGTTCTATCTATTTTTCCTAACAGGGTAAAAGAGAGAATTAATAAATATAACATTGGCAAAAATAACTTATCTTTTCACAAAACACATTCCTGTATATTATTATTAAACAGCTTTTTTTTATCACGCTCCTAGATGGGTCTTTCTATATTTACTATTGTGACAAAGTCTCAATGTACAAAAGCAGGAAATGTAAATACTATAGTAATCATCCTTTTAATGTTGGCTGAGAAATATGTAGTTCATCTCAGGAGAAATACAGTGTTTGCCTTTAAATTCTTTGCTAGGTCAAGTTCTGGCATCATTCGTGCTTTGTGGAACTTACCAAACCCAGTTACCAGTTACTGTTTTAACCATTGATGGAGAAGCCAATTTCTATTGCCTAAAAGCTATGCTTTATGATTCAGTCGATGCCTAACTTGATTGAGAAGGAACATTCTTCTAACTTATTCAGCATAGGCCTATAGACTGCCGGCACGCACCTAAAGCAGAGTTAGAATGTTGTTAATTTGCCACAGCTGCGTAAGTATACCTAATGAGATGCAAACCAAGTTAAACCTGAGTGCATACAGTTATTTATAATGGATTTCGATCTCGTCGTCTTCTTGATTTTTCTCAAATAGAAAAAGAGACTGATACAAAGGGAACTCAAATAATATGTCATAAATTAAGTGTGCTTCCTGGGAGGTTCATGTGAGATGCCCACACTCTAACTCAGCTGTAAGGTGCTGCACCTCAGATGTGGGAAATGCAGGGAGAGAGTCACAGTTGTGGTGCAGAACCTCACCTTTCTTAGTGCAGCCAGAGGGCAAGGCCAGTTTTAAGAAGTTGTATAATACTGATACAGGCTAATATAGCAATTTAAGAATATATATACACACACACACACACACACACACACACAGTATATATACATATACATAATAAAAAAGATTCAAATATGTGCCGAGCCAGCTCAGCCAAGGGTTCAAAAGCCTGAGTGAGGGCGGTGAAAGGATGAAGAAATGGCAGACAAAGAGAATAAGCTGGGTCTAGGTCAGTGATGGCGAACCTTTTGACCTCGGCGTGTCAGCATTTTGAAAAACCCTAACTTAACTCTGGTGCCGTGTCACATATAGAAATTTTTTGATATTTGCAACCATAGTAAAACAAAGACTTATATTTTTGATATTTATTTTATATATTTAAATGCCATTTAACAAAGAAAAATCAACCCAAAAAATGAGTTCCCGTGTCACCTCTGACATGCGTGTCATAGGTTCGCCATCACTGGCTAGGTGGATCTTCTGAGGCCACAGAGAGAGATCCAGAGGCAAGCTGAGCCTTTATTTTATAGCCAGAGGTAAACAAGGTAATGGTCACCATAGTTACAATGTTCTTGTGAGTTTCGCTTGTTTTGGCAGCACTTGCTGCTCCTCCCACAGCCCATTAGCTACCCAGGAAGGATCTAGGGAGCGTCATAAGGTCAAGCCTAATTATGCTAAGAGGGCTGTGCCCTCTAAGCTGGGACTTGTTTGTGGCTTTGCCAACAGGTCAGTCCGAGGCTTAACCCTATAGCCATGCCCTACACAAATGAATAAAAAAAAACTTATTTAAAAATAATAAAACCTAAATCAAAATTTAAGAAAGAAGTTGTGTGATATGGCACTTTGAACCACAGGCCTTCCCTCCTTGGTTTTCCCTTTTTTCTCATAGACACAGACTCATTAGTTGGTAATTTTTATCACTGTCGACTTTACTCTAAAATGTAAATTACATTCCATCCCTTCGGTGGCACCTAAACTCTTCTCAAAAGAAGTCATATTTCTATTCATAGGTGTGTGACTATTATCAGCAACTGTGTAAATATAGGAGAGCTTAAGTTTTAAGAATGTAATTTTGAATACAAACCCAGGCAGAGACTATCTCCTGGAGTTAAAATATGCATATGTTTTCATTATTTTTTTTGAATTTAAATCACTGCAAGGCTGGTATGCATCAGATTTGATCTCCTAGCACTTGCCTAGCCTGGTTCATCACCCAGTACCAGCATCTCAGCTCAGCCTTTTCATTCTGAGCTTATTGCCACGTATGCACTAGTCATTATGTATTCAGAAATATAGTAAAATGTGATGTTAGAAAAGTTGAGGATTCTAGACTCTCTCTGAGCTACTTCTGAAAGCCAAGGAAGTGTGATGTTGCACTGGTTTTGGTTTTGCAAAGGGCTCTCCTTGAAGTAGGAGGATAAAGTTGACTACTGTGTGTCCAGGAGGAGATTGTACAAAAGAGTGGAGATGACCAAGTGGGAATTGTGTCCATCTCAACAGGAAATGCCGCCTTGCATTCTAGCCAGTTATTGCCATTGGGGAAAGCCAACAGTGTTGACAGATAATTCAGAATTAAAAAAAGAAAACAACACAAAAACCTTCTGGTTTTGTAGAGGATATGTAGGATCTTATAGGTTAAATAGTAGTCATCCAGGGAAATGTCAGAGTGAGTGGGTTGGTGCTAAAATACTCCAGATAATGTGGACAACATGTGCACTAACATATAAGAAACAGCATGATGTGTAACTGATGAGTAAAGCAAGGAGTGGTGGTATTGAGGTTGGAGGGATGGACAGGGCCTCCTGAGCCATGAGAAGAAGCCTGGACTTGCCAGTTGCAGGTGGTAGGAAATGTCAAACAGAACATGGCTTTGTTCTGGTGAGTTCCAGCTTGTGGGAGTGTAGAAGTGGAGGAAATCTGAAGGTGGGGAGACCAACTAGGATTCTCTTAGGAGTTTTGGAGGGACATGGTGAAGGTCTTAACTGGAAGTAAAGGAATTAGGATGGAGAGAAAGGAAGAGATTTGAAATTATTTTGGAGGTAATAGTGTTATAACTGAGACCTCATGATTGATTGGATGTGAGATAAAGGAAAGGGCACTACCAAGGCAGTCCCAAGTTCCTGGTGTGGATCCCATCTCCTGTTGATACAGGAGAAAAGGAAGTTCAGGTGAGAAAGTGAGGCGCTTCATACTCAGCAGTTTGTGGTGTCTGTGGGTCATCCAGGTGATAGTGTACAAGATAGAATGGTTTTATTTGGTTTTGGATAAGGGCATAGGTTTTAATTTAGTTTTATGGGTGTTAATTTAAAATGAATTAACTGAGTTCTAGCAAACTGACAGCATTTGAAAGAAGAAAACTTAAGAAAAAAAACTTCTACTATGTAAACTTCTCACCAAATTAATAATTTGTCTTAATCAGAGTTTTTATTAATTGGTAGTAGGGATAATGCAAAGCTATATGATGCTAGTTATCAGATCACACATCAATCATTTTATGGTATTGATATGGGCAGCTGTTAGAAATATGACTTCCTCTGGTTGTATTAAATATAATTTTACACATATTTTAAGTGTTCCACAAAGAAGCCCAATCACTTTAAACCTGTGTGGTCTTTAATAAATGTGTTTATTTTTTAAAGAAAATCATCAAGCATTTAATTATGTGCAACTTTTAGTAGGCATGTTTGATTACCCTGTGAATAAAACAAATCAAATAGAATCGTTATGATTCCTGCGATGCACTTGTAATTATTTGTAGGAATACAGGGACTTGAGTCAGACTTGTAACTTGAACTACCCTTGTTGGATTACTCGACCTAGATCTCCGCATGATTATCTGCTTTTATAGATTAGCTGTGCAGTTATTCCACCAATCCCTTAGTTTGAGAGATATTAAATAGGCAGTAAGCTGACAAAGTATACATAAATGACCTGTGTCTATAGCATGTATGTGTCCAAACAAGTTTAGATAACATTTCCTGGACATAGTCTTCAGATTCACTTATTCATTCAAAGAGTATTTTTTTTTAATGTTGGATTTTCTTTTTTTTAATATATTTTATTGATTTTTTTACAGAGAGGAAGGGAGAGGGATAGAGAGTTAGAAACATCAATGAGAGAGAAACATTGATCAGCTGCCTCCTGCACACTCCCTACTGGGGATGTGCCCGCAACCAAGGTACATGCCCTTGACCGGAATCGAACCTGGGACCCTTGAGTTCGCAGGCTGACACTCTACCTACTGAGCCAAACGGGTTAGGGCTCAAAGAGTATTTACTAAACATCTATAGCGTACCAGGAACTATTTGAAGCAGTCAGGATTCTCTGATTGAGAAAAATAAAAGAAAGATTCTTTCCTTCATGGAGTCTATATTCCAGTAGGGTAGATAAGCAATAAACAAAACAAATAAGTAAATACATTTAATGTTAGATGGTGGAAACTACTAAAGAAAACATAAGAGAGAGAGAGAGAGAGAGAGAGAGAGAGAGAGAGAGAGAAATCAGTAGAGTGTAAGGAGGACAGGAAGTGCCAGGGTATGAAAGGAAGTACCTGAGCAGAGTAGCCTAAGTGAGAAGGTGATATTTGAAGAGTGGATTAAAGCAGGTAAGGGGGTGAGCCACCTGAGTCTCTCCCTTAAGGAAGAACATTCCACCCAGAGGAAGGAGTCAAAGTCCTTAGATGGAAAAGCTCTGGCAGATTGGAGCAGCAACAAGGAAGCTAGACATGAGTTAAGTGGTAGTACCTCTCTTTTTTTAATTTTTAAAGTTTTTGCTAATTAAAAAAATGCAACTTTTAAAAGTATATTTTCTACTTAAATTACATTAAAATGGTATTTTAAAATCTTCACACACTAGGTTTAGAAATAAAGCAGGCAGTCCCCCAAATGTAGTGACAAAATTGATAACAAAAGTAACAGAAAAGCTTTGCGTTGAGAGCTAACAGGCCAGGCATTTGCTAAGCATTCTAAGTGCACTGGACCCTTTAATTCTCACACACTAATTCCTTGTAATTTATGGAGTTGGAGGAGTAATTTGGTAACTTCTCTAAACCTTCGTTTCCACATTGCTAAGAGATGATGTTAGTGGCTACCTTGTTTTTATGATACAACAGAGTTCCTAACACATAATGAGTACTAAATAAGTGCTGTGATAATTGCTCTAGTTCAATTATTAGGGCATCAGTCATTGGTTTAAACAAGAAATCATTGTTTTCTCAGAGAAGTTACAACATAGTTAAGTCACAGATTTGTTGAACAAACATTAACCAACCCATAATACTTAGATATTTATTTATTCACTCATTTTGCAAAATATTATTGGGCCCGGCATTTAGTCACTAGTGAAATAAAAATAATACCCCTGATTTCATGCTTATAGGCCTGGGGAGGAAATAGGCAAGGAAGAAGATCATCTTTACAACATAAGTTATTTTATAAATAATGATAAGTATGGGGTTCCCTCAGAGATCAGAGAAAAGGCATCAACCCCATATATGGAAGGGCCAGAGACGGTTCCTCCTGTGGGGAAAGCTCATAGGCAGGTAGGTATTGGGTAGGTGATTGGAGGTGGTGAGGGAGGTGAAAAAGCCATATTAAGAGGAGACAATATTAGAGTCCAGACACTAGAGAAAATTGCATAGTCTTCTGTTTGGAGAGTTCAGAGTTGGCAGATGAGGCTGGAAATATAAGCAGGGGCCAGCTTGTCATGAGGCACACTGAGCTGAAGACTTTGAGCTGTATCTGAGCAATACGGGGACTCAGAAGGACTTGAAGCGGGAGAGTGACATGATCGATTTGCATTTTAGGATGATTACTGTGATTGCAATGTGAAGAGTCGTTTAGAAAGGGCCAGAATTAGAGGCAAGGCAACCAATGTTCTATCTACGAGAGGGAACAGATCTCATTATTCGGGGAATAGCTGTTTCTTTGTTTGTTACAACACACTTATTTGAGGGAAAGGAAGGAGAGGATCAATAATAACCATAGCAAAGGAGAAATATAAAGCCAACTCATTTCATTTTCAAAAACATTGCTAGGTTGACTGATTTGTAACTCTCTCTGGGATTTCACATCTATCAAGCTCAAAGTCACGGCAGCTTTTCATCTTAGGAGCCATTAGATGAAAAGCAAAAATTTAAACATGCAGTATTTCATAATTCTTTCTCCCTGTTTCTCAGTCGGACACGATTCCCTGAAAGCCTGGATTTATAGCACTCACACTTAAGCATGAATGATCTACCAGGCCATATCACTGAAATGCTAGCACAGATAAATAAACAACCGAGGAGAAACAGAAGAAAGAAAGTCAGGTTTCAACACATGAAGGATAGCAAGAGAAAAAGCATTCCATCCTGGTTGTTTCAGCAGAATTTCGGTGGCAATCCCTTATCATTGGGGCTTTGAAGAACCTGCAGACCACATTTCTACATTCATAATTTAGGTAATGCAGCTAAATTCATTTCACCTAAATTACTCAGGCAGTTACAGTTACCGTTGATTTTTGCTCAAATCACTTCAAAGCTGTGTCTCAAAGCACTTTTTAAAGAAAATTACCCTTTGCTTCACCTCCTCCAGTTTGTTCTAGGATGGCTTTTCCTCTCATTTTCATTTTCCTCATGATGATGCTGCACTAATGTATTAAAACAAATTATACAAGAAATATGTGACTGTGTGCTTAGGAGACTTGTAAATAATTCCTTGTGAAAGGACTGAAATCAAATTGAAAAGTCCCTTTAACCACTCACCTCTCCTTCCCTCCGCCCCAGTTCCTTCCTCTCTCCCGTGAAGAATTGCTCAGATGGTGTGCTTTCATCCAAACATCTTTTCCTTGCACTCAAGTGCGCACGCACACTAGCACACAAACATACAGTTATGTGATTACTTACTTATTACTTTCTAGAGATAAACTTATGATACCACAGTGGTTACAAGGTCAGGCTTGGAAACAGAATTTTTACCCGTTAATGGTGTGCCCATTGAAACTTACTGTGCCTCCGTTTCCTCATCTACAAAACTGGAATGCTAACATCACATGCCCCACCAGGCTGTTAGGGAGAGTAACTATTTTGATAAATTTAAAGCAGATGAGAGAGTACCTGACAGGAGATACTCGAGGAATGTTAGTTGTTTTTATTATTTTAAGTAAGTTGTAAAACAAATACCAATATTTTCATATACTTACTCTATGACTTGCTTTCTCAGTTAGAAGTACATCTTGGATATTGAGCCTTGTCAGTACTTGGGTTTTGCAATCTGCTGTATAGTATTCCATAGTATGTGGATACCATAGTTAATTTAAACATTCTCCTATTGATAGATATTTAGTTTGTTACCCAATTGGTTTTTTGTGATTGTGAACACTGCTTCAATGAAAATCTTTATGTGTATGAATAATTATTTTGGGGGGTGAATACTGGTATGTGGTAAGCCAGGTTAAGAGGATATGGGCATAAATTCTTTTAGCAGATACTGCCAAATTGACCTCCAATTTATATTTCCATATTGTATGATAATATACATCTCACCAAATCCTTGGCAATGCATTGCCATTTTTTAAAAGTAAGTGACTCATTTTTATCCTATTCTGGTTTTAATTTACACCTCCCTAACTTTAATGGTAAAGTCGAGCCTCTTTCACCTGAGGACTTTGTGAGAGGGAACTAGTGATACAAAATTCTGGCAGGAATGACCAGGCATGTACAATACCGAAAAACAACAACAACAAAAAACTCTAATGTGATTTTGAATATAAATAAGAAAGTCTTAGAAAATGAAGTTGGAAAGGCAGGTTGGGAGTAGAGAGTGAAGGTCTTTGTAGGCCATTGTAAGGTATTAGCACTTTATTTTGGGCAGGAAAATGACATAAGAGAAAATATGTGCTATTTGGAATGGGCTTTGAGTGATGAGGGAGGTTTACTAAGAAAGGAGAATGGAGAAAGGATCTTCTAGGCTAAGGGAATAAAACTGAGAAATTATGGCTCTGGCCCGGTGGCTCAGTTCATTGGAGCATCTTCCATATACCACAAAGGTTGCAGGTTAAATTCCCATTCAGGGCACATACTTAGGTTGTGGGTTCAATCCTGGTTGGGGTGTTTAGGGGAGACAACCAATCTATTTCTCTCTCTCTCTCTCTCTCTCTCTCTCTCTCTCTCTCTCTCTCTCTCCTCTCTCTTTCTCTCTCCAGGATTAAAAACAAACAAATAAAAAATAATGGAAACATGAAGATAGGTGGTAAAATCAAAAGCATGGTGTTGCTCATATATTGAAGATAAATATAAAACACAGAATTGGAGCCCTAGCTGGCTTGGGTCAGTGGATAGAGTGTCGGCCTGCGGACTGAAGGGTCCCGGGTTCGATTCCGGCCAAGGGCACATGCCTGGGTTGCGGGCTCAATCCCCAGTGGGGGTGTGCAGGAGGCAGCCGATCAATGATTCTCTCTCATCATTGATGTTTCTATCTCTCTCTCCTTCTCCCTTCCTCTCTGAAACCAATAAAGAAATATATTTTAAAAACAAACAAACAAACAAAAAAAAACAAACACAGAATTGGATCTGCTTCTTTAAGGAAGTGCTTTGCATGCTATAGGACAATTTAATTTTCATTTCTGGAAAATGAAGGATAATTCATGGGGTACCTGCATTTACTGGGTGCATTCTGTGAGCCAGATTTAGTCTTGGCGTTTTACATTAGGATTTCATTAAATCTTAAAGGACATCTTCAAAGAAAATGTTACTCCGCTGTTGTATGGGTGGCAACACGTTCGGGGAGATGAAATAACTTGTCCTAAATCATACAGTTGGTAACCTTTGGGCCTACGCCTCAAAGCCAGCTCTCCCTGAATTAGTAAGTAAATGCTGGGAGAGTACTATGCACTGTGCTGGATCCAGGGGAAAAACAACCAAGCCAGCACAGTCCTGCCCTCAAGGACAGAGTCCACCACAGCTGTGTTCTTTCTGCTCTTCACTGGATTATAAACCAGAGCTTGGAAAGACCAAGCGACTCAGACCAAAATCTGGAGAAGAGTCTAGACAAGAGAGAAGCTAAAGGTTAATTTTATAATCCAGACAAGAAATTGCAAGGATGAGATGGTAAATGGGGAATAACTATTAACCTGCATTATGGCAAGTTGGCGGTGGATTGAGGGGAGAATTAAAGATGTCCTCAGGGTGTTAAGTTGGGGTGGCTGCATGGCTAGTGATAGCAGGAGCCTGAGAGAAGGGGAGACAAGAATCTTTGGAGGTTAGATCCAGTTAGAGCATTTAAAATAAGTAAGTTTTATTTGGTAGACCTACCTGAAAATCTTAGCATAAGTCACTGGTGACAAATTCCAAGAATATTCTGTGGGTGTGCTTTTAATTAGAAAAGTAATTTATATGCAGAGACAGAGAGATATTGGACAGTAAGCCTGACTTGATTTTTTTTTTTTACTTTCCACTTCTCCTATAAGAAGGCATCTGTGATGTTGAGTCTCTGCAATCTAATTAGATGCTATAGCTATTATTAACGTGTTTTATTTATGGCACACGGCAACATAAAGGTTCCCACTGCTTTACACTTCACAGGAAACACATTTGACAGCTCTGGACTCGGACAACTATCTAGGTTCGTGGGGTTTCTCCCATATGCTATATATTCATTGTCTGAGCACCTAGGATTCTGAAGCAGGTTAAATAATAGAGTGTATCCTTTGAAGGGTTGGGTTGAATAATTTCAGGAACCTATTATTGTCTCTGTGACACCCCTTAGAAAATGATGGTCTCTGTGAGATCACTAGAATAAGATGCTGAAGGGAGAATAAAACACCAACTATTCTGGCTGACAGAATTCTGGGTTCTGCAGCATAATGCATGCTGTCATCTCGGGAGAGAAGACGGGATGATGAATTCCATGCTTATTAGTAAAATAGGTTTCCCACAAACTTCTTATAGCCTCGCATGTGGGTTTTTTATAAGTTGAAAAAATGTCATAGAACCTTCCAGCATTAGCCCTGTCCACCACAATAACAACCCACCTGCCATAAAAGTCAGTGGGGACTACTTGAAGGGTGGGCTTTGGTATTGGTCCTCAGGGACAGCAGCCAGGGTCCAGGTTTGCAGCACTGGCTCATCAACATGTAAAAGCCCTCGCCTGAGTCTGGGTACTTCTTCTAAACTGGTGTTGCCATTTTAAGCCCAGCTCCATCATCCTTGGGATTCTGCAGTGGCAGGAGATCATGCTCCACGGTGCCAGGTCTGCCTTGGGGTCTTGGCAGAACTGCAGTGAGCGGAAATGACACGGGTGGCCTCAAAGCTACTTTTTCAAACCTTTCTCTTAACTCCGATCTCTACTTGCCTTCCCCTTCCTCATGCCCTTTGGTGTTCAATGGGCAGGGAGAGAGAGAGAAACATTGATGTGAGAGAGATATATGGGTTGCTTGGATCGAACCTGAAATTTGGGTACCCTGACTGGGAATCAAACTCATGATCTTCCAGTGCATCAGACGATGCTCTAACTAACTGAGCCACACCAGCCAGGGCCCATCCTTCTTTGATAAAATGTCTACCTTTCATGACCACTGAAAATTCAAATTCCACAAGGGCTGCTGATTTAAAAAACAAACACTCTTTAATCTTTGCACCATCTTCCTGTGTCTTCATAGGGGACCACCTGCCTCGGTTTGCCCGGGATGGAGGCCTTTCCTGGGACTTTCCCTCCTAAAACTGGCACTGTCTCTCCCTGGGAACTGAGGCACCGATGCAGAGGTCATGCTCTAGAGGTCACAGTTCTCCTCAGCGATATGTCTACTCTTCCCACCGGATCTGCTGACCCCAAACCCTGGCCTTTCTGCCCTGTCACTTTGGCTGTCCTAAGGGTCGGTTTGAGGATCGATTTGATTACAGAGTGACACTAAATTTTAGTGGCTGAGACGTATTTGCATGTTTCAGTGGAGCTGTAAAAGGGGCGAATATGAGAGAGGCAGTTCTCCGTGGGCATGTGGGGGATGGTGGTTATCACATCCCCAAACCCCTCCCTTCTGCAAACCAGACACTCCTGCTTCTGAGCATTTGCAGGAGGCCTTGCCCCTTGGGGATTTAGTGTCACCAAGTGAGGTGGCTGGGAGAGTGTGGGCAGGCACAGCATGCGTTTTGGAGGCACAGATCAGGCTGGATCATGATTGGGAAGAGTTCCCTCTAATCTTGACTTTCTAGATGAAACCTTCCACTCAAACATGAACAGACTGATTTAAAGATCTCATTTTCTAGGAATATTTTCCCACACAGCTTTGTTCTGTTTTCAAATCTTGAGTGCTCACATTTGTGCTATTGACAATGGTATGTGTGTGTATAATTATGTATCTGTGTGCATATATGTAATGCATGTGTGTATCCATATGGACACATGTATGATGTATGTGTGCATACATGTATGTGTGTTTACTGTGTATTTGTGAACATATATGTGTTTGTGTACATTTGTTTGTATATGTGTATTTGTTTAATATTCATCCCAACAAGCATCAGAATTGTTTTTCAGTCTTTTGGTGCTAGAACAGCAGGAGTTGAGCAGAGTTACCACAAAGCATTAAAACTTGAGATGTAGTAGCTGCATCTGTTTCCAGTTTTAGTCTACAGATCTGAAAGGTGGGCTTAAGATCAACCAATTATTAAATTTATGATTTCTGGCACTGATTTTTTCTTTAAGCTTTTGCTCCCTTCAGGTTTTCTGTCCCTGGGCCTGCTGCTCTTCACATTCATGTTCCAAATTTTTTATATTTATAACTACTCTCACAGGATAAAAATATGTATAATTATATATGCTTTTCCCATAGTAACCTTTTTGCTCTTTTGCAGTGTTTGGTCATTTGATGACTTTCCCCTCTCAGGTTCGCTCACACTGTATGATCTAGCAAGTGAATCTCCTGTACAAGCCCCTTTCCTTAACTGAGGGTGACACTGTGGAGAGACTGAGACCAACAGCTTTTTACAAACAAATAATGATCATTTGTAATTAGCATATCAATTGTATGTATGGAAACGATGCTTCTGAGTTACTTGAGTGTAATCAGAAGCAGTTGACTTGCCTAAGTAGTTTTAAACATTCTTCCAATGAACTCTGTACACTATTAATTTATTTCGTAAATGTTTGCTTCCTAGATAATATAAAAGAAACTTCTACCTACTGCAAAGGCAAATTAGATTTTGTTGTTGCTGTTGTCTTTAAGCACTTGAAGCCCGGTAGCAAGATTATCACAGAGGAAATCATTCCACAAAGAGTTAGCATCTGTTGGATCTCTTCAAGGGCCAGATGTTCTTTAAAGTGCTTTGTGTATATTAAATTTAATGCTCATAATGGTCTTATAAGTAGATACTCTGTGATACTCATTTTACAAAAGAGCAAATTTAGGCTTGGAGATACTAAGTTCCTTGTTTGACTCACAAAGCTGATAAGTGCAGAAGCTCAAATTCAAACCCAGTACTGGCTACTTAGCTAGATGATAGATGATAGATAGATAGATAGATAGATAGATAGATACATAGAGTTTATTCATTGACTATTTACTGAGCATACAGTAATAAGGGTCACCCTGCCCTTGGACAGTCTAGTGACAGCAGAGTGATGATAAACTGATAAATTACTATACACTGAAACAGATATTAATATTTAGGCCGGAAGAAAGTACTACAAGAGAGCATTAGCATATTTTTTCCCAAGGGATATATGTGGTACTTTTTATAAACTTGCCACTTTTCTTCAGCAGAAGATAATACAGTACATTTAGAACAGGAAATTAACATATTTGAGAAAGGAAAGTATTAAAGTCATAAAGGTTTTTTTTCTGAATATATCCTGTACCTTGTGCAGAGATAGTTCATTCTTAATTAACCAAATTAATATAAATTTTTTAAATGACCTAAAATGCTAACTATGGAGCTATACTAAGCCACAATTATAAGATTTTCCTACCTAAGCCAGCCCTCTTTCTGCTCTCAAAAAGACATGAAAAGGGAAAGCCACCAAGTGATATTTACTTTCTCTTTCTTATCTTTTTTAAGGCTGTGGATTGGTAGGTAAGAGCCTAGTATCCAGTTCATGTCCATCTGTTCTACTTACTACCTGAGGACCTAGGATAAATTTCCTATAGAGTTGTTGTGAGGATATACTGCACACATGGCTGTTAGCAGTGCCTAGCACTTAATAAGCATAAGGGCTCAATAACATTAGAGTACACACACATTTATAAGTTCAGACACACACACTTAAAATAATATCAGAACACATTAGTAGACTAAAAGCAACGCTATCATAATGGTCAATCACCATAACCTCTGTGGGAAAGAAGTACGTCAGTCTTTGACTCTTTTGAACCTTTCCAAGCTGAGGATCATAACCACTAACAGTGAGCCCTTCATGTAGCCTCATGCTGCTCTTTCACTGGCTCGACTCATTTTAGAACTAGGAGTTGACAGATCTTGTCTTGGTCACTCGTTCTTATCCTTCTACATCACACAAAAACTAGTCTACCATGGTCTGCGTTAGTTAATCTAGAAAAGCAGAATGAGGTTGTTGAAAGAGCAATCATCAAGAATCATGAGTTCTAATCCAGCCATGCAACTAAAAAATTTATAATATGGACTAGGTCACAGCCATTCTTGGTGTTTGTTTCCTTATACATTAAGTTGCAAGGAGATAACGAGATTATTTCTAAGGGCCTTTATAAGTATAATGATCTGAGTTTCTGAGCTACTTTTTTGCACTAAAATATATTATAATCCAATACCCTTAAATACTTTTATTCCCTGATAACACCATTTGGCCCTAAAGGAATTATGTGTCATTTAGGAGTCTATTCGGAAACCTAGACTAGATAAACCTAGAATAACTGATAGGTATAGCCAACTCTAGGTTATCCAACAAAGTGTTTAAACAGTTTATCAGCAAGCTGGGTCAGGATTATGTTCATGTAAACCTCACAGAGAAAGACTTTCATATAGACCTGGGCATAGGCCATTGTGCAGTGATTGTGCACAGATAACTCTATTCCTCCCCAGGGCAGGCATTTCTTCCATCTGCAGTCTTGCAAGGGTCAAAATTTAACTACTATCACAGGGGATAGAGCACATATCATGAGCAAATTCATGTATGCAGTGCAATCTAAAATTCTCTCTTAAAGAGGATTTGTAATCAACCAGAAAATCGGGCATACCAAGAAATGCTATCCATTTTGATATCTCACAATGAGTGGGGATAGAAAAACGATTGAATGATCAGAATGCAGCCATGTTTAACTCACCAGCCACTGAGTTGCTAAACTTCCATCAAGTTAACTAACTTTAAAGCTCCCTAGGCTTACTACTGCATGGGATTGCTAACAAAACAAGTATGCATCTGGTTATTTACTGAACTATTTTCTTCCCAGCTTTCTGAATAAAAACATATTCTTTTACTATATATGGCATAAACACAGAAGATTCTGTTTTTATGGTTTAATGCCAGCTTAATATTTTATTTATGCATTTGGAAGTGGTAATAAAATTATTTGAATCCTCCTTCCCATATTGATTTCTATGAGTATCTTTAAAAAAAACAGCAGAAAAAGATAGAAATATTTTCAGGATAGGGATGTCTATTCTTAGTATATTTTAATGTATTTTAGAGAATGCTCATATCCCTCTGCCTTCTTTGCCAGCCCTTACCTCCTTAATTACATCCAGCTTTAACCAGATAGATGCTTGTTGAAAAGTATTATTAAATTAATCCATGTCAATGACTTCCTCAAGTTTCAATATACACAACAAAACTCTAAAAGCCAGAGGCATAGAAACAGGGCACGGATGGAGCTCAGAGGGAAGGGGGAGGGGAGGCTATCAGAAATTAACCAAAGAACTTATTTGCATATATGCATAATCTATGGACACAGGCAATAGAGAGGTGAAGGTCTGGGATAGGTCAGGAACCAGTTGAAGGGAGGCAGACGGGGGACATTTGTATTACTTTCAACAATACGAATGAAATAAATAAATAAAAGCAAGGGAATAAATCTAGAAGTATAGAATTTCCTTTAGAAAGTATCAAAATTTCTTAAGGAAAGTATAGACTTTCAGGTTTTAAATAGAGGAAGGATTTTCACTTGAAAATTAGAAGTCTTCCTAGGTCTCCTCAAGTCACTTAAGGGCCACATTTTCATCCTCCGTGAAAAGGCTGGTGCTGCAAGTTTCAGTGACTGCTCAAACTGAGCTAATTGATACAAAGGATAGTTCCTGAATAAGGAGGGCTTATATATATGGCTGCGATAGAAACAGCTTAACTGTTTACAAATACACTATTATATTTTAAAACATTCAAAAATACTTATCTTGAAATAAGACATACTTTTTAAAAATATTTTTATTGATTTCAGAGAGGAAGGAAGAGGGAGAGAAAGAAAGAAACATCAATGATGAGATAGAATCATTGATTGGCTGCCTCCTGCATGCCCCCTGCTGGGGATCGAGCCCACAACCGGGACATGTGCCCTTGACTGGAATTGAACCTGGGACCCTTCAGTCCGTAGGCTGATGCTCTATCCATTGAGCCAAACCAGCTAGGGCAAGACATACTTTTATTAAGAGTGAAATATAAACTAAGTGAAAAGTAGGAATCAATTATAAACTTTCAGGGCTCAAGGAATTCTTGCTAACAAGTGTTTGTATGTCAATGTGGATACCCATAGTTTGGCCTTTTTTGATGCATGGAACAAGAACTCCATGGGAAAGTAGTCTGCTTTTTTGTTCTTATCTTAAAAGAGAAAGTAAGGAGAGAGAAAACTGCCTTATTCTATTTAAGAAGTTATCCCAAGGGACTAAAAGCACTCCAGAGATCAATAATAGGTTCAGGAGACAAGCATAAGCACTCACAATATCCCTAAGAGAGGCAGAAGAGAGACCCAGAACAATTTTTGAGATAAGAGTTAAGAAATGTTTTGGAAAACAATTAAAAAACAAATTTAAGGAATGTTTGAAATAATATATTCTACGAACATGCTTATATTTCCTCAAATCTCTCTGTAAGAGATGCCTCTTATTTTCCATTATACTGTTCAGTTGTGTAATTTATATTATTTTAACTAAGCCCTGTTAGTGGTAGAAATGAAGAAGCATGGCTCTCTGCCTGGATCTTAGCCAATGGTTCTGTGCACTGGTGAGGAGGACAAAGTAAAAGGTAGATTAAACTAGGAGACCTATTAACTGCAGAGCCAGGAAGAATCTAAATCATTGTCGAAACCAGAGATAGAGCGTCAAGGCAAAAATGTTGGATTCAAAGACCATGGATTCTGCTGTTCATAAACTGCTAACTGTGTTTGGGGACAGCAGAGCAGAGGTGGGAGAGGGTACGCCTGACGGTGCTGCAGGGACTGGATCGCACACCAGCCCTGTGTGTCTCAGCTATTCACTGTAGTGAGAGCCTAATGGTCCCACAGCACCTCTTGTGGCAACTCTAAATTGCAGACGTAGGGCCTAGACTGGGATAATGAGCCTCTACAGGTCTGGCCTAGAATTTCCAGCCCTCTCAAATGAAAGCTAATAGAACCAAAGCAAAAAGTATTCTGGGGACTCATCATCAGGCCTAGAGAATGATGAGCCATTGTTACTGAAACATATAAACACCGAAGTCCTAATATTAAAAAATAAATGAGAGAAGGTTATGGACAACCAAATCACCCAGTTTTCCTTTTAAAGGAGAATTCCATACATGAACAAGTCATGGTGAGGCAAATTACAAAGAAATTGCATGCACACTGAAAATAGAGTTTGTATTGTACAAAGTTTCTTTTGTCCTTCATGTTCTTCCAAAGAACTATAACTAGTAAAATAAATGCTAAGTAAACACCTGCTGAGTGACCAGGTCAATGATTGAGTGAATAATGAAAAGAATGAATTAGTCAATGAACAAGCCTATTTTCCTAAGCTTCAGCCACAGATAAAAATTCATTCTGTCCATCAGTTATTTATAACCCCTGCTCTCTACGTAACCCAGATTTGGCAAAGGAGTGGTTATATAAGTGGCCTCTAGGGCTCACAATGGTCATTTCTTAAACTCTTAATATCTGCCTTTTTCCTGACAAATGACTGAAGCAGTGCTCTTAAGGGTCACCGAATGCCTCATTGCTAAATTCAAACCTTTTTTATCTAAGTCCACATCCACCTTGCTGAAGCAGACCTCAGAATGGAACACAACCCCTTAGCTCTTCTGATCTAATCTGTACAGTAGTAGGAATATGAATCACACGATACAATTGAAGTGGGTTTGAGATGCACTCAGTATGACATCCATATTTAGTTTCCCTTTTACGTGGATTAAAATGTAATCTCAACCTGTTTGGAGCGGCCTTCTCTGCCACCTCAGTGCCACTCTTCGGTGTGCTGGCAGTCTTTCAGCCCGTCTCAGTCCCTATGTGTCTCATCACACAGGTTTCTTCTCTGAGCTCTATCCAGCAAGCAAGTCAGAAAGGCCTTTGTACTTCTATCCTGTAAAGTGGGGGTTATGTCCTCTGTCCTGGGGAATAGCGGAGAGGGAAGGGCATTGTCTCCTTTCCTTCGGGTCTTAGAATGTCTGCTTACAACTTTCCTTGGCCTTGCTTCTGCCCAATTCCAACACAGAGACGCTGTAGAAGGTTTGGGAGGAGTCTCTCTGTGTTTACTTAAAGATAGTTTCTCCAACTATTATCTATGCCATTGTGTTCAAGTGATTATTTTGAAACTCAAAAGCCAAGAATTTATTTTATTTTTTTCCATTTTGTTATAACTACTTTATAGGTATGTGTGCCTCTTTGATCATATTCTTCATAAATTCCGCTGAAAATAAAACTATTTATTATGAAAGGTTTGATATATAACAAGAGTGCCCTCCCCCAAAAAATGTCAGTTTTTGTTAAATTATTATTAGTGTATGAGAATCCCATTTCCCTACATTCTTGCCAATACACTATATTTGAAAATATATATTTATGATTTTTAAATTAAAAATGAAATATTTTGTGTTTAATCTATATTTGTTTGATTACTAGGGAATTTGAACATTGTTCTGTAGATTTATTGTACATATGGGATTTAAAAATTCTTACTTGTCAGGAGTTCATTTGCCCATTTTGCTAGATCTTTATTGACTTATAAGAGTTTTTCATTTGAATATTAACAAATTGACTGTTGTATATGAAAAATATTTTTTTGTTTTTTACCTTTTTATGGTGTGAGAAATTGAAACTTACAATTTTTAAATCTGATTTTGTGATTTTTTTATCTTTGGTATTTTTACTTAAGAATTAATTTTTCATTGCAAGATAATGACTACATTATATTTTAGTTGTTTTATGGTTTTATTTTTACTTTTAAAATTTAATCAATTTGCCTTAACCGGTTTGGCTCAGTAGATAGAGCGTCAGCCTGTGGACTCAAAGGTCCCAGGTTCGATTCCAGTCAAGGGCATGTACCTTGGTTGCGGGCATATCCCCAGTAGGGGGTGTGCAGGAGGCAGCTGATCGATGTTTCTCTCTCATCAATGTTTCTAATTCTCTATCCCTCTCCCTTCCTCTCTGTAAAAAACCAATAAAATATATATTTAAAATTTAATCAATTTGTTATATTTAGCATTGACTGGGAGATTGGGGTCATTTAATTATTATTTGTTCCAGGATCATTATTTAATAATCCTTTTCCCCTTTGATCTAAATTCCACTTTTTTTCATATAATAAAATTGACATACAATGGATCTGCTTCTGGACTCTGTTCTGTTCTGCCTCTCACTACACCAATAAGACTGAACTTCACTCATGGGAATAAATACTTAATAAATACTGATATCTGATAGGAAAGCCATCCTTTATTACTGTTTCTTAATTTTTTTCAAAATTTTTCTGACTAGTACATTTACTCTTCCAAATAAAATTTAGAAATGCCATTCTAAAATGTTAGTATTATATTTTTGGTTATTATTTCTCACCCTCTTAACTTGAAGCCCCAGCCAATCTATTCTGTACCCTAGTGAATCCTAGCCTGATTATAGTTCAACTGCAAAGTACTAAATAATAATGATGATGGCAATAAATCCTATTTGCCACGGCTTCTCGAAATTTCAAACGTCGATATTTTAATATGATACTAATTTCAGATTTGTCACCCAAGAAAATGAACATGGAAACTCTCGCCTTTAAGAGGTGTCACTGTCTTTTCAGAGTGTAGAAGGCGAACACCATGAGAAAGCTGTGGAACTCCTCAAGGCTGCTAAGGACAGCGTCAAGCTGGTGGTGCGGTACACCCCGAAAGTCCTGGAAGAAATGGAGGCTCGCTTTGAGAAGCTACGGACAGCCCGGCGTCGGCAGCAGCAGCAACTGCTAATTCAGCAGCAGCAACAGCAGCAGCAGCAACAAGCGCAGCAAAACCACATGTCATAGGTGAGACGTGCCTTCCTCTGTACAGGGCAAGTCCATTGCATATTGCAGTGTTTGTTTGTTTTTTAAATATATTTTTATTGATTTCAGAGAGAAAAGGAGAGGGAGAGAGAGATAGAAACATCAATGATGAGAGAGAATCAATGATCAGCTGCCTCCTGCACGCCCCCCTACTGGGGATCCAGCCTACAACCTGGGCATTTGCCTTGACTGGGAATCGAAGAGAGATCTCCTGATTTATAGTCAATGCTCAACCACTGATACATACAGGCTGGGCAAGTGTGTGTGTGTGTGTGTGTGTGTTTTAATATGGTTTCTTAGCTGGGATAAAATTATTAGATTTAATAATTAAAAATACAGTCAAACAAATAATAATCTCAGAAAATGTAAATGCAATAGACGCTTGCTTTATGTGTCATTCAGCCACATTCTTTGCAAATGCAAGATATTTTGGAAAATAATATACTTTGCAAGGACCAGGTACAGATGCTTGATAACCTTTTACAAATTAGGGAAATGCAGCCTCTGTGCAAACCCAGATACTCAGGCACAAAGCCAGATGACCAGGGTGAGGCTGAAATCCAGCTCCCCGCTCACTCCCGCGGCCAGTGGCCTTGGCACAGTGCATAGACTCAACAACCGCTAGTGCTGAGGCTGGGAAGACCCCCTTTGGCTAGAAAACTGCTTCACTGGAAAGAATGAAGTAGAGGCTTGTCGGTGTCCATGCTAGGAAAGGTTTTGAAATTCTCTTTAGATATTCATTTAGAATGTGCTCGAGATGCACCTGCCTTTTCCTATATTTCACTTTGTGGCAAAGAATACTCATATTTTTCTATATATCTTAAGAAAATTCAATAAAAAAATCTTAAGAGTCTTTGAAGTATCTGCTATGTGCTAGGCCCTTCTCACATGTTTATCCCTCACCCTCAGAAGAACTCTTTAATGTAAGTATCATGAAAACCCACTTTTTTAGATGAAGCTTCAGTAATTTCAGTGGAGTCCCCACAATCATAGTTACAAGTAGCACAGAATTATTTTACTTTTCGCTCTACCAGGTATTTCATCTGCTAACATCAGGTATTCTGGAGTCATCTAAATTTATCTTGCTATATTTTGGAGGCCACAGCTTATATCATTAGATATCCCTACACTATGACATCTGCAAATGTGTGTTTGAAGTGAGGTTCAAATGCTCTTAGAAAAATGACAAGGGGTAGTGGTGATTTTAACTCCTTCAATGTCAGATTATTATTTGCACAACCAGAAACATTGGATATGACATGAGACTTTCAATTTTTTGTGACACTTATGAAAAGTAGAAGCTACATGGAGAAGTCAAGAGTATGGGATTTGTCCTCAGAGAGTTGGGAATTCAACAATCTATCTTGCTTTTATAGCCTCCTAATCTTATTATATATACATCTTACTTTGATGTCTTTATCTAAAACTCCATTCCATTCTAAAAGCTACATTTATTCAACAATAAATATTTATTTAGCACTACGATGGGCAAAGTACTGTTCAATAGGCTGAAGAACCAGCACAAGCTAAGAAAAATCCTTGCTCTCATGGTGCTTACATCCTGGTTAGAGGACATAGTTAATAAACTAGTAAATTAAATTATCCTAGAGGGACCAGTATTTTGCAGAGTTAAAATTGGGTGCTTTGATAGAGACTGGTTAGATCATGACTTTCAACTAAGTGACCAGGGAAAACTCCTCAAAGGAGGTGACATTAAACTTGAAATAGAATGATTAGGAGAAGATAGAAACGAGCAGAAGAGGAGGAGAAAACCAGTGTAGTAGCTCTAAGGCTGACATGAGCTACTTGATGTTTGAGAAGCAGAAAGAAAGCCAGGGTGGTGAGGGAATAATGAGAAGGACAGTGAAATAGATGGGGGCCAGGTCACAGAAAGCTTTTTAAACCACTGAGGGAAGTTAGATTTTATTGCAATTGAAGCCACTCAAGGTACTTAAGGAGGGGAGTGACATGATCTGACTTAGGTATTAAAAATGATAACTCTAGCTGCTATCAAGAGAATAGATTATTGCAGGCAAGAGTGAAAACAGAGACCAATTAGGAGGCTATTAGGAGTCTAGACAAGTGATGTAGTGGTTTGGAATAGGATGATACCATCAAGAGAGAATGCTATGGATGCTCATGGACAAGTAATGTTGTCCATATCCTTCTCTCTCATCCATTCCGAATGTAAAGGTACTTTACATTTACACTTTCAAATCCTTTCAAACATCTCTTTGCTAATAACAATTCACTATTTTTTAGTCAAGCATTGACACTCATTTCACTAACTCATTTTCTTCCATCCTCAATATTATAGACTTGTACCAATTCTGCTCATTGACATGCCACTGGCCCACAGTAAATTTTTTCTGAAGTATTTTGAAAGAAATATGTTGCCATTCTGACTTCTGAGGTCTTACTAAAAACTTACAGCATTATGCCCACTCAATCATCTTTGGAAGTATACAGCTTGGCCATAAATAGGTATTTGCTGGGCCATAAACTCAACTTCATTTCTCTGTTCCATCAGCCTTCATTAGGTCACTTCAGAATTTCCTAATGTCTCATCACCAAAGACTAACATTTTTAATAAAAGGCAATTACAAATGGTGTTTTTTTTCTTGCACATGATGTGGTAAAGCTCTATGTAAGTGAACATTAACTTTATATTTATACTCGCCAAGACAACAATTTCAATCTTACACAGGCATGGACCCTTGAGATAAAACTGTGGTGACCATTTCAAGTACAAGCAGAATAAAACCAAGTCATGTCACCCAGGGATTTTATGGTGAATTTATAGTCAGAGACCTACATTAGCTCTTGTTCAACTTTTAATTAATTAAGATTTTTAAGGATTAAATGAGATTTGCTACACTTGCTAACTCATGCTATGGTGGCTTTTGCAAAGACATTTGAAGCTAATTTGACATATTTACTTTGAACAGATCTCTGATATTTTTTAAGTATGACAAATCAAGAAAAGATTAGGTAAAGCAAAAGACTTGTCAGATATTACCTTATTGCTTATCACACAAAATATAATTTCTATTCTCTAAATTAGAAATAACTTTTTAAAAAATCTGAGATGGTATAAATTATGGAGTAATTAGCATGGTAACTGCTGGATACAAATGGAAAAATATGTTGCATGTGGATAGTATGTAGAGAATGTCCCTTATACCTACTTCTAATATTAAACTTTATTGAAGTAAAATGCAGTTGTTTTTTTCTCCAGCTTCCATGTTTGGTAATAAGAAAGAATAGATTACATTTTCTAAAATGTAGTAGACATGATCACTATACAATTATATTATAGAATCTTAAACAGAGAGTATGAATACAGGGTTTTTTTATCTATACTCACTTTTCAAAATTTTATTTTTAATTTACAGTTTAAATTAAATGTTATTTTGTATTAGTTTCAGGTATACAGCATAGTGGTTAGACAATCATGTCCTTTACAAAGTGGTCCCCCCAATATTGCAAGTACCCACCTGGCACCATAGGTAATTATTATAATACTAGAGGCCTGGTGCATGAAATTCGTGCACTTGGGGAAGAGGTCCCTCAGCCTGGCCTCTGCCCTCTCACAGATGAGGGACCTCAAGGGATGTCCGGCCCTCATGGGATGTCCAACTGCCATGGAGGCAGGAGAGGCTCCTGCCACCGCTGTGCTCGCCAGCCGTGAGCCCGTCTCCTGGCTGAGAGGCACTCCCCCTGTGGGAGTGCACTGACCACCAGGGGGCAGCTCCTGCATTGAGCACCTGCCCCCTGGTGGTCAGTGCACGTCAAAGTAACCGGTCATTCCGCCATTTAGTCGATTTGCATATTAGCCTTTTATTATATAGGATTATTGACTATATTCCCTATGCTGTACTTTACATCCCCATGATTGTTCTGTAACTACCAATTTGTAGTTCTTAGTCCCTTCACTTTTCCCCCTCACTCCCCCAACCCTCTTCCTCTCTGGTAACCATCAGTCTGTTCTGTGTATCTGTGAGTCTGTTTCTATTTTGTTTGTTTATTCACTTTGCTCTTTAGATTTTATACATAAGTGAAATCATATGGTATTTGTTTTTCTTTGTCTGACTTATTTCACTTAGTAGAATACCCTTTAGGTCCATCCAAGCTGTCACAAATAGTAAGATTTCATTCTCTTTTATGGTCAAACTAGAGGCCTGGTGCACGAAATTTGTTCATGGGGGTGGGTGGTGGTGGTGTGACTCTCAGCCCAGCCTGCACCCTCTCCAATCTGGGATCCCTCTCACAATCCGGGACTGCTGGCTCCTAACCGCTCACCTGCCTGCCTGCCTGATCAACCCCTAACCACTCCCCTGCCAGCCTGATCAATGCCTAACTGCTCCCCTGCTGGCCTGATTGCCCCTAACTGCCCTCCCCTGCTGGCCCGATTGCCCCTAACTGTCCTCCCCTGCCGACCTGGTTGCCCCTAACTGCCCTCCCCTGCAGGCCTGGTCCCCCCCAACTGCCCTTCCCTGCTGGCCATCTAATTTCCACATAGGGGCGGCCATCTTTGACCACATGAGGGCGGCCATCTTGTGTGTTGGAGTGATGATCAATTTACATATTACCTCTTTATTATATAGCATAATATTCTATTGTATCCAATAGTCTATTGATGGGCACTTGGGTTGCTTCCATTCATGGCTTTTGTAAATATCACTGTAATAAACATAGAGGTGCATATATTTTTTTGAATTAGTGTTTTTGAAGTTTTACATTAATTCAGCTTTAAGCATCTTATTTTTTTTAAAGACTGACTTTATATACATCCATAAAATATGGAAATATATACTTTATATTTTACCTAGATTCCAAATAATAAAAATAGAAAAAAAGAGGAGTACTTCTAGAAATGTTAGCATTATGAGGAAGTCTAGACCACAAGCCTTTTTTATTTCTCTGACCTCCTATTGCTGGAGCAAGGAAGGAGAATTCATTTATATTCAAAACCAGGCAGGATCTTAGCAGATGTACAAAGCAGCTGGCATTTGCCAGAGGCCTCACCGACTCTTTTTTGTCCTCCTGCTCTTCAAGCCCTCATTTCCTTATTTTGTCCACCACTGAGTGTTCTATACCTTCCAGCACCATGGCCTCAGCCATGGCCGGATGGTCTGATCCAGGGAACACTGCCAGAGCTGCCAACCAGGCACTGGGAGGACCAGGTCCCAGAGGGTGATCGATAAAACTCAATCCAAGGAACCCAGAGTAACCAAGCTAAAAACTGGACCAGAAATAACCATCATAATGCTGGATGCAATGCATTAAACTGTTAGGCTGTGCCAAGAACTCTTTTAAGAACTTCATATATGTCCTGGCTGGTTTTACTCAGTGGTCAGAGTGTTGGCCTGAGAACTGAAGGGTCTTGGGTTGGATTCCAGTCAAGGGCACCTACCTCGGTTGCAGGCTCAATCAGGGCCTGTGCGGGAGGCAACTAATGCATGTGCCTCTCTCATATCGGTGCTTCTGTCTCTCTTCCTCCCTTCCATTCTTTCTAAAAATCAATGGAAATATATCTTTGGGTGATAATTAACCAAAAAAGAAAGAAAGAAAGAAAAAGAAAAAAGAAAGAAAGAACTTCATATATATTAAATTGTTTAATCATCACAATAATCCTATGGATATTAGGTACTGTTTTTAAACTCATTTTAAAGAAGGAAACTAGTCATGTTGGATTTTTAACATTCTGTTGACAATGTTTTTCAAAGCTTGTAAGCAATAGGGTAGTGATTCATAAACATGGGCTTCGGAGCCTCTGTTTCTTCAGTGGCACCTGCCCTCAAATTCCTCTGTCTCTCCTCACAGACACATTCCCATGAGCTTTCCAGAAATTCGTTCTCAGGCCGCTTAGAGTTAGAGCTATCCAACTCACCCTCACCACTTACTTTCAAGGCAGTGCCCCATACTTCAAAGTACTTCATTATCACAGCCTATTAGTTTCCCATAGCTGCCCTAAAAAATTACCACAGATTTTGTTACTTAAGAGAACACAAATTATCTTGTAATTCTGTAGGACAGAAGTCCAACATAGTCTCACTGGGCTCCAGGAGGCTCTGGGTGGACATCATTTCCTTGCCTTGTCCAGTTCCCAGAGGCTTCTTGCATTCCTTGCCTTGTGGTCCCATCGTCCATCTTTCAAACCAGCAATGGTGGCAGAGGCCTGCACTGCATTGTGCACTGCATCGCTCTGAACTCTGTGTCCATCATCACATCCCCTTCCCTCACTCTCTTCTCACTCCCTCTTCCACTTTTCATTATACTGGGCCCACCTGGGCAATCCAGGGTAACCTGCCTATTTTAACATCAGCTGCTTAGCAACCTTCATTCTATCTACACAACCTCAATTTCCCTTCACCGTGGAATCTAACATATTCACTGGTTCTGGGGTCCATTATTCTGCTTACCAGAATGGCCCATTTAAAAGTTAGCAAAGTGCCCGGCTGGCATGCCTCAGTGGTTGAGCATCAACCTATGAACCAGGAAGTCACAGTTCAATTCCTGGTCAGAGCACATGCCCAGGTTGTGGGCTCGATCCCCAGTAGGGGGCGTGCAGGAGGCAGCCAATCAATGGTTCTCTCTCATCATTGATGTTTCTATCTCTCCCTCCCTCTCCCTTCTTCTCTGAAATCAATAAAATTATATTTAAAAAATAAAAAAGTTAGCAAGGCAAATTAATCAGTAGAATTTAAACTAATGTGGGAAAAAAACACTAACCTGTTGAACTATAAATCTTGGGAAAGAGGAAAATATGAGACACTTGGAGCAGATGGTTCTTCTCCTTGGGCACTACAGTGACCCACATTGTGGGTGCCCAGTGTCCCACAGGCCCACTCCCCCTCTTGATGGATGAGGAGACCCAAGATTCTTACTAAAATGTAGTTGTTCTGAGACCCACTTCCTTGGGACATGTAAATACATGTATGATAAATAAATGCATTAAAAACAGAATCTCTAGATCTCTGCCATTTGGGACTAACAGGAAGTTTTAATCTAAGGTTCAGTGAAATAGTCTGCTGTGGAGATTAAATAAGCAAAAGCATGTAAAACTCTGACCAAAACATGTGGCAAGTAAATGAGCACCCAGTAGTAGTAGTTGTCGTCACGGTCGCCCGTGTTGTAGTTGTTAACATGTCCTTGACGGATGTCATGTGTACTAGTAATGTCTTGTTAGGTGTCTTCTGAAGAAGCGCAGTGGCCTCGTGCCTGGTTTCAGTTCCACTGTGTGAGTCCACAGGAGATGCCAGTGGAGAGGTTTTCCAGTCTGCAGACTGAAACAGTGTAAGAATAAAGTCCATGACTTTCAGATTAATCACCAGGGCCAGGATTAAGTAAACCTTGGGTCTATGGCTTTGAGGCATATCTCTGGAAGGCATGGCAGCTGAAGAGTGCAAGTACCCCCCCCACACACACACACATGCACACATGCATACACATGCATACATACACATACACACGCGCACACATGCACACATCAACCAGAACAATTTGTTAACATCTGTTTTGTATATTGTGCTCTGAATTCATAGAAATAAAAAATATTTGCAGCTTTAAAATCAAAGGTTGAAAACCAGTGTTCTCTCTGAAAGAAATGACTCGTCACAGTGGAAGAGTGACAGGTCTCAGAGGAGAGTTTGGGGAAGGCTGCTCCCCCAAACCTGACCATATGGGCAGCTGCCCGCTCGGTTGTAGCTGATGTCAGGCTGGCCTTGTGGGAGAAGAAACAGACCTAATATCTGCTTCGGAGGAGGAATATTGGTGCTTCCTGCAAGAACACCACTAACTGCCCCTCAGAGTCATATAAAGCTTAGCTATTCTTTGTCTTCATGGAAAAAAAAAGTTACCTGGAATTGGGAGGAAGAAATGTTTTACGTTTAAGATGTTTCCAAACTGGTGTTCTTTATTTCATTTTAGGGAACAACTGGTGTCTTTTTCATCCTCATTCAGCAATTACTTCCTTTGGAAACATCAGTGTTTGTTGTTGTTTTTTTTCGTATATGGAAGATTGTGTATGAATGGTAGCGCCCAAAATAATCCTTGCTGTTCTCACAGAGCACATGCTCTTTTGATATTTTTAGCAAATTGTAGTTGACAAATGAATGCTAATCACCGATTTCTCTTCACTCTTTTTCCTCTTTCAGGTCCTTGAAGTGAAGCTACTTGATCAAACATCCGATAGTCACAAATTTGAAACCGTGCTTCTGAATCCCAGCACATAGTAAAAAGAAAAGACAACACTGATAATTATACCTGTCAAGAAGCTGTGAACGCGTGGTGTATAAATTCTTTACCAAGGCAACTCGACACCTTCTTTATCTGGGCTGAACCCGGGCTGCTCGCTGCTCTTCACACACACAGACCTTCCATTCACTGCAGTGGGAATTCTGTGTGCCAGTGGAGAGGTTTTCCAGTCTGCAGACTGAAACCGTGTAAGAATAAAGTCCATGACTTTCAGATTAATCACCAGGGCCAGGATGAAGTAAACCTTGGGTCTATAGCTTTTCCAGAGATGAACAAAACCCTCATTAGGCTATAGTTCAAACTGCATCAGTTCAATATTGTCGCCACTTAAAACCTACACATTGCCCCTCACCCTGACCTGTTTCACGTCCATACTGCTGAGCTGTCAGAATTAGAAATTCAGTTAATTGCAAAGTCAACATCTTTTCCCCTCTTGAAAACAAGTAATTATACTATATTTATACTCTCTTCAGGTTCTTGAAGCAATTGGCTTTTTGTTTTGTTTCCTTGAATTTTATTATGCATTAATAGAGTAGGCCGATATAGCTCAACTTTTAGTTTGCTAGAAGCAAGGATAGAGAAATCTAGTACTGTATTTTTTTTTAATTTAAGCATTGCTTGTATTTATTATTAATTCTAACAGAATATGATGTATATTTATTCCACAAAATATATATTATGAGAGTGTATTTGTTACAAACTTAGGTCTTACCTTACCAAATATTATGAATCTGGTAGGAGATCATTATTAGCAAAGGACCTGGTTTCATGAACTGATCCTCATATGATATTTATATATAATCCTGCACTCAATATTATTTTTTAGGTTTTATATTTTTGATTGATAAGCTCTAGAGAAATCTACGCTCTTTCTACCTACACTGATGTGCCGTCATAGAAGTCTATTTGATATTTTAAAGCTTGCAGATTTAACAAAAACTAAATTATAATACGTGTGCATATATATACAAATATGTATGTCATACAAAGTTTACATAAGTTTCTTCAAATATAAAATGGATATTTTTGTCAATCTAAGATCCAAAGTATTATTCCTTTTAAAATTAGGCATATGTAAACCAGTGATACTAATATTGTAAATGAAAAGATACTGCTGCTTCTAGGGGGTAAAGATACCACCTTCATTCCATGATTCATGTAAGTAAATAGACAATGAGATAATCATCTTTCAGAAACTATAATTTACTGGGAAATGATCTGTTAGAGCCACATATACAGATGATAACTTTTGACTTATGGTAAACCTAGGCACCTAAGTCTGATTTTACTCTATGGAATGAATAGGAAGCAATAATTATTTGGGTACTTAAATATCTTAAGCACACAAGTGTACCTGGAAAAAGAATAAATATCCAGTTGAAGTATTCTAGATCATTGAAACCGAAGCAAGTATTTGAATATTCCCTCTTCTCAAATGCAGAAATTGATCACCAAAGATAAAATAGAATTCACATTTCAGACAGTCCTCCAAATTAAAAATCCATAAAGCTCAGTTTAGGAACTTTTTTCATGAAAATAAACGAATCAGAATTACTCTACACATTTTAGTTGGCCCTGTCAGGTGATGATGTTGTCAATGCCAAGTTCTGCCTACTCTTCATAGCCCATCACCCAGCAGAGGATAAACAGCAATGAAACTAGGAGGTGCACCAACTTCAACAAGATTGTGCTGTAGTAACAGATTCTCAGGCTTGAAAACATCATTTGTTTTACTAGATAGAGGTGGGTGGAGGGCAAGGCTGAGGACTCTGAACATTGTGTAAAATAGGTTTGCAAAAGAGAGAAGCATGACTAAAGGGAACAAATGGATACTGCTTGAGCATTATTCAGTTTGAAAGAGGTAGTTCTCATTTTTATAAGAAAAATTTAATAAAACATATATTTTAGTTATCATTTAACAAAGAAATATTAAAGGTATTCAGGCGATGCCACTGATTCTCAGAAAGGGAAGTCATTGAACCTTTGTAATGAGGAAATGGTCATTTTGACACATTTTAATACATTGTATAAATTTGGAGCTTAAGGTATGTTTTTATTTAGCTGTATTTGGTTAATGTTAAATTATCATGTTTTAACATCAATATAAATATTTTCATGGAATTACAGAACAATTAACAAATGAGCAGATACCTTACATTTGTGTTTTCTAGAAGTCCTTGTATTTTTGTGCTTCATTTGCATAAAGATAAATGCTAATAAATGTATGCCAGGCCCTTTGTCACAGTGGAGGGGCAATCCATCACACCTAAGACATCTAAGGACCGATTACATGTCCCAGTGTTCCTGCATACAAGTTCCAGTCAAATGGCCACATTTTTTCAGTAAAATCTAGTTGTTGAAATGTAAATCTTCCCCTAAAGTTTTAATCAAAAGTAACTATGCCTAAGACTTAGAGAGGGGAGGGGAAAAATAAGCGCCCAACCGGCATGGCTCAGTGGTTGAGCATCTATCCATGAGCCAAGAGATCATCAGTTTGATTCCTGGTCAGAGCACATGCCCAGGTTGGGGGCTTGATCCCCAGTTGGGAGCGTGCAGGAGGCAGCTGATTGATGTTTCTCTCTCATCAGTGTTTCTGTCTCTCTGTCCCTCTCCCTTCCTCTCTCTCTAAAATCAATAAAAACATGTTATAAAAACAAAAGATTTAGAACACTTGTGGTTCTCTAAAGTTTCCCTGAACCTATACATAGGGAATGGAAAAAGTGACAACTTGTCTTAATGCTCTTTATTATTAATGATCATTTTAATCACTACTCTTATGTCCAAAATCATAATAAAGATATAATAGTTGCTCTTACATGAAGCTCAGTCTCTAATATAATAAACAAATTAGATATTAAAAGTTAAGGGGGGGTCTGTTGTTACCATTCATCAGTGATCCTGGTGAATTTTAGTTCTTTCGCTCGGTTAGGTTGGTGGCTGGATTTTTCTAAACTCTTTTTTTTTTTTTACTTTGAAGGCAAGTACCTGTACCAAACTTTTTCACTGGGCATTTATCTTTTAATTCTGATACCATTTGAAATTGAAATAGAACATCCTTGGGGAGATAATGAGTTCAAATTACAATTGACTTTGGAAAGAATAACAGATTTTCCATGCTTCATGTAATCAATAGGAAATTCTCTGTGAATTACCACTATTTTGTAAGACAATGCTAAGGTCTAAAAACAAAACCTAGCACCTTGGGGCTTCAAGCCTGTCTCTGAAGAACTTGCCTACAGATGAATCGCACCAATTTACAAATGCAGTTTTCAACCAGGACAAATCAAACAGGTCTGATAGCAGTGTATTTTACTCAGCTGTCTGTAGGACTCCAAGACGTTGTAATGTTTTGTGGGCATTATTTTAAACATCTATAGATGTTTGTGGATATGTGAATAATATCTGAATTTCTCAACTTCTAGCTAGTATGTGTTTAGCCTACAGACTCAGCCTGTTAGACCAGCTTTAGAAAGCATTGCAGAGTGAAAATCAATGCTCTAGGATTCAGGAGGCCAGCATAAGGCAAGATCTCCCCAATCTTGGGATGGTCCTACCCATCTCGACCCTCTCTCCATCAAAGACTCAATGAGGAAGGGCTGTGACTGTCTCATGGACTGCCGTATCCCTGGCGTCTGATATAAGGTCTGGCACAATATAGGCAATCAATATTCATTGAATGAATGAATGATAGAACAGGTGGGTACACAAATAAATAAATTTTCCTCTGGTCACTTGAAAATTTTTACCAACTTATACTAATTGGCACTATGATTTATGAATTTCATAGTGAGAATTAGAATGGACTCTTCATAAATATTTTCTAGATATGAGTTTGGAATCAATTACTTTGAAGGCTTTAAGTATTTGAGGACATTTACACAAGGAATGATTTGGGGATTCAGAGTTTCCATAATGAGTAAAATTCAACCTTTCTAGTTCTTTATGAAAAGACCTTGGCAAGGATAATCTAAACATGGAATTCCATTAATAAATTTTATAAAATATATGTTTTTATTTTTTAAAATAAGAAAAGTCACATCCTCAAGCATATTATTAATATCCCCTTTGATATTTATTAACTTTTTTTCTAAGGAATTCATAGTAAGTGGAGTTACCATCCCTAAATCTTGCCTTGCTTTCACAAGATCACTCTCATATTTGATTCCTAGAATGTATCTGAATTTAAGCTTAATCACACAGCTATTAAAACTTTTTCATGTGTTTATTCATTTACCAAATGCTCATTGTGTAACTAATATGTGGTAGATTTTGGAAATACAATGGCAAATAAGACAGACACAGTGCCCTCATGGAGCTTACTGTGAGGAACTACTCTACACTTACACTAGCAATAACTAGAGTTTCCTGTTCATCAGGTTCCTTGATAAAGAAACTAAAATCCCTAACCCCATGCAAATCATGAAGACTTCGTGCACATATTCCTGAGCTGGGTTTTCTAAACACACCACTCAAAAATGCTGCTTAGTCTATCCATACACCATAGTTATATCCCAATGAGGTACGTAAGTATAATTTACTCAGAACTAACATTTAGCTCTTACTGGGTTCTACTGTGCTCAGTACTTTCATAGACTCTCTCATTGAATCCCTTCAACAATTCTACTAAGTAGTTTCCATGTTATAGACAAGAAAACTGAAGCACAGAATGTGACTTGTTCAAGGTCACACAACTAGCAGGTGGAATTAGGATTTGAACCCATGCACTGTAACACAGGAGCTCATGTGTCTAATCATCATCTGTGGCTTGGGGGACACCATTACATTAACATAAATGAGTCACTGTATATAAAACACTTTGAAATTGTAAAGTAGTATACAAAAAGATATTTGTAAAGTATTCATAGTCAACAAACCATGTAAGTGGCAGAAACAAAACACAATCTTATGTTGTAGCTTCCTCTCATGAACACTTCAAGCCAGAGTAGTGGATAAAAGTACAGGTCCAGGAAACTTCTGACATGTGATAAATATTCTAATGATTTTTCAGAATTACTGATTGTTAGCCACTGTGTCTATTTGGTGCTACAAAAAAAAACCCTGAAAGAAACAAAATCCCTTGCTATAAGGGCTTATAATAAATACACAGTGTGGAGATGAACCAAGGATAGTTCACATTTATAGGAAAAGATGGGCAGTAGTACTATTTTCTCACCATTGCATGTGATTGTGTCTTTCCAATTGTTTTTATTATTTTTCTGAAAGAGCTGCAAAATTGTGCAGTGGTTCAACCTGACCAAAGTGGTATTATGCTGCTGGGAAGTAAAAATATTAAACACTAGACTGGAAGTATTGTCTTCATTGTCAAATGACTTTAAATTCTTTTAAAGCATGGACGTAGAAGGATTTTTAGATGCTGAAGGCACCTGAATATCTGGACACCAAGTTCCTCTATTCCAAACCATAGTGTGGGGTTATACAATTGAGTGGTTAGGTTCTGAAGCCAATAGGAAAGGCAAATTTAAGGTTGGCCTGACTACAATCCAGTAGATCAATGTCCATACTTCCAGAGGCTAGCAGGAAACGACACCTTCTGTGGGAACAGTAAACTCATGGCTCCCTATCATTCACTCATAAAGAGGAATCACATGCATTATTTAAATTTGTTCTCTCTCTCCCCCTCTCAGTTAAATGGGCTTGTGATGCAACTTAAATGCTGTTCCATATCGGTGGAAGCAAGGAGTCGTCTTAAGATAACTTTTTATCCCATTCTTTCCTACTACCAATTAGATCCTTCTAAATAGTTAAAGTTTTGGGAAATTTAGCTTTACACACAATACACTGGTGGATAAATTAAAATGCCTTATGTTCAAAATCATACTTGTTGACTTCTCTCTGTCTCCCTTTTGACAACTTTATTTCTAAGGATATTACCATTCTCTGCACAAATGTAGTCATCCTTCTCACTTCCATTCACATCAATTCTTAGATTCTTTACATTTTACCTTGACAAGGTCTCTTGAAACTGTCTTCTCTTATTCATTTTCACTATTTCTACCTATGTATGCACCCTACTAGGACTCTTGTGAGCTTTTAACTATTTTCCCGATTACCTCGTTTCCCCTTGTTTTTCCTACAACTGATGCTAGATAAACCCCCTGAAGCTATTCCTTTACACACATAAGATTCTTAGTCAAGATTCTCTGAACCAAAACACTAGTATGGTATTGGGGACATTATAGTGTCCTCCTATCCACAAGTACAACATATAGAACAAGAAATGTGATGCTATTGAAATCTGGTCATTGGACTGTGAAATACAACCATGAGGTTCCATGCCACTGAAAATGTCACAAGTTAAGGAAATTAAATATTACAAGAGAATAACAGTGTTGTATGGTGAAGATATCTACCAAGACTGCATGCATCTGATTATGACCTACCAATTCCAAAGTATTTGCTTGGTGTGTGTGTGGGGGGCGGGGGGCGAGGGAGGGAAGGGGGATGTGAATATGTGGGGACAGGCAAATGTGCTAACATTAGGAAGAGGTATGGCTTATGGTGTGTATTTTTTCTACTATATAGCATTGCTCTTTTAGCCTTCCTATTCTATCTTGCAGTTCAAGGTCACCACTACCTATTCCTGGAAACTGTCCCAAATTTCCTGCTCCTGAGGTTTTATTTCTGAAATGCCTCTTTCCTTACCTCATGTATGCCCAAAAAATATCTTCAATTTTAAAAGCCAATTTCCAATGGTACCTCTTCCAAGAAACTTTTTTCTAATTTTTCCAGGCCTGATGTTATCTACTCCATCATCAATTCCCATTGTGATATTTTAATCTCTCTTTAGGGCTTTTTCTTAGCTTGTCTTATAGTACACCCATTTGTGTCTTTATCATCATAAGTCTCCCTGCAGTTACTAATCATGCATGGAGTGAGTGCTTAATATTTCTTAAATGGAACTACCTTTTCCTTGTCAACTTCACAGAATGGCTTCTGGGTTATTTTAGGATCTATTTCAGTCCTCTGTAGCACACACAAAAAGTTCATCTGAATAGAGAACTCAACACTAGACATTTTTAAAGGAGAAAGGAGCTTTAATTATGGAATATTTTGATTTTAAGCAAAAATAAAAATAAAAGTGTGATATTTATAAACCAAATGAATGCAACATCTAACATAAATGTGATATTAATTTAACTCTCCCTCCAACCCCCACAAGGATAAAAAACACAACATCCTAACAGAAAATTCCCACAAATAAACTAAGATGCACTTTTTTCATTCTTTAAGTTAAAATAATTACAAATAGAACTTCAAGAAATATTCTACATGAACACAATACAGTTTCAGAGTCTAATTGCAACCTGCCCAATAAATCTTGTTTCCTGTGGGTGTTCATTTATTAACTGCATTGTTGTGTCTAAAAAGACTGTAAGAGTGAGAGATTGACTAGCTCCCACAGGAGACCCATGGAGGGTCTGTACTTGGATTTTTTGAATTACAACTTCCCAGCATCTGGGTCTCAGCTTTATAAAGACAGGTTCACTTTTTCTTTTCTAGGAAACCTGGGGAAAGTCTCAGTTAACATCTGTTTTCTCAGAGTAATTATTAATAGCACCCTCCTTAGCTTTCAGAAGTACCTTAATTTAGACAACATATTATAGTGTCAACCTGACTAGAAGTGATAAAGCACTGGGATGATGGTTCACATTAACCTTCCTCAATTCACCAGATAATTGGAAGCATTCTTTTTTGTTGTAAATAACTGAAAAAAGATTCAATAGAGCTTGAGTAAAAAGAAAAAAAAAGTAAATAACCACTGCCAAAGATCCAGGGTCTCGATGTTGATACAATTTTTACCTCTTCATTCCTCTCTCTTCCTCAACTCTACTTGTCTCTCCTCTTTTTGTTTGTGGCCCTTGTTATTTATGCTATAGTCAGTTCCTCTCCTACTCCCGTGCAGTACCAGAACTCAGCTATATTTCCTTTACTGTATATCCGTGGTCGGCAAACTGCGTCTCACGAGCCACATGCGGCTCTTTAGCCCCTTGAGTGTGGCTCTTCCTAAGCCTTAGGAGTACCCTAATTAATTTAATAACAATGTACCTACCTGTATAGTTTAAGTTTAAAAAATTTGGCTCTCAAAAGAAATTTCAATCGTTGTACTGTTGATATTTGGCTCTGTTGACTAATGAGTTTGCCGACCACTGCTCTATATCCTTAGAGCTATTAATCTATAAGAAAAACCAGACTCCCTTCTCCAGAATCTGTATCATTGAGGTAGACTCTGACTGGCCCTTCTTGGCTCTGGTGCTCACCTCTGGAGGCAAATCACTATGAGAGAAGTGATACGATCAGCTATGCTTGGGTAACATTCTCAGGCCTCTAGAGTGTCTACTTACTAGCTGTAGGAAAACCAAGATAGGAAGCACACTAACAGTTCTATAAGGCACACTAAGAAAACAACTACAAAAGAGATAAAATATCAAAATGAGGGTTCAATTTCAGGTGAGATAACACATTATCTGAGGAAATCAGAAAAAAAATCTTCTTGGAAGAGATACCAGTTGAAATGGGTGTTGAAAGTTGAATGGGATTTGACAGGTATGGAAAGAGTCTGGAACAGCACTGAGATAGACACTGACTGGAGGAGGAACACCATCCCAATCTTGGATTAAAACGATCATTTATTTAGTTCTTAATTCTGTAGCTCACCAATTTAAGCTGGGCACAGACAGGCAGTTCTTGTGGGTTTGACTGGTTGGATTCTCCATGTGTTCATAATCAGTTTCACATCAGCTCAATAGCTCAGCTTCTGGGGTTGCCTGACTTCCAAGTGAGGTGCCTCAGTATCCTCCACATGGTCCCTAATCCTCCAGAAAGCTAATTTGGGCTTGTTCTTGTGGCAAAAGAAGGAAATCAAGAGAGAGCAGAGGTCCACAAAGCCTTTTGAGCAGGGGTCCTCAAACTACGGCCCGCGGGCCACATGCAAATACAAATATTGTATTTGTTCCCATTTTGTTTTTTTACTTCAAAATAAGATATGTGCAGTGTGCACAGGAATTTGTTCATAGTTTTTTTTAAACTATAGTCCGGCCCTCCAACGGTCTGAGGGACAGTGAACTGGCCCCCTGTTTAAAAAGTTTGAGGACCCCTGCTTTTGAGAGTTAGGCTCAGACTGATTCAATGTTACTTCCACCACATTCTATTGACCAAAGCAAGTCATGAGGCCAGCTCGGGATCAAGGTCTGGGAAAAGAGTCTGTTTCTTGATAGGTAGTCAAAGCTATAGTTAATAGCTAACATTAAGTACTTATCATGTGCCAAGCACTGTTTAAGAACTTTATGTATATTAACACATTTTTATTCCTGCCACATTTTTCATTTCAGAGAAATAGACTACCTGCTTATACAGCTGAGTTCAAGGTCAGGAATTCCCTGAACTTTGGTGTTGTTCCTCATCAGAAGTCAGGCCACTATGCATAGTTGCTGTTTGGCTTCCCAGCTTCCCAGGTAGAATGCAACAGCTAATAGCATGGTATATTACTCAGGCTTCTTCAGAGAAATATATATATATATACATATATCTATCTATATCTATATACCTATATCTATATATATATATATATATATAGATATATCTATATACCTATATCTATATAGATATAGATATAGATATATTATAGGAATTGGCTTATGTGACTATGGAGGCGAAGAAATCCCACAACTTGCCATCTGCAAACTGGAGAACCAGTAAAGCTAGTAATGTAATTTAGTCCGTGTCTGAGGCCTTGAGGCCTCCCCAGAACCAGAAGCAGGAAAAGATGAATGTCCTAGATTAAGAAAAGGGAGCAAATTCACCCTTCCTCTGCCTTTTTGTTCAATTCAGGCCCTTACTGGATTGGATGTTGCCCACCTACATTAATGAGGGTGATCTTTACTTTCTTGTCTACTGCTAAATCCTTCCAGAAACATCATCACAGACACACCCAGAAATAATGTTTTACCAGATATCTGGTCATCTCTTAGCCCAGTCAAGTTGACACATAAAATTAACCATCATAGATGGTTTCAATCCTATTCTCCCAAACAGAATGTAACCTAAGGCAGATATATAATGTTGAGATAATTTTTTTTCTATTGGACAGAATTATGGCTAGGACCAGAAGCTGAAATTAGAATTAACTATGTATTTCTATAATCTAAAGAAAGCTTTGGAATTTCTAGAAGGTAGAACAATTGGCCTCACTCTCTCCAACCCCTCCCCTCTCACCAAGAATTAAAACAGCAGCGAGGTAGAGAGGTAGACATAAAAATAGATTGATATGAGAGAGGGAGTGAAAGAGGTATAGGAAATGCAGCTTTTTGGAGAGAAAGTTTTCCATCTGCACTTCCACTTCATCCAGCTGAAGCCATGTGAGAGAGGGGAGCTTTAAGACCATCTTTCATAAAGATGTAGGGGTAACTATAAGAAAACATTACTAGCCTTGGCCAGTTTTCTCAGTGGTTAGATCATCAGCTTGTGGCCCGAAGGGTCTCAGGTTTGATTCCCAGTCAAGGGCATGTACTTCAGTTGTAGGTGTCCTAGCCCCAGTAGGGGTAAGATTGGGAGGCAATCAATCGATGTGTCTCTCACATATTGATGTTTCTCTCTCTCCCCCCCCCCTTCCTTCCTCCCTTCTACTCTTCCTAGAAATCATTGGAAAAAAATCCTTGGGTGAGCATTAAAAAAAATTATTAGAAACTCACTCCCCAGCTGAATGCTTGCTAAACAGCATAAATCTATCATTCCTGGATGGTGTCATTGCTTCTGCGGCCGAATGCAATGGGGAGGTTTCTGGAGAGCTTTGGGACATGTCCTTTGAGGTGTGAGGGCATACATGAGCAGAAAGAATAAAGATGGGAAGCCTCCTGCAGGGCCTGTGACAGCAGGGCTTGAAGGGAATGTGGTTCCTGGGAAGAAGATGGTGACCAATGGCCACTTCATTTCAATTCCCTGTGGCCCTCAGGGTTCACAGAAGAGGGCCTCAGCCATGCTCTTAGCCCCATGTGATGAAGTATAGAACTTAGATAGGGAACTGAGATAGTCTTGGGCACTACATCAATGTCAGGTTACTACAAACTTCTAAATGCTTATTCTCACTTAATTTTAGTTACCTTTGACCAGTAGCATACCATTTGAAACCAAGTGTCCTTATGGCTTTGAATAAATTTATCTTTAAATCCTGGCTCTAAAAATAATATTTCTCTATGTATGTATCCCTCAGAGACCAAGCCTTTCCCCAGATAATCAGCAACACTCTGCAGCAGAAGACAGTAGCCAGATCTGACTAATGATGTCAAAGTCAGAACCTCTGGCAGGCTAAAGATAGTATCTTGCCATAAATTATGTTTCAGCTCCTAAGCCCTAAGGTGAAACAATTCCCTGGTTACTTTCCTAAGAAACCAGACAGGGGAGGCTAGGACAGACCTCTGGAGAAGAACTTTGAATCAAATATAAAGATTTCCATTTTAAATAGAACTGGATTTAATTTTGATAAACATAAGCAACCCAAAGTTGTCTATGATATTATCAAAAAGGTGGGGCAGGGGGAAGGTGTGGATTTGTTACTGAGGCATGTTAGTAAGAAGCTAGGAAAATGCCTTGGACACTGGAATGGGAAAACTGAGGCAGATAGCTGAACAAACTGGTTACGCAATTTGCAGCCAGAGAGTACATCACGAGGTCTTATCTTCCCTAACCAAGGACACTTAGGAGCACACACTCCAGGCCCTGCTGGGGCAGACCTGCCTTGATCCTGGTCCTTTTTCAGTGACATTCTTTGAAAGTGAAACTGACCAGAGAATGACCCTGACCCCCCTACAAGATCATTTTGATGAATCAACATTGAAGGACACACCTGAAAAGCTGATGAATATTCTACTGAGATCTCCCCTGAAATTCCTGCCTTTATAAAACAGATAATAGCCCTCAAGATAATAGAAGCCTGTTCATGCTCTCCTTGAAGCATGCCCATGCCCCTTCTTTTTCCTGAGTGTGCTCTTTTGCTCTTTCTCCTAAACTCTAAGGGTCCTACAGGACTTGCAACCAGGAGAGCAGTAGGCAGTGGCAGCTCATCCTGGGCTAACCCGCTAAAACTGTAACCAAAGCCCCCTTTTCTCTGACTTTTCAGTGAGTGAAAGCAGCTCTGCTCTGGCTCACTTCTGTCACTGTGATGTTTACTTCTCAGTGAGTCCATGCAGCCCCATGTGGCTCACTTCTTTCCTATAATGTTTCTAGAGGGCCAAAACAGCACCACCTAGCCACTGTCCTGTTGCTTCTTCTATCCTAAGCCTTCCCTTTACCTCACTGTCCTCAGCTTTAATTAACATACTCTCAAAATCATCCGAAATCTTTTTAGCATATAGTTAAGAACCCACACACTACAGGCCCACCCGAGGTAGACCCTCTCCAGGCCTTTCTGGTGGCATTACCAGACCATAAAGGGACCCATTTGCCTGTATGCATCAAAGCCTAATCAAACTTGAGCAGGAATTTGCAGTCAATAAAGTAAGGGCTTGCTAATTGAGGAAATGGTATCAAACCTGGAGTTTCAGGTAAGCTAATGCTCAAAGACTTGGCTCCCTGATGGCTTCCAAGAAATGAGGAAAATACATTAATCATAGTGGCTAAAGGAGTTGAAGTCCTGGGATCTACTGATTGGTTGCTTGATCATTGTATCAGGTTCTGATGTCGTGGCATTGTTCTGTCTGGTTTTATGAGGATTTGGTCTGTAGGGTGGTTCCATTTTCATGGGCCTGGGGATGAAACAGAACTGAAATCAAGATGTTATCCTTAGCTTGATTAAAACTGTTTCTGTGGTCAACAGATCTGAGTTTTTGTTCTTTAGATAGTTTGGTGCTAACCAGAATCTGATATCATAAGGGTTTAATGATTAAGTAAGGGAGTGAATGGACAAAAAGGAGAAAGGGTCATTAAAAAAATGTAGTTTCCAAATGGCTAAAAATTCAGCAAAGCATTCCTGGGGGAAAAAAAGTGATTTAAAAGAAAGTAAGAAAACATAATTTATACCACAAGGTGTAGATATTCTTCAATAAACCCATTTATATAACAATTCTAATTTTAAACTTATTTTATCCTTTTGTGAGTGCTTACATTTGAATAAGCTCCAATCACAGGAATAGACTTGCTCCAAAATTTAACCAATCAGGATAACAGCCCTGTGTAATACTGTGATTTACAATAAGAAAAATTTGGTCTTCCACTCCTTTCCTGACACAAAGCTCCTAAAACCCTTAGAATTTCCAGAGGAAAGAGTAAAATGATGTCTTTTGTTATGTTAATGAAGTGGATTTTGGAAAACCCCTTGGTTAACTGAGGATGGGGGCTGATAGCCAGTGAAGCCAGCCCTGTGATTAGAGGGTTGGAACTTTTGGTCCCACCCTCTAGACCTCCCAGGAGGGGGGAGGGGCTGCAGATGGAGTTCAGTCACCAATAGCCAATGATCTAATCATTTATCATGTTTACATAATGGAGGTTCCATAAAACCCCACAGTGAGGTTCAGAGAACTTCCAGATGGGTGAATACATGGAGATTTGAGGAGAGTGGTGCTCTGAGAGGGCATGGGAGCTCCTGCCCTCTCCCAATACCTTGCCTTATGTGTCGCTTCCATCTGGCTGTTCCTTTTATAATAAACCAGTAACCTAATAAGTAACATGTTTCTCTGAGTTCTGTCAGCAACTCTAACAAAGTAATGGAATCCAAGAGGGGGCCTTTGGAACCTCCAGTCTGTAGCTGGTTGGTCAGAATCCCAACTGCAAGGCACCAGCACAGGTATGTTCATGCAGAGTTTCCTGAGTCTACAATGAAAACTCCTGCTAGTTCTCTTTTCTCACCTTCTGTACTGTTTACATAAATGCCTAGTTCAGGTCAGAAAGAAGCATGCAAACCTCTAAAAGAAGTTTGCTCTTTCCAACCTGCTAAAGAAACTGGATAAGCCAACACATAAAAGCCTGTTGTAGTTATGTGAGAAATGCTCACCTGTCCCAATTCAAATAATGGATTCAGAGACAGAAGTATGGCAAAAACAAGACTTTTAATAAGTTCTCGAGAGTGGGTGTCCCATCTGATTATACAGGCTCACCTGGGGCAGTGAACACAGTCCTTCCTCCGGTTCCTCATTGGCTGAGTACAATGGGGTGACCTGTTTCCTCATACATCACCTAGGTCTTATTGTCTCCCACTGGGTCATATAAAAAAAATTGGGCTGAGGCCTTTTCTAGTTGCCTCCACTTCCCCCTGTCTGGTTGAGGCTGGCACTTCTGGGGTTTCCACCCTGATGCTGGACAAGGAGGAGAGACTTGAACAATAATTAAACAGTTTTCTCTAACTGAACAATCAAAATTTGTTTTTTTATTTTTGGTAGTTTACAAGAGTTTTTTTGTAACAACTTTATAACCTGCTATTTGGAATGTCAAACTAATTTTTTAAACAGTGGATGACTTACTGTCATATATAACACATAAGTTCTCAGGGCAATTTTTGCTCAATAACTTACCTTAATATTAATTATCTTTGAATTGATAGTACTCCTTGTTGTATTGATGTTAGAGAGAGAGGAAGGGAGAGAGAGAAACATCAATTTATTGTTCCACTTATTTATGAATTCATTTGTTGATTCTTGTATGTGCCCTGACCAGGGATTGAACCTGAAACCTTGGTGTAGCAGGACAGTGTTCTAATCCACTGAGCTATCTGGCCAGGGCTTGAATTGACAATACTCTTTAAACACTTTATTACTGATGTCCTCACTGTAGTGGGAGTTCATTATGAGTGTTTTTAAATTTATTTCTGTCAGTATTTCTTGTCCAATAATCAAGAAATTTACAGCTTTTCCCACATTGTCCATGTAAAACACTCCCTTTTGATGAGATTATATATCAAGCCAAGGGCCCACTCAGACCTTCATTCAAGCTTTTCTTTTTCTCTTAATGAATTGCTCTTTTGGAACAATCTCATTTTGTTGTTATAATTTACTTCTTGATATAAGATTAATTTCTATCAGTTTTATCACTTATTTTGTGACATTTTCATATTTCACTCCTATGAATTTGTAAGTTCTTTCAGTTCATTAGTAAATACATTTTAAAATGGCAAAAAGTCCATATATAGTAACATCAAGATTTTATCATTCCTCACTTATTTTATTAAAACACTCTATCTTTCTAAATTACAACTAAAATGGAGTATCTGAAACTCAATGTGCCCTTACCCCAAACTCAAAGTGCCAAAGGCCATTGTAATGGGGAGTATAAATTGGGCCAGTCACAGTGAAAAATGGTTTTGACAGGTTAAATTAAAATGCACTTTCTTTCTTTCTTCTTTCTTTCTTTCTTTCTTTCTTTCTTTCTTTCTTTCTTTCTTTCTTTCTTTCATCTTTTCTTTCTTTCTTATCTTTTATTTTATTTTATTTTTTTATTTTTGGTAAATTGTATGAAAACATATAATGATGTGAAAACATTTGCTGGGGCCTCCCTCAGGGCTTTGGAAGTGAGGGGTCCAAAGCTTAAGGCTCATTCAGAGTTAAGTTGCAGATGGGTAGGGTTAAGCTTCCTCTGGTTGGGTATGCATGTGTTTTAAGGATCTGGAGACTTAATGTGCAGGAGAGAAAAGCTAAAGAGGGGAGCTGATGCAGTCGCTTTCCAGGCATCCTGGGTTAGATTGAACAGCAGCCATACTTCTTTGGGCTTGAGTATCAAAATGGCAAACTATAAAAAGTGAATAATCACTACCAAGGGAAGCCTACTCTTTTCTTCGTGTGTGTGAGTGTGTGTGTGTGTGTGTGTGTGTGTTAGATAAAAATAGTAGAGGAATCAGAGGAAAGCCATAGTCTTACCACTCTACCACTGTAGGAATTCAGAAGCATCTTGTGAAACACCAGTCTCCCTCCTAGTTCCAAGAATGACGTTTAATCTTTTTTAAAATTTTTAAAAAATATTTTATTGATTTTTTACAGAGAGGAAGGGAATGACGTCTAATCTTGCTTTCTCTCCTTTTTAGTTGTTTCCTAACAACTGACCTCCAAGACTGTAGCTCTGTACAATAGAAATTCAACAAATAGGAATTTCTCTGTATATATGTTAGAATATTTATGTTGTAAAAGGGACATTTGAAACCTCAGTGAAATTAACAAAACAATTATTTAACCTCATACCTGATCCATCTGCTGTTAAATGAGAGATGCTGGACTTCTGAATGCAATTTTGAAGTACTATGATTATTTTTTAATGTGGCCGGGAAATTATATATGGTTTTCCAGTGCTTGAAGGTGTAATTTTCAATCTGACCACCAGGTCGCAGACAAATGCCTTTAAAGAAAGGATCTTTAATCACTTAGACATGAAAATGTCAAAACTTACCACAGAAGGCACATAAATAAAGCCAAAGACATAAATTGTATTGATAAACACAATGATTCTTTAGTTTGAAAAATAAAGCATGCCAGAAGGCATATGCTAAAATAAAACATCTCAGCTATTTTTCCTCTCTGTTTATTTAAAAGTTTTATCAACTGTCAATGACTTTGTGGGTTTGGACTGAGGAGGCAGTGTCTCCTCTCCCTGAAAGTGAGCAAGAACTAATGAAAGTAAAGATTACACATGTATCCTACCCACTTCCTGGAATTACTTGACAAGTCTAATGAAAGTGAACATTGTGAGACATCACCATAGTTAATCTATGACACAGACTTTCCTAGAAGTTCTCTTTAGTCATAGCAAAGCTAGCTGTAAAAAAGTGAGTTCTCAATTGACCTCAGCTTGTAAGTGCCAATAAAGACTTTAGTCTAGTCACCAGAACATTTTATTTTATATTTGTTTCAGGTGTAGAGTATATTGGTTGGATAATGATATAATTTATGAAGTGATTCCCCTGATATTTCTAGTACCCAGCTGTCATCATCATGGTCATTACAACATTATTGATTATACTAGAGGCCTGGTGCACAAAATTTGTGCATGGGAGGGGTGTCCCTCAGCCCAGCCTGCACCTTCTCCAATCTGGGACCCCTCAGGGGATGTCTAACTGCTGGATGGACCCCTGCGGGATTGGGCCTAAACTGGCAGTCGGACATCCCTCTTGGAATCTGGGACCGCTGGTTCCAAACTGTTTGCCTGCCTGCCTGCCTGCCTGATTGCCCCTAAATGCTCCCCTGCCTGCCTGATCGCCCCTAAAGGCTCCCCTGCCTGCCTGATCATCCCTAACTGCTCCCCTGACAACCTGATCACCCCTAACTGCTCCCCTACCATCCTGATCATCCCTAACTGCTCCCCTGCTGGCCTGATTGCCCCTAACTGCTCCCCTGCCTGCCTGATCATCCCAAACTGCCTCTGCCTGCCTGCCTGATTGCCCCTAATCACCTCTGCCTTGGCCCTGCCACCGTGGCTTTGTCCAGAAGGACATCCAAATGTTTGGAAGGTCATTTGGCTATCTTGTCTAATTAGCATATTATGCTTTTATTAGTATAGGTTCTCTATGCTGTACTTTACATCCCTATGTCTATTTTACAACTTCTTTCTCCCTTCACCTTTTTTATCCAGTCCCAAACCCCCACCAATCTAGAAACTCTCAGTTTGTTCACTGTCTCTATGAGTCTGTTTCTATTTTGTTTGTTATGCTGTCCTTTAGATTCCACATTCCAGATATAAGTTAAATCATATCATATTTGTCTTTCTCTATCTGATTTATTTTACTTAGCATAAGGCCTTCTAGGTCCATCCATGTTGTTCAAATAATAAGATTTCATTCTTTTTTATAGAGTCATTGGCACATTTTTAAAAAATGTATTTTATTGATTTTTTACAGAGAGGAAGGGGGAGGAATAGAGAGTCAGAAACATCGATGAGAGAGAAACATCGATCAACTGCCTCCTGTACAACTCCTATTGGGAATGTGCCCGCAACCAAGGTACATGCCCTTGGCCGGAATCGATCCTGGGACCTTTCAGTCCACAGGCAGACGCTCTATCCACTGAGCCAAACTGGTTAGGGCATCATTGGCACATTTTAAATTAAATTCCAGTCCATCAACTGTAAAATCAATAGAATTGCAGTATAAAATTTTGTTTTTAGGCAAGTTTAAACAAATTACCATTTAATACACAAGATCAATATAAATTAATATAATATGTACCATTAATTTAATTTAAAGTAATCACAATGTTATAAAAACCCTCCCTGAGGTTTTATTTAAACAGGCTTATTCCAAAGGATAATTATTCTTAGGTAGAATTAAGCAGGAAAAGTTGTCTTTGAAATCTGGGGATTTTAATCTTCTCCCTCCCATTCTTTAAACGTTACATACTCTGTCACCCCAGGCCCAGTCTTTCCTGGGTGCCACATATACACGTGACTGCTCTTCCCTCTCTCTCTCAGCAGCTGTTGTCATGATCTTAATTACCACAAAGGCATAGTGACTGGCTTTCAAAGTTATCCTTCCAAGAACTGACTGCATTTTTAGGGCTTGTCCCTAAGCTAAACGGACAAGATACGAAACTTTAGACTCAGAAGTCAGGATGCTGGGTTTCAACCCCAGCTCTGCCTCTTGCTAGCAAATTGCTCAACCTCTGTGTGGCTTCTTTTCCTCTTTTGCAAAGTGGGGAAAATAGTTATAAGACCTAGCTCATGGGGCTGCTGTGACCCTTACAGCAGTGTCATGGAACAGTGTCTGACATGATGCAAACTCTTAATGACTATTAGTTGTATATCTTCATTACAAGAAAGGTTTATTATAAGCCCCTTCTTAGGTGATTGGAATCATTACCCCTGGTAGGTTTTCTCTTAAATGAGCCAGAAGATTCTGAGCTTCTCTGTGATTTAATGCCTAGGACTGCACTTAAAAAAACACTCATATGACAGTAATTGTCATTCTAAGTAGCCTGTGTATGTCAACCAATCCTTTCCACAAATGCCTGTTATTTTGTAAAGAGATGTTACTGACTAGACAGGCAAATATTATACTTACTGTAGTCTCAAAGCTCTTTCTCAATTAGTAAATTCTAGGATAATTTATGAGATGATTAAGAGACATCTCAAACCCAGCACATCCAAAACTTAACTCCTGACCACTGCACCCCTACATTGACACCCTCTCATCTCACTTGATGACAGCTCTCCCCCACCCCCAGCAGGCTTTTAAGCCATATTCATTGGCATGACCTCCAATTCCACTATTTCTCTTACATTGCACATCCAGTGTGTCAGGAAATTCTGTGGCCTCAACCTTCAAAATATATCCAGAAGCTGACCACTTTTCACTAATTCCATTGCCATTATCTTAGGTCTCAGCCACCATCTCTCACTTGAATTCTTGTAATAACTTTCCTGATTGATCTCCTTTACTTCACACCCTCACCCCCAGTCTGTGCTCAACTCAGCAGCCAGATTCTTTAAAAATACATCGATTGTTTCCCTCCTCTGCTCAGTATTCTGTCATGACTCTTCCCTTGGACTAAAAACCAAGGTTTATACAATGCCCTTCTAGGATTTCTGTGACTCAGCTCTCACTTCTCTGCCATGTGTCCTACCAGTCTCATTTAGCTCACTTCCTTTCAATCACATTGGCTTCTGTGCTGTTCCTCAGAAATACCAGGCATGTCCACCATCAGGCCTATTCTCTGCCCAGAATACTCTCCCCAAGGCAATTGTTTAATTCCTGCAGATATTGCAATCTGTCTGTCCACACCCCTCACATTCCCAACCCATATTACCCTGTTCTACTTAATCTTGTGTTCCTTAGTACTCATCACCTTCCAACAACATATCTCATCTCTATCTATCTATCTATCTATCTATCTATCTATCTATCTATCTATCTATCTTTGTCATTCTCTCTACTTCTCTCTCATGCCATCATTTATGCTGCTTATTTTATTTTGTTTGAATATAAGGTCCATAAGGGCAGTGATTTTGATCTGTTTTATTCATTGATGTATCCCAACTACCTACAATACACAATAAATATTTGGTGAATATTTAAGTGGGAGGAGAAAAGTGTATAGACAGGAATAAAGATATATTGAAGATTTATTGATCACTGTCTGAGTACTTTCACATACAAATTTACTTGTTTTTCTTTTATATGAGACTAGAGGCCTGGTGCACACAATTTGTGCACTGGAAGGGAGGTTCCCTCAGCCCAGCCTGCGCCCTCTCACAGTCCTCCGGGACCCCTCGGGGGATGTCCACCTAAGCCGCCAGTAAGACATCCCTCTCGCAGTCCGGGACCCCTCGCTCCTTACCGCCCACCTGCTAACTGCTTCTTACCACTTGGCTCACTGATCCTTAGTGCTGCTGCAGAGGTGGGAGAGGCTCCTGCCACTGCCGCTGCATTCACCAGCTGTGAGCCCAGCTTCTGGTTGAGCAATGCTCCCCTTGTGGGAGTGCACTGATCACCAGTGGTCAGTGTGCATTATAGCGACCGGTCGTTCCAGTCATTCTGCCCTAATGGTCACTTAGGCTTTTATTATATAGATTGGAAAAAATCAAGCCTCTGTTACCACAGACTTGTTTCATCATTTCTTGCCTACTAGTTGCTTTTCAGACAGCATGAGGAGATGCTGAAATACAATAATCATATCATTACCTCTTTGCATGTAACTGGATCAGGACAATAATAATAAGAATAGGGGTGAGGAATCAGAAAGAAAATAATATGGCAATTTCTTTCAGTGGTGTTTCAGAAGGTATGTAAGTACAGCCTTTACAGTGACTCAGCATCTAGCAATCAAGTTCATCAAAATATGCTGATGCTTGTAAGTAATTTTCTTTGGGAAACTGGTTTGGATCCAGAGTATTTAAAAAAAAAGTGTAAGCAGAAGCTAAAATTTATTATTTAAAAGTAACTAAATACAACAAACATATGTCTAGTGAACATTAGCACTAAGCAATGTGAGCAGCAAAATAGGAAATGAGACATTGTCTTTGCCCAGGAAGAGGTCATCTATATAATAAAAGCCCAAGTGACCATTCTAGCAGTGACCAGAACAACCGGTTCCTATGATACGCATTGACCACCACAGGGCAGACACTCAATGCAGGAGCTGCCCCCTGGTGGTCAGTGCACTCCCACGGGGGGAGCGCCACTCAGCCAGAAGTCGGGCTCATAGCTGGTGAGCGCAGCCGAGGTGGTGGGAGCCTCTCCCACTTCTGCGGCAGTGCTAAGGAGCAGTGAGCAGAGCGGTAAAGAGCAGCAAGCAGTGAGCAGGCAGGCAGTAAGGAACAAGAGGTCCCAGAGTGTGAGAGGGGGCAGGCTGGGCTGAAGGACCCCACCCCAGTGCACGAATTTCATGCACCGGGCCTCTAGTAATTGGATAAGAGACAAAAGACATGCAACATCAATGATTATAATTCACTGCCCAAGGTGATAATTGTTATCATAAATGTACAGAGCACAAGAGAAAAACAGGAATAGGAATGATTAATTTGAATACATAGAGATACTTACTTTTAAATTTCATTTTAAATTTGTGTGTCCTTATCTCTTGCAAGATGCTTCAACTAAATTGATCTCAGCCAACTGCAAATAATTGCTTTGGGTTTTATTTTATGTTATCAGACTCTCTGGTGTTAATTTGTCACTACTTCAATTTGTTTAAGCAATGCTTTGCGAAGTACAAAATTCTGAATCCTGAAGCTTTAAAGATTATTTTTTAAAACTAGTAACTTTACATAATCTGAAGAGCTAACTGGATTCAATTTAATTGACTTCATTATCTGGAGTTAAAATGAATCAGAAAATAAGAATTATGAATTCCATAAAACATAATTTAAGTATCTGTCAAAAGAAAAATATTGTGGTGTTAGCTTATGAACACTACTATCTGAATGTATTTTATTTAGATGATCAAAATTATAAATATACAACTAAACCAAAAATTATAAAGAAATTCCTATACTGATATTCCCTTCTTTTAGTGAAAGATAACAGCAGAAGCAGAAACCTAGGATTATCTTTGAAACCTCCCTATGTTTCCGTTCATCCCATAACCAGTGCACCATCAAATCGTATGAATTTGTACCTCCCCAGCATCTTTCAAATGCATCCATTTCTTTCCATCTTTGCTTCAATCTACCACCGTATCCCACCTAGACAGTCACATGGATTAATACCACATCGGCTCTGAGCCCCTACAAGTCGTTCTCCACACTGTAGCAAGAATGATTCTTGTTTGTTTGTGTGGTTATTTTGAGACCCCAAGTGCCAGGAGTTGGGTTACTTGTGTTTCTTAACTCATGGCACTGTCAGCATCAGTCTGTGCAATGTCCTTCTGTTATTTTATTACTGTCCCCCGGCACACCCCATCATCCTTTTCTCCTCTCATTCTGCTTATTGGTGTAGGTAGATACCAGCGACCTAATGGTTTGCACGTGGCTATGTGCAGCCAGCTCTGCACATTCTCTGCACACAGGAACACAGGGAGTCAGTGTGCCTCACAATCTGGCCAGCAGGCCTGTGTGCTAACTGGTGAACCTGGGCACTCTGAAAGGGCCTCACATTCAATTGTTTGTATCAACCTCCTACTGATTAGACCCAAAGTCCCATAAGCCATTGTGTCATTGATTAGATATTTTTGCAAGTTATGTCACTCATCATGAATATATTCCAGAAATCTCGTTACTTTTCAAAATATATTTATATATCTGAGGCACCACAGGTGTTTAGCTCCTTCGAGCGAGATGCTCTATGCTTACCCAAAATGGAATAAACATATTTATTACTTTAACACCTAGTGAGAAAACATGCTTACAAGCAAAGGAACACTTGGTAGGAGAGCTTTTTTACCACCTTTAAGCACCACAAGATAGGTTTTTATTTATTCTTTTTTTATTATTGTCTAAAGTTTTACATATGTCTCCTTTTCCCTCAATTGACCTCCCCCTCCAGCCATTCCCACTTGGAGAAAGCCCCCACTGCCCCAATGTCTGTGTCCATCGGTTATGCTAATATGCATGCATACAAGTCCTTTGGTTGCTCTCTAAGCCCCCCTCCCTACCATTTGTCTCTGGATCTATTCTTGTTCATCACATTATCTTGATCATTATATCTCCCATATGAGTGAGATCATGTGATATTTATCTTTCTCCGACTGGCTTATTTTACTTAGCATAATGCTTTCCAGTTCCATCCATGCTGTTGCAAATGGTAAAAGTTTCTTCTTTTTTATAGCAGCATAGTATTTATTCTTATTAAAATGTAGGATGAGGCATACGTAACAAAATTGATTTCAAACGTGACACATGCCTGACATATCATTCTTCTGCTTCAAATTCGTCAAGGGCTTCCTGCTGCTTTTAAGATAAAGACCAAAATATCTAAAATGGCCACCTGTATCCTACAAAGTCTGTCCTCAGTCCACCTTACTAGTTTCATCTCAAAACAATTATCTTCATCCCTTTTGATTGAACCCTTGTTCAGTGCAGGGACTTTGTATACATCTGCTTGGAACTCTCTTCCCCAACCCCACTGCCCATCTACCCTACATTCACCCAGTTAACTCCCTTAAAGCTCACAATATTTATTTCTTCCTACGAGAAGCCTTCCCTGATTCTCTAGACTGTATCAGGGTCCCCATCGCTTGCTCTTAAAGCACCATATGTCTTTATTTTTTAATTATTAGATAATTTGTAATTTATCTTTTATCTGCATAATTATTTGATTAATATTTTTCTACTTAGAAAGTACACTTCATTTGCATGGCAGCAATTAGTACAATGCCATGTTATGGAGTAAGTTTTCATTTATATTTGTTGAGTGAATCAATAAAAACTACTGTCACTAGGTCCTAGTGGAATAGGGCAAATTTCTTAAGTGTTTATTTTCAGTTAAAAAGTTCAAGTTGGAAGACTCAAGTTATATTGAGAAGTTCTGCATGTAATATATGCATCTTAAATTTTACTATGAAACTAGATTTTTGCCTTAGTGATGCAGATGCTAGAATAATGGATACTATAATTCATGCTTAGTAATGTTTTAGACAACAAATGTGACCTGCCATTAGCCTTAGCATCTAATATCTATGTATTACTAATGGAAGAGTACAGCTTATTAAGCAAAAAATGTGAATGGAATTTAACTCATTATACATACATAGTTCTTCTAATGAATTTTGGGATTTTTATAGAACATAGCCACAATGCTTATGGGTATGAGTTATGAAATGCCTGAATTGGATATACTCACATTCAATCAAAGAGAGAATTTTAACAACTCTGGTGACACTTCAATGCCTCCACTGGATATTTTTAAATTCTAATATGTATTCTAGGTTGACCAGTATCTAGATTCCTTGCTTATTAGTGAAATGGGTTTGCAGGATTTGTCTCACGCTGGCTCAAGATTTATTTCACACCCACGGGGAAAGCTCAAAGACAAGGCAGGGCCACAGTGTTGTCCTTCCCATCTGGGAGGAAGACTTTTTTTGCCTCCATGCCTGCTGACCTCCGTCCAACCCCCAAACCTATTCTATGCACTCTAAGTCCAAACAAAACACATGGATCTCTTTCCTATTTCCTTGTATTCTCCTTGGATAATTTAGCTAGGGAGACAAAAAATGGATACAGGCTGTTTGCTGAGAGATTTGTAATTTAATTTTGAACTTACATGAGCAGAAGGAAGGGATCTTATTGAGTGCACAATAGAACAGGGCAGAAGGTTTGAAGTGTAGAGAGGAAGGAGCAGCAAAAGACTGAAGATCTTGCCCAATTAGTGCTATGTGCCTTTGACACCTCTCATAGCAACAAGTCTGAGAGTTGAACAGAATCAGTTATATAATTATAAAGAGTTTTGGTTAAGCTAAACTCTGGAAAAGTTGTACTCCTTTTTGCCCTTATTCACACCCTTTTATATAATGCTATTTTATATTCATTATAGCACTTATCACTATCTAAAATGTTCTTATTAATTAATTTATTATTTATTAGTTTGTTTGTTGTTTATATTCTCACTAGCCCTACACTCTAAGGCTGAGAGTAGAGACCTCAACCGTTTTGATCAGGACTGTGTTTTTATTATCTAGAGAAGCATACAGCACTGACAAGATCCTCAAGAAATCTTTACAAAGTTCATTAAAGAATCTTTGAAGTCCCAACAAGTATTTCTACTGTCTCTGTAAAGTCCTTCCTGATTTGTTCAGATGAAATTAGTCACTCCCTCTACACTCCATTTGGGAGTATATTTTATTCATCCACCTATTCATTTACTCATTTGTTTGCTCATTCATTTTTTCATTCACACAACATTCATTTAGTGTGTGCAATCTACTAAGCACTTCGAGAGCCATTGAAGCTATAAGATTGAATAAAACTCTGCTTTCATGTTAGTCTAGAGGACGAGACAGGAAGTCTAGAGTTCAGACTGAGATGTGCACAGACTTTTAGGGAAGTGCATTGGAGGAGCTCTTAACTGGGCCTCCCAAAGTCAGGAAAGGCTTTGGACAGAAGAAACTTTCAAGCTGAGATCTGAAGAATGAGTGGAGGGGAATTGCATTTCAGAAAGAAGCCATGGCAATCCCTAGGCTTAGAACCTAAAATAGAGTATGGCTTACCTTAACAGCCACATTGTCCATCTGACAAATCCCAGCAGGAGACAATGCCCTGCACAGAACTAGTGCTCAATAAATGTTTATCCCAGTGGTTGTTTTTTTTGAATGATAAACAGAGTAATTATGGAAACTAGAAAAATCATCCATAATGAATCTCTCTGTGCTTTCCTTCCTTGATCTAAGAGCAATATAATCTCGCCTATTACACCAATACATGGATGAAATAGGATTCATTCCTGCACATACTGGATTTTAAGTACCTTAAAAAACAGAATTCATGTCTCCCATGCGATGGAATTATTGCACAGCACTTACTATTTTAGTGGCACAACAACTCCTGCTGAGGGTGGTGAAAGGACCTGAGAAGCAGCCATTTCCCTGTTCTGTAACCAAACCAGTCCAGATCTGAGAGGAAATCCTCCTCCTCCTATCTTAGGAGAAGAAATGCAGGTGCTTAAAATTTATCAAAAAGCTTTCACTACTCTTTGGCAAAAAACAATGAGCTGTGTTAGCCCTTCCATATTCTGGGTCTTTCAGTATATTCCATGCTAGTTAATATAGAATAACTTTGGATGATTTCTTGGCAATCATAATTCATGGCTGGCTTTTCTCTGTTCTTTATGATTTCCAGCCAACTCCCATCTGTTTTATAGCTTCAATACAAACTTGTCACAAAAGAGATTCACTGCCCAATGAAATTCAAAGGAGTAGCACAAAAGCTGCAGAGATATTCCACATCTCAATCCATAAGAAAAATGCAAATGGAAGAACCCATGGTACATATAAAGCCTGTTAGTTTCAGAAAAGGTGCCAGTTATTGAGATAATGAAAAGACATACAAAATAGATTGTTCAATAATTACCTCACTCAAAAACCAAACCAAAAAGTCATACAAAATATAACAGGACCCTAAGGAGAGGGATTGTCAGTCGCAAACCTACTTAATATTGGGCATTCTACTTTGATGGCCATCTCAACCCCAAAGCCTCTTATCATCTTTCCAGTGTCTATCTCTTTACTTTCTTCTCCCCCCCATTTTCCTCACAATACACATACAAAATTCAGAACTTTAAAACAATTTTAATTGACACGGTTCAAAATTATAGCCGTTTTAAATAAAAGTTGAGAGTCATAGTTGCTTTTGGGAAAAAATGGGCCTGCATTCCTTCTTGATAATAAGTAGCTAGAGCTGACAGTGTAAAGCCTCTGGATTCTCTCTCTGCCCCAGTCCTCACTCATCCCTTTCATCACATACAGCCTCTTTCACTTGCTTACACTATCTCTCTATTTTCAATAGTAGTTTGAATTCCACTTCTCTGACTTTTTCTATAGGTGCCTATATCTCTTTTAGGGCATGTATCACTTAACGTCTGTTCTTATAAATATCAATACTAGTATACAAGTCCTTTCTCTTACTCAACTGCTAGCCCTTTAAGAGTTCTCTGCTTTTTGGGTTACCAAAGGGCCTATAATGAATGTGCAATGAACATTGATGAAAGGATACTGCAGTAGATGAGAATGTGTCACAGAGTAGAGAAAGGACTAGTACAGGAGTTAGGACATCTGGCTTTTTATTAACACACTACGTGGTTTTTAGCAAGATATACCTCTATTTGGGAGTCTCAATTTCTGTGTTTTTTAAAATGGGGAAGTTAATTTGAATGATCATGATTATCTTTTCACTCCAGAATTTCATGATGCCAGCGTTCTTTGAACTAGACTTCCCTCAATTTCTATAAATTTCCCAGCTGGGTCACAAAATCACCATGCTCTCTACCACTGAATATGAGTGGGAAATTATTCTAATTATAGTTTTTGCAAAGGCAGGCAAGAGAGCATGTCAAAGAAAATAATACTTGGCACATCGTGAATGAGGTTTTAAACCAAATATTTTTAGACTGCGTTTTTTTTTCTTTGATGTGCTGTTATATAAATCCTCCTTTGCAGGGCTCCCATTTCAGATGTGATTTAGTTAATAATATGGTAAGCGTCAAGCAACTCTGTCTTCCCCATTATGTGACACAAAAGGGGACAGAGAAGCGCCAGGGAACTCATGATGAAAAATTTGCCGAGTCATGTGTTCCTTTCTGTTCTGCAGAGCAGTAAGAATTCCCTTGACGTGTGAAAGATAAACAATAATAATTGTAACAAGTTCTGCTTTATTTCCAGCAGGACTGTCAGAATCTGAAGAGTACTTTTTTTTGCTAATATTGCAACTGGGGGACACAGGCTCCCTGGTGTCTTTGGGAAGCTCAGAATCCTGTCGTAGGATGTATTATCTTTCCCCCGACTTGGCATCAGACTGATGTCTCAAATAAAGGAAGTGATTTTCTTCTTAAAATGTATCACTATAGAAATATTAATTACCCATTGATAAAACATCTCAATAGAAATAAAAAGGAAACATTAAAATGAAAATCACCTAAAATACTGCCATGTAGGCAGTTACTCTTTTTTTTTTAAGATAATGCATGTTTATTTTTATTATTTTTTCCAAATACGTTTTTATTGATTTGAGAGAGAGAGAGAGAGAGAGAGAGAGAGAGAGAGAGAGAGAAAGGAAGAGGGAGAGAGAAACATCCATGGACTGCCTCCTGCACTCCTCCTCTTGAGGATCAAGCCCACAACCTGGTCATGTGCCCTGACTGGGAATCGAATGGGCGACCTCTAGGTGCATGGGATAACACTCAACTAGATGGGCCACACCGACCAGGGTGACAGTTTACTCTGAACAACTCCAAATATATGCACATACACATACATATACACATCATTTTGAAAAGGATATTTGTCATTTTCTCCTCTAGCATCTTTCCCCTACCTACCAACACTGCTATTCTATGGAGTATCATGTTTACCTCCTTCATATGTAATTTTGGTGACATGGCAAATCTAAGTGTTAAGGAAAAATATTATTGTTCAACTTTTATATTTCTATTTGAAGAAGTCTTTCTCAGCCTCAGCACTACTGACATTGTGAGCCAGAGATCTTTTTGTTGTGGGAGCTCTCCTATTCTTTGTAGGATGTTTAATGGCACCCCTGGCCTTCACCCACTAGATGCCAGTAACATCCCTCCAATTATGACAACCAACATTTTTCCCAAACCTTGCCACTGGAGCAAAATTGCCCCCAGTTGAGAACTAGTGGTATAGTGAAAAAATCCCAGGCCTCTAATTAAAGAGGAGTGACAGGTGTTTGGAGAATGTGGCGGGAGGGACTAAGTATGCATGGCCCAACACCTATGGATTCCCTTTGGAATCTCTTTGCCTCCAGAGAATATAGATATTATTGTCTGGTCTTGGGCTTCTGATAACATATTACCTAGAGCTTAAAGTTTTGGTGGTGGTTTACTTAATCAAATGTTTATTTTAAAAAATAGATGATGGTCAAAATTGTACTTCATGGTATTCTTCTAAGGTTCTGTAGTTCACTTTAAAAGGGCATGATTTAGGTAAGTGGCTGTAGGACTTGAGGTTTTGTAAATGCAAGCTACATGGTTATTTTGATCTTAACAGATCATCACAGCTTAGGGCTACTTTATCCTCAGGCAATTGACTGAATCTTAGCAAAAATGGGCCATAGTGACCTTGGCATGTGTCAGTGGCTTGAGCTCTAGAATGCAAGCTGTTGTAGCTTGATAAACTCTATCCTGACTTGGCCCTGCAAAAGAGACAGAAAAATTTATTCATTCCCTTTGAACATTGCCAGAGAAACAAATATTTGCTGCTTATGCTATGTTTTTGATCCAGGCTTTCAGATCAGGACTTTGAACAACACAGGCTGTTGAGTTCTAAGTGGACTCCACTAGTGAGTTTCAAACTTTGAATTATTAGTGCCAGGCCTAAGCAGACAAGGCAAGATCAGCTGCCTGAAATTTTATTCGTCTTTTTGTTGTCTTCAATGCATTCTTGGCAAAGAGCTCACATCTTTTGATTCATGAGCCGTGTCCACAAATTCATACATGTACCCTCTTTTCTGCCATCACCACATGGTCCAAAAATGGCTATGGCTTTCTTCACTAAACAAGTTCTGATCAGAGCTTTACATTTCAGAGGTCCAGACTATGATTTTGCTTATATTAGGATGGTCAATTTTGCTAATTATGAAAAAATAAACTTATGTAGTTCTTTAACATAAAGAGGATATTCCTTCTGCTTATTTGGAGACAGAGAAACAACCCAATGAAACAGGCAAAACTAAAGACTGTGAAATTAATTAAAGAGCTCTATGCCTGGAACAACAAACATGCTTCTTAGAATCAGTTTCAAGGAAATTAAGAGATGGTTTGAAAAAAATAGGTTTCAGCCATATTCTCCTAAAGGAGCAGGATACGAATAAAAATAAAGAAAAGCAAATAATTAAACTTGAGGAAAAGAAAGCATTTTTTTATTTTAATATCATAGGTGATATTACAGACAGATATGAAGAGAAAAATAACATTAGATCGTCAAAGCCACAGTAAACAGATATAAAGGGAAAAAAGAAAAATGCTTCTTCCAGATCTCATTTATTTGAAAGAGAATATATAAAACTAGAGTCCTGGAATCAGTCTCTTCAATAAATGGTGCTGGGAAAATTGGTCAGACACATGCAAAAAAAAAATGAAACTAGACCACCAAATTATACCATACACAAAATAAACTCAAAATGGATAAAATCCTTAAATGTAAGATGGGAAATCATAAAAATCTTAGAGGAATCTACAGGCAGCAAAATCTCAGACATATGCCGAAGCAGTATCTTCACCGATATAGCTCCTAGGGCAATGGAAACTAAAGAGAAAATGAACAAATGGGACTACATTAAAATAAAAAGCTTCTGCACAGCAAAAGAAACCATCAACAACACAGTAAGAAAGCCCACTGCATGGGAGAACATATTTGCCAATGTTATCTCCAATAAGGGTTTAATCTCCAACATTTACAGGGAACTCATACAACTCAACAAAAGGAAGATAAACAACCTGATCAAAAAAATGGGCAATGGACCTAAATAGTTTTCAAAAGAGGACATACAGAAGGCCAAGATACATATGAAAACATGCTCAAAGTCACTAATCATCTGAGAGATGCAAATCAAAATGATAATGAGGTACCATCTCACACCTGTCAGAATGGCTATCATCAGCAAATCAACAAAGGACAAGTGCTGGAGAGAAGAAAACGGAACCCTCTTGCACTGCTGGTGGGAGTGCAGACTGGTGCAGCCACTCTGGAGAACAGTGTGGAATTTCCTCAAAAAACTAAAAATGGATCTTCAATTTGACCCAATGATCCCACTTCTAGGAATATATCCCAAGAACTAGAAACACCGATCAGAGAGGATATATGCACCCCTATGTTCATAGCAGCGAAATTTACAATAGCTAAGATTTGGAAACAGCCTAAGTGCCCATCAGCAGATGAGTGGATTAGAAAACTGTGGTACATGTACACAATGGAATACTACACCACTGTAAAAAAGAAGGAACTCTTACCATTTGCAATAGCATGGATGGACCTGTAGAGCATTATGCTAAGTGAAATAAGCCAGTCAGAGAAAGATAAATATCATATGATCTCACTCATTTGTGGAATATAATGAACAACATAAACTAATGAACAAAAACAGATCCAGAGATAGTGAAGCATCAATCAGACCGTCAAACCTCAGAGGGAAGGCAGGGGAGGGTGGGGGTAAGGGGGAGAGATCAACCAAAGGAATTGTATGCATGCATATAAGCATAACCAATGGACACAGACACCAGGTGGGTGAAGGCATGTGTGGGGGGAGAGGGGCAGTGGGGGGATAAGGACACATATGTAATACCTTAATCAATAAAGAAAATTTTGAAAAAACAGAATTGTGTAAGGCAAATTACATTCAGAACAGTGTCTAAAATGTTATTATATAAACCATACACAAATATTTGCATTATACTAACAGAGATAATCAAGTTGGAAGGACAATGATTGGTCAGACTCTAATCTATTCTTGCAATGGGTGTCCTAAGTAGGTGGGAAAGTAACATATTTTTAGTTATATATGGTAACAAAGGTTATATCTTGTTCTATGTAAAATTAAATGTCATCAGCCCCTGGTGTTACGCTAAGGAGTGGCTTATGTCAGAAGAGTCCAAAGAAAAATAAAGGCCAACTAAATTAAAAAAAACAAAAAAAACTAGAGGCCCGGTGCATGAAATTGATGCACTGGTGGTGGCCAGCTGCCCTCAGCCCAGCCTGCTCCCTCTTGAAGCCTGGGATCCCCTGGAAGATGTCCACCTGCCAACTTAGGCACAATCCCCTGGGACATCCCTCTTGCAATCCGGGATCCCTCGTTCCTTACTGCTCAGCTCGCTGCTCCTTAGCAGCAGGCTCCTTACCACCCAGCTTGCTGCTCCTTAGCATTGCCATAAAGGCAGGAGAGGCTTCTGCCACTGCTGCTGCGCTCACCAGCTATGAGTCTGGCTTGTGGCTGAGTGGCCACTTCCCTTGTGGTAGCGCACTGACCACCAGGGTGCAGCTCCTGCATTGAGCGTCTGCCCCTGGTGGTCAGTGTGCATCATAGAGACTGGTCATTCTGATGTAGCAGTCACTTAGGTTTTTATTATATAGACTAGAGGCCCGATGCACGAAATATGTGCAAGAGTAGGCCTTCCTTCCCCTTGCTGCCTGCACCAGCTTCCCTCTGGCACCAGGAACCTGGGCTTCCCTCGCAGCCCTGACTTCATCTGGAAGGTTGTCCAGAAGGATGTCCAAAAGGACATCTGGTCTAATTAGCATATTAAGATAGAGGAATTAGTTCAATTATTCATAAAGTGTAAGTAGGGTCCAATAACTTCTAGTAAAGGAAGATCTTAAAAATCAGATCTTAAAAATCAGTGTATAATGCCTGCTCCACAAAGAGCAAGATTGAACCATGCAGTTAGTTCAAGTAAAGTTGCACGTGTTGCCCAGCCAGTATTGCTCAGTGGTTGAACACCAACCCATGAAGCAAGAGGTCAGCAGTTCGATTCCTGGTCAGGGCACGTGTCCGGGTTTTGGGCTCAATCTCCAGGAGGGGGCAAGCAGGAGACAGTTGATTGATGTTTCTCTCTCATCAATGTTTATACCTCTCTATCCCTTTCCCTTCTTCTCTCTAAAAAAAAAAAAAATCAATAAAACATATTTTTTTAAAAGCTGCAGAGTCAATGTGAGCACATGTGGAAAATCCCCTTGTAAAAAAGGACAACTATATCAGGCAGTTTAATATAGAAAGTTTGGACCTTGAGAAAGAAAAACTGAGAAGATTGATACAGATATCAAGAATTACTTGGTGAACTTTCAAGTGACAGTTATTGTCAATAGGCTTGCATATATATTGCCAGAGTCTTGAAGAAACATGCTAGAGGGAGTTTTGAATCCAAAGGAAGGTACAGACATGATGAGACATCCTAAAGGACACCAGGCAGAACAATAACAGAATCCATGCGGGATCTGAATGTTTGTCCAATGGAAGATTATCTCCTGGGTGAGGTAAGCTGACTCAGGGGAGGTAAAAGTGGACACAATTTGTTTGATTTGTGGGAGCTTTTAGCAGTTCCAAAAATTCATATTTCTTCTGTCTCTGGCAGACCCTAATAACACAACATCTAGAGAAAAATGTAAGAAAAGTAAAGTCTGAACCAGAAAACAAAGAAAGGAAAGGAAAAGACATTTATACCCAGCAAAGAGCCCTGACTAGGCGGTTCAGTTAGTTGCAGTGTCGTCATCCTTTGTGGTTGTAGTTTTGATCCCCAGTTGGGGCACCTTTGGGAGGCAACTGATCAATGTTTCTCTGTCACATAGATATTTCTCTCCCTCTCCCTCTGTAAAAGTCAATAAAATATCCTCGGGTAGCCTCAGATAAGGATTTAAAAAACAACATGGCAAATAGTGCTGGTGCTATTCGTCTACACTAGAAAAGAGAGCAATTTGAGAATCAGGTAAACTATTAAAGCCAAATTAACATTTCTAAAATAAGTAGGGGAACGTCAAAGGGAAATAAAGAATATAACAGCTCTGTAAAAAAAAAAAAAACAAGCACAAGAAAGTTCTGAAACATTCAAAGCTTCAGGAAGTCAGGGTCTTGTCAAGCACACAGCAGAGGTGTTGCTCTTTACTGGACCCTGGGACACAGCATCAAAATGTCAATAACCAACCAGATATGGGCGTCAGTTCAGAAACCGCTGAAGGAGATTCTGCAGCTGAGCAAATGTGGAGACCAGGTGGACACCTTCCTACGTGTGCTGTTTTCACCAGCCTGAAAAACAGCACAGCCAAGAGCAGTGAGAGCAGTCATGGAGCTTGTACCCAAGAGAAAGGGAAGGTTTCGTGAATTAATGCAGAAACACAGCATAAGAAGCACAGATCCTAGTGGGAGATGAAGATAAAAAAAGTTTTAAATATGCTGAGCAAAACCAAGTAAGACCTGGTCACAGGGGATCCACACTGCAAATTTCAAACTTTGCAAGGAAATAGCAGTATTACAATGTGTCTAGGTAAGCATTTGCCAAGCTGATTAGGAAGAAAGATTATTCCCAGAGAGAGGGGAAGTGTCTTCAAGACTAAGAGGCATGAGATAAATGCCACAATTGGAGGATTGCAACTAGGTCAAGCAATGGAATGGACTAATGGCCAGAAATAACGCCAGAGGCCAGATCTTATGTTAATAAAAAATGCTTGATCCATAGTAGATATCAAGCATGTGTCAAAAGGGGACATGAAACAAAACAAGTTTTTTAAAAAAAACGTTTTCATGAGGAAAATATTTAGTGTCTTAGGAAAAACAGCAGCTAGCTATATGCCTGGTAAGAATGATAAAATTGGATTGCAAAGAGAAGAGGTGCTACTGGAAGTAGCACATACATACATACATACATACATACATACATAAACAATGTATACTGTATTAATTATCTATCACTGCATAGCAATGTGCCCCAAATTTTAGTAGCTGAAACAATTTATTATTTTTCATGGTCCTGAGGGTTGGTTGGGGGGCTCTTCTACTGGTTTCATTTGAGCTTCCTCCTGGGGCTTATATTCAGCTGGTCTGCTGAACTGACTGTTGGGGATGTATGTGTTCAGCTGGGCAGCTGAAAGGGAAAGGTCTTTCTCTCTGTGTACTCTTTTGCCCTCAAGGAGGTTTGGTTGAGCTTCTTTACAGCATGATGGTCTCAGGGTTCAAAGTGCATGAAGCTCACAGTTACCAGGCTTCTGGAGTCTGAGGTTCAAGAACCTGTAAATAGCCTTTAACCAGTATGGCTCAGTGGATAGAGCGTCGGCCTGCAGACTGAAAGGTTCCAGGTTCGATTCTGGTCAAGGGCATGTACCTTGGTTGCGGACACATCCCCAGTAGGAGGTGTGCAGGAGGCAGCTGACCCATGTTTCTCTCTCATTGATGCTTCTAATTCTCTATCCCTCTCCCTTCCTCTCTGTAAAATATCAATAAAATATATTTTTTAAAAAGAACCTGTGTGGCGGCATAGGTAAACACCGGAGATTGCTGCCTCGAACAACCACTTCAAAAATACAACTAAAAGATGGAACGGACATCATCCAGAACCACAGGAAGACTGGCTGAGTGGAAGTTCTACAACTAGGAGGAAAGAGAAAAGCATACCGAGGCTCAGAGGAGGCGCAGTGCTGAAGTAAAATACTAAGGTTCGGAGTGCATGCGGAGCGGGCTGGCTGCTGAGAGCACGGTTGTCGTTTTCAATTGGAAGGGAGTCTCAGGCTCTGAGCTCCAGTTCTGGGCAAGTCTCTAGGGACCCAGACTCATACGGGAGAAGCAGGACTGTCTGGCATCGCTCAGAACCCTAGGGTAGCTTTCTCTCTGAGGGGCTTGCAGCGATTACTGGGACACTGAGAAGCAGAGCCTCTGAGGGCAAGACTGAGAGCAGGCATAATTGCTAACCCCGCCCTGTTGATCCTGTGGGACCTGCCCCGCCCAAGCCCTGTAGGGAGACCTTTGCTGGATAGCCTCAGGCAAAGGCTAGATTAGCACCTCCCTAGAGATCCAGGAGCCAGAAAGCCCAGAGGTCAGAGTGGGACCATTGAGTTTGCAGCTCCGTGGAACCATAAAAGACACACTCAGGGGGCAGACTCAGTGAGCACCAAAGCCCCATTGAAGCAAGTCTAGCCCCAGAGGGGTGTCTCCAGCACAGAAGTTCTCCCACTGCAGACACAGCTGATTCTCACAGCCAATTGGCCTGGAGGTCAATTCCTCACAGTGCTAACTACAACAATCAAGGCTTAACTACAATAAGACTGTGCACAAAGCCCACAAGGGGGTGCACCAAGAGTGTCTACCTCAGGTAATTGGGACACTTAGTACAGAAAGGCACTCTATCGACACAGCGAAGCATAAAAAATGCCGAGACAAAGAAACAGGACACAAACGACAGAATTGGAGGAAAGCAAACTGTTGGATATAGAGTTCAAAACCACACTTTTAAGGTCTTTAAAGAACTGTCTAGAAGCCGCCGATAAATTTAATAAGGCCCTCGAAAAGACTGGTGAGACTGCAGATAAATGTAGTGAGATCTTCAAGAAGACTGGTGAGACCGCCGATAAATGTAGTGAGATCCTCAAGAAATCCAATGAGACCCTCGATGTTGTGATAAAGGACCAACTAGAAATTAAGCATACACCGACTGAAATAAAGAACATTATACAGACTCCTAACAGCAGACCAGAGGATCGCAAAAATCAAGTCAAAGATTTGAAATACGAAGAAGCAAAAAACACCCAACTGGAAAAGCAAAATGAAAAAAGAATCCAAAAATACGAAGATAGTGTAAGGAGCCTCTGGGACAGCTTCAAGCGTACTAACATCCGAATTATAGGGGTGCCAGAAGATGAGAGAGAGCAAGATATTGAAAACCTATTTGAAGAAATAATGACAGAAAACTTCCCCTACCTGGTGAAAGGAATAGACTTCCAAGTCCAGGAAGCACAGAGAACCCCAAACAAAAGGAACCCAAAGAGGACCACACCAAGACACATCATAATTAAAATGCCAAGAGCAAAAGACAAAGAGAGAATCCTAAAAGCAGCAAGAGAAAGAAAATCAGTTACCTACAAGGGAGTACCCATACGACTGTCAGCTGATTTCTCAACAGAAACTTTGCAAGCCAGAAGGGAGTGGCAAGAAATATTCAAAGTGATGAATACCAAGAACCTACAACCAAGACTACTTTATCCAGCAAAGCTATCATTCAGAAGTGAAGGCCAGATAAAGAGCTTCACAGATAAGAAAAAGCTAAAGGAGTTCATCACCACCAAACCAGTATTATATGAAATGCTGAAAGGTATCCTTTAAGAAGAGGAAGAAGAAAAAAAAGGTAAAGATACAAATTATGAACAACAAATACACATCTATCAACAAGTGAATCTAAAAATCAAGTGAATAAATAATCTGATGAATAGTATGAACTGGTGATTGTAATAGAATCAGGGACATAGAATGGGAATGGACTGACTATTCTTGGGGTGGGGGAAAGGGGTGTGGGGGTGAGTGAAGAGATTAGACAATAATCATGCACCTATGGATGAGGACAGTGGGTGGGGAGTGAGGGCGGAGGGTGGGGTGGGAACTGGGAGGAGGGGAGTTATGGTGGGAAAAAAGAGGAACAAATGTAATAATCTGAACAATAAAGATTTAATAAAAAAAAAAGAACCTGTAAATATGATTTACACCACATTATATTTGTCAAAGCAAGCCACAGGCTCAGCCCACGATTGATATGCAGCAAAATATTGTGGCCCTATTTTTTCAGTCCACCCAATCAAATAATAAGTCTTTGAGATTTTGTGAGCAAATTTAGTTGAGAACTGACTGACCTCAAGCATCTGAAGTAAAATCTACCAACCAGCCTGTGATGTCACCCTCACTCCAGATTACTCCCAATTTTAGGTCTTAGGGTTCTGTAAATGTTACTCATAGAGGGGGCATGAATTATATGGGTTATTCTTTCCTTCCTGCACAACCTTTCCCCTCCACCCCCATAGAACTAATTTTTGTTTTATTTTCTTTATTATTTTTGTACATTTACATTAAATTCATCCCCAAACTCTCCCCAATGTTTTATTACTCTCTTCTTGGTACATTTAAAAACAGAAGATAATCTTCAGTCTTCTCTTCCTGGAGATGATTCTTGTGGAGGAGACTTGTGTCTTGTCCCATCTAATTGGATGGCTGAATAGCTGCCCCTTCGAAATTTACCCTTAGCCTATTCCTGTGTTTGCTCTCCTGTTTCATGCACTTTATGTCTCACTAGTTCTGTAAACTCTCTCCTAGAAACATATCCTCTAGTAACTTTCTGAAAAAAAAAATCTACCTTCACACTTAATTGAAAGAAACTCTAGATCAAAAATAATTTTCACACATTATAAAGGCATTGTTTTTCTGCCTTCTATCTTTGAGTATTGCTCTATCGATATTTACTGCCTTTCTGATGTTGGCCATGTGTATAAAATCTGTGTTCTTCTCTCTGGAAGGTTTTAGAATCTTATCTTTGTCCTCAATCTTCTGAAATTGCATGTTAATGTTATTTGGTTTGAGTCAGTATTGACCCATTGTGTTGGGCAGTCAATGTACGCATTTAATCTGACAAATCCTGTTATTAACTTTAGGAGATGTTTTGAATTCTTTTGAACTATTCCGCTCCACTGCTTTTTTGTTTTCCTGTCTTAGAACTCCTATTATTTGGATGTTAAGCCACTTAGACTAGTCCAATAAAATTTCTATTGCTCCACTATTTGCTCCCTTTTCTGAGAAGTATCTGGAACTTTACCCTTGAATATTTCATTTTCTATTTTTCATTTCCATGAGCTCCTTTTTGTTCTCCAAGTATTTACTTTTTTCTAGAATCATTTCTTATTTCAGGATACAATAATTTTTAAATATCAAAAGGGCTGAGCTTTTTGTTTTTTCTACTTCCTACTGAATCCCTTGTGTCTGGCACATGCTGGGCCCTCAGATACTTGTTAAATGTATCTCTCTGGGGATATTTTTATAGATTTTATTCTCTCTGCATAGTCTATTTTCTTCAAAATTTTATTTTCTGTTATTTTGGCTTCTTTCACATATATCTGCTGACTCTTGGTTGTCTGCTCTTATTTAAAAGCTCAGCTTTAAAAGCTGATCAGAAGCTTTTTCTACGTAGGCAGAATTTGTTGACATTGGATTTCTTTTATAGGATTAGTCAAATAGAATTTTAAATATTCATCCCAGTTTTTTTAAATTCTTTATCGTTTAAAGTATTACATGAGTCTCCTTTTTCCCCCATTGACCTTTCCCCCACCATCCCCTCCCCCAAGCACAAGCCCTACCCCCCGCTTCTGATTGTGTCCATTGGTTTGCTCATATGCATGCATACAAGTCCTTTGGTTGATCTCTTGCCCCCTCACCCCGCCCCCTCCACCCTCTCCCCACCCCGCCTTCCCTCAGAGGTTGTACTGTCTGTTCGATGATTCTATGTCTCTGGTCCTATTTTTGTTCATCAGTTTATGTTATTCATTATGTTCCATAAATGAGTGAGATCATGTGATATTTATCTTTCTCTGACTGGCTTATTTCACTTAGCATAATGCTCTACAGGCCCATCCATGCTATTGCAAATGGTAAGAATTCCTTCTTTTTTACAGCAGCATAGAATTCCATTGTGTAGATGTGAAAGGGCGAGGGCTCCATTGTGTAGATGTGAAAGGGTAAGGGCTAGGCCCTCCACCTTGCCCCAGGGTAAGGGCTACGCCCTCCACCTTGCCCCAGGGTAAGTGCTCCATCTTACCTTGGCCACATGCTTGGCAAGGAGCTTCTTCCTGGAAGTCTAAGCCTCTGCTAGCCACACCCAGGAACAAGACACAGACTTGTGCCTGGCCAATCGGCAGAGCACAGTCCTTTCTCCTCCCCTTCCTCCAACTCCCCCTATATAACCGGTCTCCACACAGAGTTATCTCTCTCTGCTTCCTGTCGCTGCGTTGGCAAGGTGGGGGAGCCGAGCTAGCTCGAATAAAGACTCTTATGCTTTTGCATCGGACTGGCTGGCTCCCTGATGTGGTTTCTTGGGGATCCTGAAATCTGGGCATAACAGATGTACCACAGTTTTCTAATCCACTCATCTGCTAATGGGCACTTAGACTGTTTCCAAATCTTAGCTATTATAAATTGTGCTGCTATGAACATAGGGGTGCATGTATCCTTTCTGATTGGTGTTTCTGTTTTCTTGGGATATATTCATAGAAGTGGGATCACTGGGTCAAATGGAAGTTCCATTTTTAATTTTTTGAGGAAATGCCATGCTGTTCTCCACAGTGGCTGCACCAGTCTGCATTCCCACCAGCAGTGCATGAGGGTTCCTTTTTCTTCTCATCCTCCCCAGCACTTGTCCTTTGTTGATTTGTTGATGATAGCCATCCTGACAGGTGTGAGATGGTACCTCATTGTTGTTTTGATTTGCATCTCTCGGATGATTAGTGACTTTGAGCATGTTTTCATATGTATCTTGGCCTTTTGTATGTCTTCTTTCAAAAAGTGTCTATTTAGGTCTTTTGCCCATTTTTTGATTGGATAGTTTATCTTCCTTTTGTTAAGTTGTATGAGTTCCCTGTACATTTTGGAGATTAAACCCTTATCGGAGATAACATTGGCAAATATGTTCTCCCATGCAGTGGGCTTTCTTATTGTTTTGTTGATGGTTTCTTTTGCTGTACAGAAGTTTTTTTATTTTAATGTAGTCCCATTTGTTTATTTTCTCTTTAGTTTCCATTGCTCTTGGAGCTGTGTCAGTAAAGACATTGCTATGACATATGCCTGATATTTTGCTGCCTATGGAGTATTCTAAGATTTTTTTGTGGTTTCCCATCTTATGTTTAAGTCCTTTATCCATTTTGAGTTTATTTTTGTGTATGGTATAAGTTGGTGGTCTAGTTTCTTTTTCTTTTTCTTTTTTATTTTTTTTGCATGTATCCGCTCAATTTTCCCAACACCATCTATTGAAGAGACTGTCTTGACTCCATTGTATGCTCTTGCCTCCTTTGTCAAATATTAATTGAGCATAATGGCTTTGGTCAATCTCTGGGTTCTCTGTTCTGCTGCATTGGTCTATATGTCTGTTCTTGTGCCAGTACCAGGCAGTTTTGAGAACAGTGGCTTTGTAATATAGCTTGATATCTGGTATTGTGATTCCTCCAACATTGTTTTTCTTTCTCAATATTACTGCAGCTAATTGGGGTCTTTTTTTATTCCAGATGAATTTTTGGAAAGTTTGTTCTGGGTCTTTGAAATATACCATTGAGGATTGCATTGAATCTATAGATTGCTTTTGGTAGTATGGACATTTTAATGATATTGAGTCTACCAATCCATGAACACGGTATGTTCTTCCATTTGTTTATGTCTTCCTCTATCTCTTTTTTCAATGTCCTGTAATTTTCTGAGTACAGGTCCTATACTTCCTTGTTTAAATTTATTCATTCCCTGTTTTTAACACACATGTAGTAAGATTTAGTACAGAGAGTTCTAACTCATGTGGGATATATTTAAATGTCTAGTTTTAACATGTTTTATCATTTTTCTCATCTTCCTGTATCCCTTGTAATCTTTACTAATGGTCTACACAGATTAAGTCCTCATCATATGCTTTATCTCTTAATTTTACATTCCAAATATTAATTTAATAGCCCAAAATCCATATACAAGGACATTCATTGCAGTTTTGTTTGTAAGCAACCTATATGTTCATCAGTATGGGAAATGTAAAATCAATGATGGTATGGTTATATAGTAGAACTAGAGGCCCGGTGCACAAAATTCATGCACAGGGAGGGGGGGATGGATCCCTCAGCCTGGCCTGCACCCTCTCGCAATCTGGACTGCTGACTCCTAACTGCTCACCTGCCTGCCTGCCTGATTGCCCCTAACCACTGGTATTCCTGCCTGATCACCCCTAACCACTCACCTGCCTGCCTGATCACCCCTAACCACTGGCCTGCCTGCCTGATTGCCCCTAACCACCTCTGCCTGCCTGCCTGATCACTCCTAACCACTCTGCCTGCCTGCCTGATCGCCCCTAACTACTCGCCTGCCTGCCTGACTGCCCCAAACCACCTCTGTTTCACTCCCACCCCTGCCATGGCTTCATTAGGAAGGATGTCCGAATGACATCCGGAAGGTCATTTGGCTGTCCAGTCTAATTAGCATATTATGCTTTTATTATTATAGATACTATACTGATTTTAAAAAGCACTAGGAATACCAACATGTACTTATATGAAAAGATGTCTGAATTTCATTTAAAACAAGGTACAAAACCTAAAGAAAAAAAAGGTGGTGTTCCACATGCATAAAAAATGAATATGCATGACATTAATTATTCCTCTCTTACAAATAAAGCCTGGTTTGTTGGTGAGGGTATTAGTGTCAGTCTCCTTGATAACGTATTTTAGGGATCAATAAAAATCCATGACAACAAAATCATCTTTATGTCTTATTTACATAACTGCAAACCAAATTTTACCTTATTTATTTATATACTAGTAGCCCTGCACACGAATCTGTGCGCCAGTAGCTTGCCAGTAGCTCGCCAGTAGCTCACTGCCACCCTCCAGTAGCTCTCTGCCCACTGTCCTGCCCTCCTGTAGCTCCCCCTGCCCTCCCTCATAGCTTGCTGCCCTGCCCCCTCCTGTAGCTCTCTGCCACCTGCTTGTAGCTCACTGCCCCACCTTCCTGCTGATCCGTGATCTGGTCGTTACATGGTCTGTCATTACACTTCACAGCGTAACAACCATTTGCATATTACATCTTTATTATATAGGATTGGTTGAATGGACAACTGGACACTTAGCTTATTAGGCTTTTATTATATAGATTACTACATTTCATGTATACTTTCATGTACATTCATATTTCAGGTACTTTACATGGAATAACTTTAATTTTCACAATGAACTATAAAGTAGATGCTTTACCACTATGCTATCTTATCATTTAACCATTATATATACAGTTTTCTGTTACTTTCTGCCCAAAGCATTTCTAGTTGATTTATGATTGAAATGGCCAACTTTGATCACTTTAAAATTATACTTGGTCCTTCCAAAGAAAATGAGTTTTTAAACATTTCAATCAAACTGCTACTCACTCTTATGTACACTATTACATCTTTCTCTTTACTGGATCATAACTCTTATTGGCATTTTATTTTTATATCTGCATTCTTATAAACTTTAATTTCTTGATCTGTATTTCTCTCATCTGGTGCTGACAGCAGCCAAAAAACATTTGCACATTTGAAATCTACTACCAGGGTAGAACTTAAGCATTATCACTACAGAAAAAAATAAAAGAAGATGGTAACTATATGAGATGATGGGTTGATCAATATCTTAATTAGCTTGATTGTGGTGATTACTTCACAATAAATACATACATCAAAACATCAAGCTGTGCACCTTAAGTATGTATCTGCAAATTTTATTTGTCAAGTATACCTCAATAAATAGGGAAAAACCCACATTTGTATTTATACTCTTCTTTTCCACCAGCTAGAGATCTAGTCAGTAAACTGGCAGAATCACCATAGCATGGGTTCAGTCTCGCTCAAGAAATGTTTTATCTCTGTATCCTCTCCTGCCCTCTTAATTATGCCAGAGTTCCTTCTTAAATTTTACAGAGTACAACTTAATCAAATCATATTTATGCAATAGGACTGGCATGCCAAAGTTATTTCATCCATATAACAGTAAACAAAATGAAGAAATCTACAATGATATAGCTCTAAAATCTCTAGCTCCAGTTCTAGTTTTATTTTTTAATTTTTTGGGTGACATTGGTTAATAAGGTCATATAGGTTTCAAGTATACATTTCTATGATATAAGATCTGTATATTTACTGTGTGCCCACCACCCAAATTCAAACTATCTTCCCTCACTGTATGTTAGGTCCCCTCTACCCTCCTCCCTCTGGTAAATACCACACTGCTCTCTGTGTGAATGAGTTTCAGTGTTATATCCCACATATGGGTGAAATGATTTGGTTCTTAGCTTTTTCTGACTGACTTATTTCACTCAGCATAATATTCTCAAGGTCCATCCAAATTGTCGCAACTGGCAGTATTTCATCTTTTCTTATGGCTGAGTAGTATTGATTGTATATATGTACGGGGGGCGGGGATTAGCTCCTGGGAACCATCCTGTTATGTCCACTTTACCTCTCTGAGAGACCTAACTGCTCTTTCTCTAGCATTGTCTCCAACTGAGAGAAAATTCCCCTCACTTCCATTTGATCTTATCTGTGGGTCCATGTCAGGTTCAGTGTGTCTTACTATGGGAAGTGCTGACCTGGGCTGGAACCACTTTGCCTGCAAATGCAGAGAACAGGAAGTTTCTGAGAGGTTTTTAGTCAGTGACTGACTGAAAAATCAATTCTTTTGTCTTCATAAGGACAAATCCTGAGATAGGATTTACACTCCAGAGTTCCCTGTGGGATCTAGCCCATATTAGAGCTCTGTCTGCAGTCACATGCTTTCTTGAATTTTTCCCCTTCCCTGTTTTGATTTGCTTGTTCTCTTACCAGATTGTACTTTTCTATGCAAGACTGAAATGATCACCACATGCTCTTCAGTCACTTGCAAATTCTGTGGATTTTGATTCTTACTTTGCTTCTGGCCTCCAAGAATTTCCCAGACTTTTTGGTTAGCCCAGCTAAAGACTAAAATATACTTAGGATTAGGAGAATACTGGGTGCTGGGAAATTAGGCTGCTACACCAAGGAGACAGATCATAAAGAGGCTATATACTAGAACCTAGTATGTAGATATAGGACTTACTCTGCAAGAAAAATTTCAGAGGAGGAATTGGTGGACATGACAATAGATTGGAATTTTGAGGCAAAGAAAAGATGGGAAAAATCAAGCAAGAACTTCAAGGTTTTGATAACAGCAAATAATAATTGTTTCAGAGGTAGATTTACAGTGAGGACAATGAAGTTAAAGCTTCAAGGTTTCTCCCTTGTGTAAGTCCCCTAGAAGGTCCTAGAAGGTGCCCTTACAATGTGTTCACATGGTCACTTGCAAATGTAAAAGATTTTAACTACTATTCATTAAGATTGCTGTCACTATTTTGAAGTTTACAATATCACGCTGCCCCTCCTGTTGGGTATGTTAGAATATATACTCATATTTTTATGATCTGGCTAATGGAATTTGAGTTGGAAATATGCTTAATTTTTGATTGGGAGATAGTTCCATTATTGTTTACTATCCCCATACAGGTTTTCATTGTGCCAAATTACTTGGCACAGTCACATAAAGGCTTAAGGCCAAGGGTTCAATTATCATGTCATACAGTCAGTGAGCTGTCCCAAGATGTCCCAGCAGAGGAAGCATACAGATAGTGGAGTGGAAACAAAGTTATAAATATACTAGAGGCCCGGTGCACAAAAATTTGTGCACTCGGGGGGGTCCCTCAGCCCTGCCTATGCCCTCTTGCAGTCTGGGACCCCTCGGAGGATGTCCACCTGCTGGCTTAGGCCCGCACGCTGGGGGATCGGGCCCAAGCTGGCAGCCAGACATCACTCTGGCAGCCCGGAAGCCCTCAGGGGATGTCCACTTGCCAGCGGGGAGCAGGCTTAAGCTGCAGTCAGACATCCTTAGTGCTGCTGAGGAGGTGGGAGAGGATCCCACCACCACCACTGTACTGGCAACCATCAACCTGCCTTCTGGCTGAGCAGAGCTCCCCCTGTGGGAGTGCACTGACCACCAGGGGGCAGCTCTTGCATTGAGCGTCTGCCCCCTGGTGGTCAGTGTGTGTCATAGTGACCAGTCATTCCCAGTCATTCTGCTGTTAGGGTCAGTTTGCATATTACCCTTTTATTATATAGGATAGAGGCCTGGTACATGGGTGGGGGCCGGCTGGTTTGCCCTGAAGGTGTCCCGGATCAGGGTGGGGGTTCCCACTGGGGTGGCTGGCCAGCCTGGTGAGGGGCTGATGGCTGTTTGCAGCTGTCAAGCCCCCCCACCCCAGTGGGGCCCCTCACCCCATGGAGGTTTGGCCAGCCTGGGTGAGGGGCTGATGGCTGTTTTCAGGCTGGCCACACCCCCTTTAGGGTGGGGGGTCCCCATTGGGTGCCTGGCCAGTCTGGGTGAGGGGCTGAGGGCCATTTTCAGGCTGGCCAAGCCCCCTGGCAAAGGAAGCTCCCAGCCTCTCCTTTTTTTCCCTTTTTCTTTTTTTATTCTGTGGTTTATTTACCTTCTATAATTGAAACTTTGTAGCCTTGAGAGGAGCTCAGAGCTGGCCAGGGTGGGTGGGAGGGAAGCCTCCTGCTCGCTCCAGTTCCGTGGCCATGGCCAGCTGAAAGCAGGTATCTGGGGTTTATTTACCTTCTATAATTGAAACTTTGTTGCTTTGAGTGGAGCTCAGAGCCACCGCCACAAGCGGGAAGCTTGGCTTCCTCCATCATTGGGGCAACCAAGCCTCCTGCTTGCTCCAGCTCCATGGCTGCTGGCCGCCATCTTGGTTGGGTTAATTTGCATATAGTCACTCTGATTGGCCAGTGGGCATGGCTTAAGGCATAGCGAAGGTATGGTCAATTTGCATGTTTGTCTTTTATTAGTTTTGATGGTGCAGAAAATTATTTTACACATTGGATCAACAAACTTTTTAAGAAGGATTCAGTTCTCATTGAGACCTAGTCAAAACAGAAGTTCTCTCATGTAAGGAAACATACATTATACAGTGAGGCCTTGACTTATGAGTGTCCCGACTAATGAGTTTTTCGAGATATGAGCTGTCTCTCAGCTGATTTTTTGCTTTGAGTTGCGAGCTGAAATTCGGGTTACGAGCCAGCTTCAGATACCCCACCACCGCTAGTTGGCCCAGTGAACATCACAGTGAATGCCACAACATCAGCCCAGCATCACGTGTCTCACTCGTTCACTTTAAGATTTGACATATGAGTAATTTGAGTTACGAGCTCCGTCACAGAACGAATTAAACTCGTAAGTCAAGGCCCCACTGTATACAATTTAAAAATGCATAAGAGTAAATATAACAAAATTTTAACAGAATCCCTATGTTGAAAGATACTACTTATAGCCACACTATAGCAAGTGAGCTCATCTGTGTGTATAAGGTCATATCTTTTAGGCACCTCTGCAATCAATTAATGAAGAATTCTATTAGCTCTAATAGAAGAAAGACTGAATTATTTTTCTATTTTCTCTGTAGATACTTGTTTTACAAACTTATTGACAAATGAGAAGAGGATGAAAATGTATGCAGGCAAAGAAATGTCAGGAAAAGGTATAAAATGTATAAGATAGTTAATTGGTAGGAATAGTGTTATTTTTCTGATTTTGGTGATATTTATGGTATTTGTCAGATTTTTGCATAATTTGTTGTAATTATTGTTCTCATTCTAAACAAATGTTTACTTTTATACCTCATTTTATATTTGTAATTTTTTTCATTTTTTCTTTTGATATTAATTATACTTTATTTAAAAAGCATATCAATTATACAAATTTAGTCATTGCCCTAAAAACTGCAATATACATCTACAACTAATCTAAGTATATTTCAAATAACAGTAGTCCAATTCATGGGTAGAGATGATGCAGATAATTTATAACAGAATATTCCTAATTTGTCCCTCTTGTCATTATAAAATAATTATAAATTTACTAGAGGCCTGATGCAGGGATTCGTGTACCAGTGGGGTCCCTCGGCCTGGCATGCACCCTCTTACAATCCAGGACAGCTTAGGGATGTTGGACTGCCAGTTTTTGCCTGATCCCCGCAGGCCAAGCCAAGGGACCCCACCAGTGCATGAATCCATGCAGCACCAGGCCAGTTTTGGCCCAATCCCTGCAGGTCAGGCTGAGGGACCCTAGTATACATATAAGATCTTTGATTAATCTCTTCTTGCCCTTCCTCCTCCCCCTTTCCCTCTGAGGTTCCTCAGTCTGTTTCATGTTTCCATGCCTGTGTGTTGAGCATCTGTCCCCTGGTGGTCAGTGTGCGTCAAAGCTACCAGTTGAGCCGAAACCGGTTTGGCTCAGTGGATGGAGCATTGGCCTACGGACTGGGGGGTCCCAGGATCGATTCCGGTCAAGGGCACGTGCGTTGGTTGCGGGCACATCCCCAGTGGGAGATGTGCAGGAGGCAGCTGGTCGATGTTTCTCTCTCATCGATGTTTCTGACTCTCTGTCCCTCTCCCTTCCTCTCTGTAAAAAATCAATAAAATAAAAAAAAATTAAAAAAAAAAGCTACTGGTTGAACGGTCAAATGGTTGAACGGTTGCTTAGACTTTTATATAGATAGATAGTAATAAAAGAGAAGATTGTTTAAAAATTATGTGACAATTTCAAAAGGTATAACATACTAGTAATTAAAATACCAGAATTATTTCAAAAGGAGAAAAAAGGGAGAGTAGAACACAAGAAATATTTGAAGTAGTAATAGCCAAAAACTTTCCAAAAATTACTGACAGACACCAAAACACAGATCCAGGTAGCTCAGTCTTTCAACATCTAGACATACCATGTTCAAAATGCAGAAAAACAAAGACGAAGAGAAACTCTTCAAAGAAACCAGAGAGACAGATATGGACAGCTTCAGAGGACAGCTGACAGAGGTGCAAAGGCTCAGTCTCCATTTAAGAAGGGGTTCTTAGGAAAATACGACAATAAGTAAAAATAAGGACACTAAAATAATGTCCTGCTTCTTTAAGTGGTCAGTAGGGACATATCAGAAGCCATTCACCTGAAAGCAAAAGTCTAACTGAATAATTTTAAATTTGTGCTCAACTAGTTTAAGTAATGAGTGGCAAACTTGGGCCCTTCAATGTTTGACCTCTACTTATGTGTTACGTTTTTAAAATGTGCTCAGAGAATTCTCTATGCAAAGGCTTACTCCTCAGTGAAAAATAAGTTTCTAAAGCCTTGTCTCATGTAGGCTGCAGAGCAATTACCCAATTCTAGCCTCCTCTAGCTGTCTCACCTAAGTGAGGGGAAAGAAAAATAAAGATAAGAAGCATTTGTGAAGGTCGCAGCCCAAAGACATAGGCCGACCAAGAGACTGAGATTTAATCATAAGATTATAGAATGCTTAAAGGAGCAGAACACTTCTTTGGTACCTTCCTTGAATAAAAAAAAAATCAGAGGGCAAAATAAAGAAATAACAATTTTCTTTGGCAGCTCTGAAAGTTTTTCACCAGATAGATGCATCCTTTAGCTCTTTCCACTGAGTTAATCCAGTCAGTTTAAAAAGAAGAGACTATCTCAAGACAAACAAAAAAAACCTGCTTTTAAAATTCTTCTCTGCTCTGCCTAGCAATTATGGAATCAATGTACTATTTCAAATGAAGTACTATTCAACAAACTGTGTGTCAAGGATTTAAACCAGTAAGTTACTCTTATTTCTCCAAAACATTTTCCCCCCAATAAACACTGAAAAAATGTATGATGAGTGCCCTAAGTAACTAACAGCTGAAATTTGTTTCACTTATTATTTGTTCCCTGATTCATCATGATGGGATTGTTTCTCATCCTACATAAACCTAAGCTACTCCAGGGCAGCCCAATATTGTCTACTTCTTGCACATAATCTCAAGTAATTTCTCTGCACACTGGTGACTCCATAAAGACCTGACAACTGGTTATATTTTAAGTCCACATATTCCAAACAGAGGAATAAAGAGATTGAATTCTGACTGACCTAGCATATTCTTCTAAAGAAGGAACATTTGGGAAATATATTTGTAAGAGGCACTCAAGGGTGCCTCCTTCTAAAAGGGCAAAATAAAACCTTGAAGCCAGTTGCATATCAGAAATGGCATCCATTAATCTCTTTGCCAAGCAGCATAAAGTAGAGAGGCCTTTGAAAGGAGTTGCCCTTAAGAATGGAGTCATGGTTTAATGTGTTTGGTTTGGAGCACCTTGCTTTTAGAAGCTAGCACCTGCAGCAGAACGACAGAGTCGCTGCTTCTGGAAGCAGATTGGGTAATGATACTGATGACATTTATGGCCCAACGTTTCAAGAATTAATTTACAATGGAGATGGTTCTTAGTGCAGTGAATACATCATTGCAGTGAAAGATGGACTCCCAGTTTATCATCTATAAACTATGCAGGCCAGCTTAAGTCCTTTAGGAGGCAAGCATTACAGACATTACTCACAGTTATTTAGGGTTCATAATGCACTGGGAGAATATTTCAAGTATGAAGGTATATGCCACTATAATAAAAACAAGAGCCAAAACCTAGAAAGGGATTTAGAGGGAGAGAGGGAAATAAAGGAATGTGTTTCAGGTGGCTTTGGGCTTCAGCAACATCCCACCAAAACATTTTCTTCATTTAGCTTCTCTTCATCACTGAAAGTCAGACTATCATTTTCATTAGAAAAAAAAAATTCTGTAATTCCATTAGAAAATTCATATGAAGTGTGTGTCCTTGTGTTATTTTGTGGATTTTATTAAAGTGTTACAAGTCACTCATTTCTAGCCTTCAGTAAAGACTAATATTTTCCTAGGACTTCTGAAATATTCTTCAAATTATTCTAAGAACCTGTTTTTACAGGGGGAGATAGCTTTGTCTAAAAAAAAAAATACTAGAGATACACTGGTAATACACCCACATTTGAATATTGATTAGATTCTTGGATATATGAATCAATCTGTTTTATAATTACAAAAAAATAATAAAAATTAAAATTATCCAAAGGGGACTAACATTAGCTATTATACTACAGTAAACTAAAACCAATGTTTGCATTAGAAGGCTAAAAGAGATGCTAGAGTTATGATTATTAGCACCTATTCTTGGCCATGAAATAGACTTGGAATACATTTTTTTATTGAAGTTGATATTTTTTCTGTGTCTTTAAATTAGCATCATGTTTCTTCTTGAAGCTATCCTGAACACAAATAATATGTGGGGTGGGACAATTCCCTAGGGGATGGTCTGCATGATCACTGGGGCAGTAGGGCAAGAGACTCTCTCAAGGTAGCTTTCACAAAGGTTTCTGTATAAGCACACTAAGGGTGGGAAGTATCCCAGAGCCTGCCCTCATGAGCATCTCCCTTTTCTCCCAAGGTATCCTTCCTTCTTATGGTCACAGTAGATGTATCCCTGTGCAAACAGCACATAAAACATTAGGGCTGCTTTCAAAAGTCAACTAACTATCTAAAAGAGAAATTATATCTTGAATAATATATATAAAAGAGAAACATGCAAATTGGTGTCACTCTGCTACACCCACCAGCCAATCAGGATGAATATGCAAATTAACCCAACAAAGATGGTGGTTAATTTGCATATGCAGGCACAGAGCGAAGACTGAAGACAACTGAAGACTGAAGACAACCAAAGACTGAAGACGATTGAAGACTGAAGAGGCTTGGCTTCTCTGCTGCAGCCAAACCTCACTGCTGCAGCCCAAGCAGAGAAGCCAAGCCTCGTTGCTGCAGCCGGACCAAAGGCTTGGGTACTGGGTGCCGGAGGAAAACCGGTGCCAGCAGCCAGGGGCAGGAAGGCCTATTGCGCGAATCTTCGTGCAATGGGCCTCTCTCTCTCTCTCTCTCTCTCTCTCTCTCTCTCTCTCTATATATATATATATATATATATATATATATATGCCAGGGTCCATAACATCCACAATGACCAAGGCTTGACCAAACCAGAAGTCAGTGCTGTGTTGCCATGGGGACCTAGCACTGACTGCTGAGGAGGCTGCAGATCAGGCCAGGAGAGAGGCCAGCAGAGAGAGAAGCAGGGTCTGATCCCCAGCCTCCATGGCAGCTGTTGATCAGCCGTTGCCTCTCTCTTTCTCTCCCCACTCTGCAGGCAGCTGCCAGCAGCAGGGCCTCCTGGGGGGGGCTACTGATCAGCCCGCCTCTTTGATCAGGCTCAGAGATAGGCCTGGAGACACTGACTGGCATAGAAACCGACCAATCAGAACCAAATCTGGATGAAGTGCCAAGAGCCAATGGCTGCCTAGGAGGCAGAGCTTTTGATCTGACTGGCATAGAAACCAACCAATCAGAACCTAATCTGGGTGAACTGCAAAGGCAGAACCTAAGGTGGGGGCTGAGGAGGGGTTTTACAGGCAACAGCTGTTTGGTGTAAGGCAGTGGTAGGCAAACTCATTAGTCAACAGAGCCAAATATCAACAGTACAACGATTGAAATTTCTTTGAGAGTCAAATTTTTTAAACTTAAACTATATAGGTAGGTACATTGTTATTAACTTAATTAGGGTACTCCTAAGGCTTAGGAAGAGCCACACTCAAGGGGCCAAAGAGCTGCATGTGGCTCGCAAGCTGCAGTTTGCTGACTACTGGTGTAAGGTGTAAGAAAGCAATTCATTTTTTTCATGATCAGTTTGGTAGTATAGTGCATATGGCTGGCTATCAGTCCAGATATAGGGCTTATGTGTTTTTGTCTGCCAAGAGCATCTCCTCCTGCTGAAAAAGGCTCTCCCTCCCCACCCCCATTTAAGCAATCCTAGCCTATATAATCTATCTATACTACTAAAAGGGCAATATACTAATTAGACCGGGTCAACCAGCCATCTTCTGGACATCCAACTTCTTTATGGACAAAGTCATGGTGGTAGAGGCCAAGGCAGAGGCAGTTAGGGGTGATCAGGCCAGCAGGAGAGGGCAGTTGGGGGCAAGGTCAGGCTGGCAGGGGAGGGCAGTTGGGGGCAACCAGGCTGGCAGGGGAGGACAGTTGGGGGCGAGGTCAGGCCAGCAGGGGAGGGCAGTTGGGAGCGAGATCAGGCTGGCAGGGGAGGGTAGTTGGGGGTGAGATCAGGCCTGCAGGGGAGGGCCATTGAAGGTGAGATCAGGCCAGCATGAGAGGGCAATTGAGGGCAACCAGGGCAGCAGGGGAGGGCAATTGGGGGTGAGATCAGGCTAGCAGGGGAGGGCAGTTAGGGGTAATCAGGCAGGCAGGCAGGTGAGCAGTTAGAAGCCAGCAGTCCCAGATTGTGAGAGGGATGTCTGACCACCGGTTTAGGCCCAATCCCTGTGGTCGGACATCCCCCAGTTGGTCTCTGATTGGAGAGGGTGCAGGCTGGGCTGAGGGACCCCCCTCCTCGTGCACAAATTTTATGCACCAGGCCACTAGTCGTTATATAAGAAGAGTTTCTATAAATTGCTTTGCACTGTTTAATTTTTTAAATAAAAGTGTCCATTTAGAAAACTTGGAAAAAAGTAAAAAGAAAAAAAATAATGAGGCAATTATATCCCTAGTCCCTTCATCCAAATGCACTGTCAATCTTTGTCCATCAATAGCAAGGAATGTATAGTTCAAATACTGCAGACTTTACAACAGTTTAGAAAATGTCATTACTTTTGACAAAACATTTACTTGACGCTAACATATAAAGTAATTGAAAAACATACCATCATAAAAATAGAAGTCTTTCATATAACTTACCAGTAAGTGATATTACTCACTGAGTAAAGCTAGAATGGACATACCAGAGATACTCAATCCTTTGTCAATGTTCCCAAGTGCCACAGTAAATATAACACATGAAACTTAATAGCCATGATTTTAAGAATTAACCTCCAGAGAGGATTAGATTAACAATTAGAATCCTATGCATTTAAGTTTTGGTGAGTTATGTCTTGCCATTCTAATTTTGTTATACATTGATTTAAAAAAAGAAAAAGATGAATTTGCTTACCACACTCAAGTAAGAATTAAAAATTATTTTTTCTCATGTGCTGAAATAGTCATATAAACCCAGATAGATTGAAGAGCACTATATTTGTAATATGATTGTAGATCACGTATGCCAATCAGTAGAATATGATTTCAAAGTGTAACTCAGATATTTTTTTCTAAAGATTATTACAAAGCAATTTTCATAGCTCTTTTGTATTATATTCTCACATAGATTTATTAATATTTCAGAATTTAATTTATATTGTGAAAACATAATAAAATTATATCTTCATTTATTAATTAAAAGAATGAAGACCAAAGTTCAGGAAAGAGGTGGGCTGGAAAGATATAGTCTTTGGTGTTGAAAGTAATATTTTAATAAAATGTGTAAATTAACCAAAATAAAAGAAATAATAATTTTAGGTAATATATTTAAATAACTTTAATATTAGAGTATATATAAATTTCTATATTAATATCTGAAAATTCTAGAGTTTGTTAAATGAGTTTGAAACAACTCATTTTGAAATTTTGATTATATATTTATTGCTAGGCAGAAACAAATGAAAAAGGAAAATTAATATGTTTAGATTTTCTCTGTTTCTACCTAAACATAAGTTCTGGTTATGATATTTAATTCCTAGAAAGGGATTTAGAGAGAGAGGGAAAATAAAGGAATGTGTTCCAGGTGCCTTTGTGCTTCAGCAAGATCTCACCAAAACACTATTGTTAAAATATCTTAAAATAAACTAGACTATGGGCCAACCACTTGTCAGATCCCTTGTCAGGTTAAGGATAGTTAAGTATATTGGGAAATATTTCTCAAAATCCCCTCGCCCGCATTTTGTATAAAATTTTCTGACCATTAATAGGTAAAATTAATTATCTCCAGGTATGGCATATGTTCTATGCACTAGCAATTGATTTCAGAGCTTGATACACAACTAAAAACAGCTTGCGGAGGTGATTAAGAACTCTGTGTTAGGACTGCGAAAAATAAAGCACAGAGAGGGAAAGTCTTGTTAATTTATAAACTGGGAACTTGTGACTTGACCAAGGTCTCTTTTACGTCATAGCTCATTCACTTAACTACTATACACATAGCTTTCTATATCCTCAATGTTGGGTCAGAAAACCACAAAAAGTCCCTATGTGATATGAAAGAACTTTTGAGCTGTTTAATAACATCTTGAATTCGGTTGGCTTCACTAACATGACCTTTGTGGTCATCATGGATTCTAGGGATTTTAAACCAGTACAGAACATTTAACCTTTCTGTCGTGGGCAGAAATCTAATTTGAGCAGTTTTACTTTGATGCTCTATTTTTGATTGGTTAAGCCACTCATCCTGTTTGACATTATTGTGTGGTGTTGCTATGCTTACTTTAACCAGCTGTCACATTCCAGCCCAGAGGTGGGTGAAATGAGTCTTGTTTATATGTAATTCTGAAAGGACTTTTAGATGCTTTGAGTTGGCAACATGTCAAGGTAAAAGACATTTATCCCTCCAGCATAGCAAGCCTGAAAGATTTTCAAAATTCTTCATGTAACTTAAAAAAAAATTACTGCCATTCAAATGTTGGCAAACTGTTTTGATGCAATTACAGATACTCATTTCTTCAAGTTGAATTGATTCTAAATTTGTATGAGACCATTCCTATCATATATCCTGTCTTTCTGAAAGAGATTACAACATTTCAAACAGGATGGATGTTCTGATCTGCAATTAGAGATGGAAAAATGTTTGAATTCTTCCAATAGATATTCTACTCATGTATACACATTGATATGAGAATAGAAATTTATTCAATGACCATTTATTTTATCCACTTTTGTGTCTAAAGCAAGACTATGTATCAGGGAGACAGAATAGTTTTGCATTCAAGGAACTTCAAAGCCTCCCTAGTAAGAAAAAACACATACTTTTAATATTTTTTAGCCAAGAACTCATGTTCCTTACGAAATATACTAATAAAGTTGGTGAAGTCTTAGTTATCCAGGAAATTACCTTAATTTCTCCTTGTCATGTTCCTGTGTAGATAGCTCATCTTCCCAGGTAATATTATCCTTATGCACAAAATGTAAAGCCAAATAAGTGAGTCAAGAATAAAAAGGCCAACCCCATACCAGCTAATCTCTTTATTTTCATGCACACAAAGCATCCAGTTAACCAGTTATTTTACTCAAACTTTTACTTCTCAACAAATCAGGTTAGCATATGGACATAGCATGAATTTGATTAATGCCATTATCTTCAATGATAAATTAATATATTCTTATATTCAAGTTATATATGTTGTTTTGGAGACAATTTTTTCAAAGAATAAAGGTATATTTATTTTATGTTACCACCATATTACTTGATTGCAGCAGTATAGTTTTATCAGAATTAGATTTTCAAATACATTGTTAGATGCAATATAGTTGTTTAGGAGGATAAAATTTACTTTTACTGAACTCAATATGGTATTACAATGCTTTACTTTTATATCACATTTAACTGTGCACAGAAGGAAAGTGTTAACATTTAATTATCTGTGAAATATTTCCAAGGAGTTAGCTTTGATGTGAAAAAATAATAGTTACTTAGAGAACTGTAATGCTGTAAGCTTGAGACACCCAACCCAATGAAAATTCTTTGAATAAAAAAAGAAAAAACACAACAAATAGTGTTGAAAATGCATTTCTGATAATATGAAGCTTTCACTTTCTTCATGTTTTACTAGTTCTCACTTTTTTCAATATTCACCTGCCTGCTATACCACTATTTACATTCTAGTGATTCATCCACACTGGCAACCTGATGACCATTCCCTGGTAAAAATTCAAGGAATAGCAATTGGTACATGCTCAAGCTGAGTTAACTCAATGCGATTCTTATGGATGAAAAAGTAAAGGCAGTCAAAAAGTTTTAAATGTTTGATGGCAACATATCATGTAACCAAAACATCTGGATGACTGAATTTTACTCTATATCCAGATGTCTGGCATCATGCAGACACAACCTCAGTGGTTCAATCAGTCAACAACTTTCATTGAGAAACACCCCACTGCCCTTGTGCTGCACAACTCAGCAGGGGTTAAAGGACAATGTCACCTTTTATATGGGCCATTACAAATATTCTCTTAATTAGTCCTCCTAACTCTCCCCTCTCCCATTTCCAAACTACCGAAATCTTAAAACACCATTTTTTAAAAAAAATATCTTTATTGTTGAAAGTATTACAGATGTCCCTCCCCACCCCAATGAGCCCCCTCCACTCTACTCTCACTCCCCTCCCAGACTATTGTATGCATATAAATTCTTTGGTTAATCCGTTAACTCCTCACCCACTCTTTCCCTCTAAAATACGTCCCATTTTTAAGATTTTAGTAGCTTTATTAAGATACTTTCCTTGCTTCAAATTTTCACTGAATTCTGTAGTTGCTGTATATATCCATAAGTGGAAGGTTTACCAGAACCTCTCTTATAAATTAATCATGTTACGTTATTTTCTGTCTGTGAGCCCTTCATCAGCTCTAGTCTGGAGTAGGTAGTACCCATATCATTGAACTGTTTATATGCTTAGTTATATATTATGCATATGAGACTCTGAAAGCCGTTTCAGGGATAGCAGTCACTCCATGAGTAGAAGTAATTATTTTTATCTATTAGTGATAAAAATTAATAATGCATGTAAAACCCAGTTCCTTGTATAAAAGAAGTATTTAATAAATGTCCTTCCTTAATTTTTGCTTAGGGTCAACATTTCTTGACCCTAAAATTTCATTGATTATAAGATGTTCAATTCAAAACAACTATTTTAAGTAGAAAAGAAACCATATTTCATTAAATGTAGGCAAAACTATAGAAATTAGACTAATTTCATAAATTACAGTGTGGAAAATTATGCTTATTAAGAAAATACAAATTGTTTCTATTGGTATTAATACTATTCTTTTTACAATTCTTTTTGTGTTATGTTCTTGAACAACTAAATTAATTGCTTTGAAGGAAATGAGAGAAATAAAAATTATTTTAAATTTTATTTATTTATTTTTTAAATATATTTTATTGATTTTTTACAGAGAGGAAGGGAGAGAGATAGAGAGTTAGAAAAGGTAGAAAGGTTCAGTTGCCCACTAAAATTTTGAATGGCCTTCTTAAGAAAATCTTGCTGATTAATATTTGGAGGATGGTTAATGTGATTCTTTTAGTTACAACTACACTTAAGTAGCTCATATATAGGATTCATAGGATTCAAAACAAGTAATAAGGGAATCTTATTTGGTCCAAGGGCCAGGTGAATATGATGTCACAAAAGTGGGAATGTAGAAGATGAATTCAATTTTGTTCATGTTGAGATTGCCATTAAGGTAGAAAGGTTCAGTTGCCCACTAAAATTTTGAATGGCCTTCTTAAGAAAATCTTGCTGATTAATATTTGGAGGATGGTTAATGTGATTCTTTTAGTTACAACTACACTTAAGTAGCTCATATATAGGATTCATAGGATTCAAAACAAGTAATAAGGGAATCTTATTTGGTCCAAGGGCCAGGTGAATGTCTTGCAATCAGGATAGTTCCAAAGATCCCACACCAGGCACTTATGAATCTTCATTCTAAATGATGAAGTCTCAACCATTATTCTTTCTTTCATTAATTATAATATTTGAGTATTATGTATTAGGCACTAAGCTACAGATATCATATATATGCCTTATATCATGCAACCCTCACAAATTCTATGATTTATATTGTATTATTATCCACATTTACAGTTAAGAAAACAGCTTTTGAGAATTTCAGAAACTTACCTAAGTTCCCTCAGCTAATTAGTGGTGAATTAGTGGGAAGCACATTCCACTTTTGTCCAGGCTCTAGATCTACTACAAATAGCGGGCACATAGTGGGTGCTCAATTCACTCTATCCCTCTACCAATGGGTTTCTTTGGTTCACCTAACTTGTATATTACCGCATAATTTCAGTCTATGCATGACCTATCAACCCCTCCTTTCAGTTTAGTTCCCACTATTAAACAGTAATTTACTTCTCTGAGTCTGAATTTCTGGTAAAAAGAATCTGTTTATCTCAATTCATGCATTGCAATTAAACTATGCATTTCATAAATGTTGGTCAATCTATGGATTTGTTGTCTTCCACTCAGATATCCATCTCTAACTGATTAACAGTTAATGAAAAGCTCAATCATGCCAATCAAGGTTGTGTGGGGGAGCAGTGTCTCTTAGAAAAGGTATGGATGAGGCAATGATAGAAAAACCTCTACCATATGAGGTGAAGCTATGAAAGTAGAAAAGGTCCACAGAAGACCAAAAAGACAAGAGGCCACACAATGAAACCCTAAGAAACAAATATACAAAGATTGGCCAGTATAAGAAATGTCAGTACAAGAAATTAACATAAAGCAGAAAATTAGAGAACCAGTAGAAAAGTAAAAATAGTGTTAAGAAAGTAGTCCATGAAGGAGAAAGTTTGGAAAATGGGAATGCTTTTCACAACAAATGCTTCAACAATATAAATTCATTCATGTACATACACAAAATATCCTACTATAGTCCAGGGCACACAGGGTTGAGCAAGAACAGGTCCTTGCTTTTCATGGTGGAGGAAACAAATGTTAATTATCACACAAATTACTGAATAATTGCAATTATGAGATATACAACATAGAAGAGGTATATGGTATTTTGAGATCATAGAATAAAAAGACATGATCCTGTGAAAGAGTTCAAGGAAAATTTGCCTTAGAATTAATGCTTGAGTTGAGATCTAAAAGAAGGTTGGGAATTGACGAGATGAGTTAAAGGTGGAGAGGATTGCAGATGGAGAGAATGTGTAAAGCTCCTTTGGCAAGAGAGAATGTGGTGATGGATAAAAAGTCCCTTATGTGTCCAGAGAGAAGAGAGCAGGGTTTTGACATTACCTCTAGAAAGAGATAATGCTAGAGAGATAGATAGGAGATAGACATGCAGAAACTGGAAGGTCACATTAAGTTTTGTCTATCATTAACCTATGTACAATAAATAAGAGGAAAATGGGGTGATTGACATGATCAGATGAATACTTTGAGTTGATTTCTCTGGCTAGAATAGGCAGAAAAGATCAGAGTGGTATTAGGCATGATTCCTTCAGTTTCAATTAACAAAGTTCCCACTTACACTGGATTAAGAACAAAAATTATTTATTGACTTTAAAATTGGAAAGCATGGTCAAGAGCGGGTATTCTGGCATTTTAGGATACAGATACTTAATTATGTTTCCAGGAATACATCTCTCTGCATTACAGCTCAGCTTTCTACTGTGTTGGCTTTATATTTAGGCAGAATCTCCTCTCCTGGAGATACAATGCAAGCTGGCAACCTACAGTAAAAAATATCACATATTATCACCAGGGACTGTCACTTAAGGAATAACTTGATCACGTGACTATCTATGAAACAACCATTATGGCCAAGGAAGGGAACATACTCAAGGTCAGGCCTGTTGACTTGCTCTTTTCTGGAGCCAGGAAGTACAGTCAATCCCACCTGAACCACATGGCCTGAGAAAAGGAAAACTGGATGTTGTCTCCAGAAGTGGGAGATCCAGAGAAAACATAGGGGGACAGGTTAAGAGGATATTATAATACTCCTGGATAGAGATAACCATAGTTTATATTGAGAGTAGAGCTTTAAGAGGGACTTAGGAGAGTAAATTCATAGAATTGTGTAATGAATTAGACAAGAGGTTAAGAAGATTGAAGTATCAGAAGTGTGTCCTAAGTTTCATGTTTACATAACTGGTGACATCATTCACTGAAGAGTCAACACGGAAAAGGAGCCAGGTTAAAAGGTAGGGGAGACAGGCAGAACTGCATGAGTTTAATTTAATTTAAACATATTTAGTTGGAGGTGCCATTGAGGTCTAAAGATCAGTTGGACATACAGGTCTAAAGATCAAGGAAGGCACCTGGGCTAGAGATGTAAGCTTGCCCAGCACAGGAACAGTTCACAGATTTGAAGGAGTCTTGACCATGGATGGTGACAGAGGCAAAGCCAGATTTTGGTGAATGGGTGGCACAGGTGAAAGGTAAGGAAATAGAGACAGCAAGTGTAGACTAGTTATTGTGGTAGATTAGATGTGGCTACAGATTAATTACTATTTCTCCCATTGAAAAGTGAAGTTTAATGTGCTTCTCAGTGATTCTAGGCTGGCTTTAGTTATTTGTTTGACCAGAAGAATGCTGCAGATGTAATATTCTGGGACTTCCAATCTTAGGTCATAAGAAGCCTTGTAACTTCTATCTGAGTCTCCTGGAACATGTGCTGTGTAGAAGCCCAAATAGCCAGCCCAAATAATTTGCTCTTGGACAAATTATTAAGCTCCTTAAGCCTCAATGTTCTTATCTATAATAATAAAAGCATAATATGCTAATTAGACCAGATAGCCAAACAACCTTCCGGATGTCATTCTGGATGAAGCCACGGAGGCAGGGGCTGAGGCAGAGGTGGTTAGGGGCAATCAGGCAGGCCGGTGAGCAGTTAGGGGCAATGAGACAGGCAGGCAGAGTGGTTAGAGGCGATCAGGAAGGCAGGCAGTCAGGTGAGCTGTTAGGAGCCAGCAGTCCCAGATTTCAAGAGGGATGTTCGAACTGGCAGTTGGACATCCCCCGAGGGGTCCTAGATTGTGAGGGGGACCAGGCCGGGCTGAGGGACCACCCCGCCCCCCCCCCGCCTCTAGTTTGCATTATAAGTACTCAATATGGCTAGTTGCTGTTTTATCATTATTTCCCACTTAGTTTTGAATGAAATAAATTATCATAAGTGGAAATAAGGTTTACTTTTCTTTACAAAAAGATTATTTTTATATTTTAACATAATATAATAATTTTAGTGGTAACTATAATCTTATCATAAGCTGTCATTTAACCCATTTTACAGATGTGGCAAGTAAAATGAAAAAGAGTGCAATACATTAGAAATTTTAAACATAGTTTAGACTTTGGATTAAATTCTAGATCTCTGCTCAGCAAATGTACCATATTATTAAACAATTAAATCAGTAGTCAACTAAAATATCTAATTAGAATTCTTAAAAGCGATATATTTGATGTTTAGTGGTTTTTTTGCAACAATGTGGGAACATTCAGTGGTGATATTTCAGAGGTACTTTGCCATTTGAGCAGGACTTTTCTGAAGTTACAAATAGCTTTACTCTAGCATCATTCCCAGAAATACCATCTCTGAAAGGCAGATATTTAAATTACTACTTTAACCTAGTAATTGTTATAACCCAAAGAAAGATTTTCAAGGAATACCATTCCCAGATTAATTATTTGTAAAAATGCCATCTTAAAGAACTTATGGGTATAATACAGCCACTAATCTTATCTGACTTGCATCTTTCAAATGAGAAAAAAAATAGGAGCACTCAAGACACCTTAACCATAACTAAAGCCACTTGCTTCCAAATAGTACTTCCCCACTTCCATAACCTCACTGGACAGTGTCCTATGGAACCCAGTGAGTTTGCATTTCCCAGGAGTCTCTTTCCACTCTTATTTCCTAAGAACCTCCTTCCCATCAGGTTTGTAGATAGTAAAGAGAACATTTACCTGGTTGCTCCTAGAAATTTGACTGTTGGTTGTATTTTTCCATCAGCTGAGGTGAGGTGGTCTGATAAGAGATCAGTGGCAGCCCAGTTGTTCACTTCAGGGATTTATAGATGACAAAATCCTGTCCTTACGTGATTATTTTGCCAATATCACTCCTCCCCCCCCACCCCCCACTTCTGTGTCTGGTCTACTAGAGAACCAATTTCTGAAGTCCCCATGTCAGAACAGTGTGCATGACTGCAAGTGACATGCTGTGCTGAGCTGTTTCTGAGTAGACACCAGCCTTCAATGTTACTGCACTGAAAATGAGATGCGTTGAGCAAGCTGGCAGGGAGAGTATTGTCTTTGTTGATACATTGATCACCACCTGTATTAAATCCAGACCGCTGGAAAACTCTTAACTAAATACTTTTAGGCATGATAATATCCACTGAGAATAGCAAACACATCTACCAGTTATAGAAATAACTGGGGTTTGGTTAAGAAAGTTAATTTTTATTCACTTGAGTTAAAAATTACCTAATATTCTTTGCTTACTTTTATTAAATAGAACTCAGCATGGTAATGTGTTTTAAAACTGACCTTTAAAAAACAAGCCTATCTTTGGATAGTCCTTTTTATTCTAATTCTAGTAAGAACAACAGCAAAACTGCAACCTCTCCATAGAACAATGGTGGGGAACACCCAGCCCATGAGCCCTGTAAGGCCCGAGAAATCATTGGTCTGCTCCTGCCAAGGCACTTGGGGTGAGTTAATTAAATGTCTGAGCAAATATAGCAGCTAATTTTTAAGTTGATAATTTTGTATGGCCTGTGAATGATTTTATAAATATCCAAATGACCCTTGGCAAAAAAAGGTTCCCTACCCCTGCGATAGAAATATAGAAAGGAGAACAATGTACCTAGCACAGTGTCTAAAAAAGTGAATAACTCCAACTTATGCTGCAACTACATGTGAATCTCTATCATGTTCTCTTAAATTCTCCTCACACTCCCAAATCATGGACAAAAAAGACTTGCCTGTGTGCTAAAAGCCAGTATTCCATACTAGACCAGATGCTAACAGAGTGACAGTGGCTACATTATTTTTTGGTACTCAGCCTCCCCCCTCTCCCTCCCTTTATAGAATAATTTCTATTCTTTTAAGTCTTATAACTGGATAAGCTCAAGAAATCAATCACATCAGAAAGAAGGGAAACCCTTTCTGAGAACAGTATGACTGGCAAGCTGTGGCAGAGTCTGGCCACTTTGCTTGGTTAACAGATATAACTATAAACCCTTGGCAATTTTAAACGAATGTCCAAGTTAGAAGATGAAACAATTATTTGTAGTGTTCTCTGTGCACAGTTACTTTAAATGCTTCAACGATATTGCTTGTTTCTTTCTCTCAATGATAAACTTGTGAAAATTATCCCAATGATAATCTCAACCTAATTTTCCACATAATTGTTCTATTTTTTTCATCTTAAGTGATGAACACTAAAAGACCCACGCCCACCACACACACACACACACACACACACACACACGCGCGCGCGCGCAAACTATGCTTAATAAGATCAAAAAGGCTGTGAAAAGAAGGAAGCCAATTGCAGTTTGGTTCACTTTACTATATAATTTGTGTATGTTTTCTTAAAAGCAGCACTTGAACAATGCAAAAAAAATCAGTTCAATACTTTTGAATATTTTATTGAAAACATTAATACATTAATGTATCAAGATTTGTTTCAGGCAAGTAGATAAAGTAAATATTACCTAATTCATGATTTATGATGTACTATAGGTATTAAAATAATGTAATGCTCTTTTTTGTTTAAGCAAATGTTATTGTCCTGAATAATTTCTATCTTCCTCCACACACACATAAACTGAAATTATATGGTACAGCACTTACAGGGACAATTTTATTCAGCAGGCTCCCTTGAAATATCATTAAAATGGAAACATGCTTTTTTTAATTTGAGACATCAACAGGACATAAACTGAGTCCATGAGATGGTAAATATTCAGATTTATCATCTAAGCCAACTTCTTTGTTATTTTCAGTCCTACCTTAAAGATTTTATGTCAATGACTATGCTAATTCTATTAGGGGCATTCTTTCAAAAAATCATGAAGCAAAATATTTATTCATTTAAACAATTTTATTTATGGTGGAATTTTCAAAATGTCTTGTATCTTGAAATTATCCACAAAGTACTATTTTGTGCTTACATTAAAAAGATGTATTTCTTATAAGAAAAGATAAAATATGTACCATTAGACAGTATTATTATATTTTTATTTAATACTATATAACCAAGGATTAAAGAGAAAAACATTAAATATATTTAAATTTTCCTATAACTGATTTCCAGCTGTTCTAATGTTTTGAAGAAAAAATAAAGATCTAAACACCAGAGATAATATTTGATAAGCGATATTAATAAAAACATAATTTAAGCATTGCAACAAGCTACCTTCAATAAGTTGCTCCATATCAGAAATAATATTATTGGAACTAAGTATCTAAAGCAAAGAATAAAAGAGCTGAAGGATGAGGAAAGATATAAGTATTAATGGCAATGGTCACTTTTTAGTTAAATACATTTCTTATAAAGTGGCAAGATAATATGTACAAATTTACAACTGAAAGGAAATCTTTATATATGAGTCGACTTGCTTTTGGACACTTTGGGCATCCTTCTTTCTGTAGGCCCTCCTGGCAGAACTGGTGGAAACTAGATTTTTAGTTCATAGCACATGATAGATTAGCCTTGAACTAGAAGCCCCTGGAGTTGCAGGCTGTGAATCAGTGCTGGCAACTGGGGAGAGAGAGGCCGGGTGCTGCAGAGGCAATCCAGGTTGCTCTGAGTTGGTGATCCGATCCACTATGCTGGATAAGCAATCCAGGCTGGATAAGGAGCTTTTATCTGTGGCATATACTATGGACACAAAGAGAAAATCATTAAAAAGAAATTCCCAAATGTATAGCCTTGCTTATGTTGTTGCCCTTTAAACCGTAGTTCAGCTCTTTTGACACCAAGGGGTCAGCTGGTCTCAGAAAGCCTGATGTAGAAATCTTCAACAAATATCGAGCAATTCATTGGCAGTGAATGTAGGGAGTGAAAAGTCCTTCTAGTACTATTGCAAGAAAAAGTGCACGTGTGTGTATCTGTTAGGTGGATTTTGATTTTTTTAAAAGTGTGTGTGTGTGTGTGTGTGTGTGTGTGTGTGTGTGTGTGTCCCTTTTGCTCTGCCAAGATCTCTGCATAAGAACCATCAATCTATTCCCTTCCTGGATACTTTGGGAAAGAGGGACTGCTTTGACAGGTTCTAACTGTGAAGGTGAACTTGTCTTTAAACTCTTCTGAAGCCATCAATTCTTACCATTTGGTACATCAGGACAGTAGATGCTGTCAAAACTGTTGCTCTTTCTGGACCAGACAGGGCTGTTACATTCAGGCTGTAATATAAGACACAAAAGAAGAAGCTTGTTTTCAGGTCTTGGCAAAAAATTCTCTGCTCTAGAGGAAGGCAGGGCTTGCCCACCAAGCTCCCTAAACTGACCACTGTCAATCACCTTCATTGCCTTGATTTAGGAAGGGTTAGCCCCACCAAACTGCAAGGGCACCGAGGTCAATCTCTGTGCTTGGACAAGAGGAAAGCAGCAGCCAGGGGGAGAGGGGGTGGAGTTCAGCAGCCATGTGCATTGGGTTAACCATGCAAAATGGATTGGAGTAGAAGGAAGCCACACTAATTCAGGGAGAGAACACTTTCCCAGGGCAAAAACACATTAAAACCTGGCAGTGTTGGAGCAGACGCCCTCTGTAAAGAATGCGTCAACATCTCCTTCCAGCCAGGCCTCGGCAGAGCAGGGACCGCAGCCCATGCATGTCTTTCTGTTTCCTCATTAAGTTACAAACTGTGGGGCAGTGGGGGCTTGAAAGAGATGTCCTTAGATGTTAGTATACGACAGGGTCCGCTGGTGGTATATTTTGGAAATAAACTGAGTGATGGTGAAATATGTGATTGATCCCTCACAGCCACCTATGTCCCGGGACAACTGTCTCCTGCAATGCCCAGCTAGAACCTGCTAGGAAGTCAAAGGAAAGTCCTGTTCAACAGCTGTCTCCTGGCATCTTTCCAAATGTGGCATCTCTCTTCTCTTACAGCAGTGGTTCTCAACCTTGGCTGCACATTAGAATCACCTGGGAATCTTTTTAAAATCCCGATTTCTGGGCCTCATCCTCCGGAAATTCTGCTTCTTTGTTATGGGGTGGGGCCACAACATTAGTAACAAAGAAACAGAATTTCTAGAGGATGAGGCCCAGAAATCGGGATTTTATAAAGATTCCCAGGTGATTCTAATGTGCAGCCAAGGTTGAGAACCACTGACTTACAGCCACTACCATCCCACCCCCAACTGCCAAGAAAATAATCACTGAACATTTAGCTGCCACACCTGGTTTAAAGGACATATAAGGAGTATGGGGAAAGATAGGGGTGCCCGGGTAAGTACCAGAGCTGTCCCTTACCATGCCGTCGGAGCAGTTGGAGGTGGGGCTGGCGGGCTCGGAGCAGCTCTGTCCTGGCATGCCATAGTAGTTCTCCACCTGCTCTCTCAGCAGCTCCTGCAGGCTCTCTATGTAGCGGATGGCATTTCTGAGGATCTCAACCTTGGGCAGCCTCTGGTTGGGGTTGGTCGTGGTGCACCTCTTGAGCGTCTCGAAAGCCTGGTTGACCTTCTTCAGGCGTCTCCGCTCGCGCATGGTGGCCGCCTTCCGCCTGTCCATGGTGGTGGACTTCCTCTTGCATGCCTTGCAGGCCCACATGAGGCAGTGGCCGGCCTGGTGGTGGCCCGAAGGTGCTCGCACGTGCTCGTCCTCGTCGGAGCCTTGCAGCTCTGCTTTGTGCGCCCCGAAGGCAGCCACCTGAGGCTCAAACTCGTCCCCGAACTCGCCCTCGGGGGACGGGATGCAGGAGCCGTCGTAGAAATACTCAGAAGGCGAGAACTGGCAGCCTTCCATCATGTCCATCCTCTGTGGCGACGCCGGCGGTGCACCTGGACAGCAGCGAAAGGGATGGAGAGAAACTGGAGCCTGGTGCCGCTGGGGGCCGGCAAACCCGGCGAGGCTCCCGGGTCGGTTTCTCTGGGTAATTAACAAAGGCAGACGCCTGGCGGCCCGGGTCGGCCTGGCCGGGGTTAGGGCTCCTTATATATTCTTGAGGGAGGGAGGCCGGCCCCAGTGGCCAGGCACTATTAGCATATCCCACCGCAACCCCCACCGGGGCTGTCTGGGCAAACCCCCGCCTACCCTCCAGAGACAATTTGCTGTTCGCTGCCCCTTTGACGCTAATGGTTTTACTGCCTCTCTGCTGGGCGGGGGGACCGTCCCCGACCCGCTCACTTGCACTCTCTAGATTGATTCGCTTACAAAGTGTTGCACACAAAAGAAACGAAGGAGTTCCAACTTTTGGCCATTGCGCGCACAATTTGGAAAATGTAAAAGCCCACCTGCCTACCCACGCCTGGACGAAAGGAATCACCTCATTCTTAAGCGTTTGTTTCTCTTTTTAATGAACTTTAGTTATCTCGGGATTTCTTTTTGTCAGTGGACCGGAATAACAGTTGCTAAAAACTTGAATGGACACTTTCAGTCATGGGCTGAGTTTGGATGGTTCCATTTCGTTTTGATCAGATGGTCATTTTCTCAGTCCTGTGTGACTGGGGGCAGGCGGGAGCTCTGCGTTCTCTCTGCGTGTCTATTCATCTACCAGGAGGTGTGCTCACGGGCCAGGTGATGGGGAAAGTCCTCCCTCCTTTCCCCGTTCCGCACGCATTTCACGAGCGCCTCCTCCTTGTACCAGGCCTTCCCTAGACCTCATGGGGCCTGCGCTCCGCACAGCCGCATCTCTGGCATTTGCATGAGAAGAAACGCAGTTTTAGAAGGTGAACTCCCTTCCCAGGGGCGCGTCTCCTTTCTCCCCCTCTTTCTGCCCCGCCCTGTCCCTTCCACAGACTAAACAGCCAAGCCGAGCTTTGGGGTCGCTAATTTTCTGCTTTCAGGCAAACTAACACCGTTACAGATGCATCCCAGCTGCCAGTACAGCGATCCCTCTCAGCTCGTGTAAAATTTCCAGCTCAAACCCTGAGCAACTTCACACACTCCCGCGATAAAAGCCTCCCCGAAAAGCCATCGTCAGAGGGCCTTTGAAACTTCGGTGGGTAGAAGAGGAGAGGGGAGGGCTGTCACTTAAGCAAGAATAAATCTATTAATCAGCTCTTGCCAGGTCCTCCTCTGCCCTTCGCCCACGTCAGATCACTAGGGGTTGGGGGTCCTGCTGCTTATCGGTAGGAAAAACAATTGATGAAGGTTTACACAAACAGACTTAAGCAGACTGGGGTTTTGGATCAGAGCTTGCAGTCCCTATTAAAACCGGAGGGATTGTTCTCAGCCGGATCTACAGTAAGTGTGGTGGCTCCAAAGTTACTTGGGGGTAGTGTGGTGCTTTCCTTTCTACTACTTTTCCTGCAATTATTTTCCTAAAGGAACCCTGACTGGCTGATCCCATGTCTGCAGGGGCCAGAGAAGTGCTAACTTCTCAGGGTGAGATCCGCTCTCCAAAATGAAGGCCGGGAAAACCAGGGGTGGGAGAGTGCCAGGCACTAAGGTTTGCTACAGGGTGCTGGTAGCAGTCCCTCGCCCAGGTTTTGCCATCCCTAAGGCAAAGACACCGCTACCACCACACTTTGAACACCCAATTGTCTGGCCAGTGGGAAATCCGTCTGCATCTTATTTAGGACTCTTAGCAAGTGGATGCTTTTGACATGAATACAGTACCCAGGGCCACACCAGATAACAGAATCAGTGTCCTCAAGGACGCCGGAGGAATGAAGGCTGTATCCACCCAGGTAAAAACATTCGCATCTGTGCACGTTGCTGCCTCTGAAATACTATAGTGGGGAGATATTCTCACCCAGGAATTCTCGGCCAGATCCCACAGGTTCTGGCCCGCAGCAATGCCAGCACTTCCTCTGGCGATGGAGCTCAGATGTTAGCACACTGGCCTAAGCTCAACAGAATTACGTGCAGGTTTATGATTTGGGCAAAAATAAAGTTGCTCTTAACGTTTAGGTGGGAGATAGAAGTTGGGCTCCTGCAAGCCTTCCAGCTGATTTCTTTCCTCAAGGCACTGAATGTGCTTTGTACCCAACCCCTCAGCGTGGGATATTTGTAGCAAACAATTATTAAGACTTTTCTATTTGCCGAAGCACGTTCTCAACCCTACCCACGTATTTATTCGTTCGTTTGCTACTTCCAATGATACTATGGGAACTACTTGTTTTTAGATTCACTTTTTAAAGAGGGTAACCAAAGCTCAACGAGGGAGGAGGTAGCAATTTGCCACAGGCCACACAGTATTGGCAACTAGGCATTCCTTTGTCTAACTTAGGCTTCTAAAGGTGAATTGTGTTGTTTGTTTTTCTCCCGACTCAGGCACCGTGCGCCTGCTTTGCGCCGCAGAGCAGAAACTCGCCAAGCGGGATGTCTTGCCCTGCACTCCCGGTCCTGGGAAGAAGCTGTCGCTCCAAGGCTCTGTCAGTAGTGGTAGTTCTCAGAAGTCAGTGCTGTCTTTGGTAAGGTGATCTCAAAACAAATTGACCAGAGTGTGGCTGGCGAGTGGAACTAAAGAATTCAAGAAAACACAAGAGTCTGGTGGCTTAATGGGACTAGCTAGGCGGGGAGACAGGGTCCTGGGTTGAAGACCCTTGGGATTCAAGTGCTGAAAATAGGGTCTCAGAGCACCAAAGTAAAAAAAAATAAAAAAAGACAAAACTTTTAAACTGCTGTCAGGGGCCAGAGGAGAAAGATAAAAAAAAATAGGAGGCAGTATACATAGGAAGCCAGCACCTCAAAGATGCCTAGGGCTCCCAAATTCAGGAGCGGTCCTGCTGCTTTTTTCCTAGGGAAAACATGTGAGAGAAAAATGGGAAACTGGGTGAGCGATACAGAGAAAAAAAATGTTTTCTCAGTGGAGAAGTTGAACAGAGAAATATGAAAAAGTTAAAAACCACTTAAAAATATCTGCTGGTTATTCGGGTATTCTCTTTTATTCAAAATCAGATTAGGTTCTGGCTTTTGTTCCTCATAGAAAATAATAAAAATACAAACTCTTTTCTACTATTTCTCCAGAGAAGTGGGACCTCTTACAGTAGAGAAAACTCACATGTGTTTAATTAAGTAATCAGGATGTTAGAAATGATATGCCAGCGTTGCTAGGAAACCCCAGAACAGGCAGATGAGGGGAAGAAAACCAAGCTATGGCCTGTTGTTATAAATGAAAGCCCACCAGGGTTCTGGTGAAGTAGATAGATAACTTAAATTTTACATTTTACGTTCTTAATAAAAATAAACACGTTTGATTTTCTTATAAGGTAGACTTATAAGAAGGTTTTAATTGCATAGACCTTTAAGTAATCATCAACTTGTTTTTTGTTGTGTGTGTGTGTGTGTGTGTGTGTGTGTGTTTTAGGTAACCTATTTTAGTTGAAGCATTATGGCAACAATCTTAGTGTTGATGGACAGACAACACCAGCAAAATGATGCTCAGAGCTTCCTTTACTAGTAAAATTTGCCTACCTTAGGAAGTCTATATACTTCTCTTAGTTGGAGAAGATATACCCAGAGAGATACATCCATTTCAATTCACTTCTGCCTCTACCTGAGACACTGTCAACTCCTGGACAAACGGAGTTGTTCCAGAAGTTTTTGCTTATTATATATGAGTGCACAATGTGCTAAACAATTTCAAACTGCCATTAGCTCTGGGAACCAGAAACACCTAAGTAAACACATTAGTACCTGCCAAAGCTGCTGGAAAAATTTGTGGAGAAGACAGCTGAGGAAGACATTGGCCTCTGCTTGAATTCGAAGGCTCCCAGGAGAGATCAAAGGCCTAAGGAAGGACTTTCAGCAGCCTTGAGAGTAGAGAAAGTAGCCAGTTCTGGCAACATTATCTTGGTTCCAACAACAAGCAAGGCATAGCCATTCCATCTCATAAGCTGACTCTGAACAAGGCTAACAAAATTGCTTTTTTCAGAATAAAACCTCTAGGACCAAGGGTCATTTTTTCTAACACTTCTTTTGAGTTTAAGGGAGTCACTATGGGGTCTGTTGGGGAAATGTCTTGATGGGTTGGCTCTTTGAGGAAAAACCATGTTATTGCTAATTTATTAATGCATTAAATTAGGAAATGATATGTTCAAAGTTTAAATTAAAATATTTAAAAATATTTTTAGCTATGATTTTCTGGGAGGATGATTTTAAGATAAATAAATGGGATAAAATATTACTTAGAGAAAGTACAAATAAATGCATTGTAACTTCAAGTAAAAAATACCTTTAGGTTAAAAGTTACTTTAGCAACCCAAGACTTCTCTGGTAGTCACAAGAGTAGTTGGGAACACTGAATTTCAGCACCAACTCCCACCCTGCCCCAAACATGTGAAAAAGTAAAAAAAAAAAAGAAAAGAAAAGAAAAGAAAAAAAAGATTATATTAGACATAAGTGAATTTCTACTACCTTCAGGCTTGGAATTCAATGATTCAGGTGTGATAATTAAAGATAGAGAAAGCTGACATTTCATGTTTTGCAAATTATTTCTATAGTAATATAAAACAGAAAATCACTCCTTATTTCATACTTGATAACTTTATGCCTGTCTCTGAGAGGAGGGTCAGTTTAAATCCCAAATTACTGATCTTTACCAAGTTATTACATCTTGATTTTCTGCTTCCATGGCCCTATTTGTTTTGGCTTTGGCCTTAATAAAGATTGTCATCATTAATGTCCAATGAAAACACTTTAATTGCAAACACACCAAGAATTTCATTGGAAAGCCTAACATGTTAACTATATAGCAATGGAGGTCACATGAAGTCTTTGGGAAATGTTTGCTCTATTTAACGAAGAGACTTCTGTAGGCAAACTTATTCTAAACAATTTCTCAAATTACCCAACTAGGAGAGATAGAGAGGATTTGGTTTGCAAAGACTGAATCAAATCTATCAGCAAGTAAAGTCCATGAATTGAAAAAAAGCATTCTGCTACTGAGCAGTTTAAAATGCAAATTTTATAAATATGTGTGCAATCATAAATTAGTTCACTTGGTCGATTATGATATTTGATTTCACTATGGCATGAACTTGATTTTTTAAAAATATAGGTGTGTGTATATACACACATTTCAGGGAAAAGCCTTATTGATTCTCAGGGAAAAAACACACATAGATACCTAAAAAGGGTGATTAATGGTTATACACACCTCCCAGACATATTCACACGTGTCCTGATTGGATCATTTGAAATGCTTTCCCACTTATTTTTAAATTAAATTACTACTCTAAGGTAGAGTTTACTAGCTAATCTTTCTTGAGACAAAGATTTTGGTAAATAATTGCCAAAGAGAGCCAAATTATTCCACAGACAGTAAATGTTCCTTCTTATTCCCCAAGGCTTCTTTTTTGGGGTGCATGGTGGTTGGGAGAACAAGCCTGTGATATCAGCTGGCTCTGAGTCCTGGCTCTATACTTACAAGAACCTCTCTGTCCCAAAGAGTCCCTTTCCCTAAACTAGATGTGACAATAGTACTTCTCTTGCAGCTTGTTGTGAGATTATATGAGCTAATATGTAAAATGCTACAAATGGCTCATTCAGGTTGCTCTTGGTCTCATTGTCAAATATACTTTCCCCTACAAAGGCTGGATCGGAAGGAACTGTGGCTTCTGGTGGGAGAAAAGCCTCCTGATGGTCCATTTATATTTGTGAATGAAAAACAGAGAGAGCTGGCATTGAGTGTTTATATTGCGCCCTCTTTTTTTCTAAGCAGCTTACGTGGGCTATCTCAGTGAATCCTGACAGCCCCAGGAGTTGAGCGCTATTATTGTCCCCATTATTTTATAAATGAAGAAATGGACGACGAGAGCAGCAATTACAGTCCAAGGTTACCCAGTAGCAGCCTGCATTCAGTCTAGCTTGTCAGCACCCACAGAGGCCGTTTACAAAATCCACTAACACTCCCGCCTGCTCTTCTCAAACCTTTGAGAGGGATTACATGTCAATGTCAGTTTTCGCTGTGAAACTTCCTGCATTTTAAAAGCATTCTAGGAGAAATTAGAGGCTCAGAAAACAAAGTGACTATCACCCTCAGAGCAGCCCTTTGAGATGGAAAAGGGGCAATTCCTGCTCCAGGCCTGAAGGGGGCGCTGCCTGTGGCGGTCCTGAAACTGTGTTGTGCAACAGGAAGGTCCCGAAGGGCGTGTTAGGAAGCAAGGTTGGTCTGGGAAATACTGAATTCAATTTGATTTTCACATTTTCCAGCTGAGGACGGACTAGCGGTGAGGATAAAGAGGGAAGGGAGGAGTGGGGAGGGGGAGTCCACCGGAAGGTCCCATTTACCGAATGCAAGAGAGAAGTCGTGATACCAAAGAAATGGCTTGCTCCTCTCGTCTGCTTTACTTCCCACTGCGATTCTTGGTGGTCGCTCCTGCCTGAGGTTACAGGATAAACAAACCTGGCACACGTTGTAAAATCCTCACCCTGAGGAGCTCCTGGGGAGGCCAGCCTCTCTGGGGCTTTGCTATTTGGCCCAGCTAAGAGGTTTCATGTGTGTTGTTGTTGTCCTTTGCCCTCAGCATTTGACCCTTCCCTCTCTTGAAGCAACCCTTCCTCACCCCACCTCAATAGATTGTCTCCTTCTTTTCTCTTTCTACTTGGAACACTAACCCAGGCCACACAAGGCCTTGAGGATAGTCCGGTCTTCTAGCCACCAGTTTAGTTCAAGAAAACTGGGGAGGGTCCCCGAGACCGGGCAGTGCAGCCCCTGGGGGCTCCAGGTCAATGCTTTTTATGCAAGGGCGGGGGCCTGGAGAAAGTCAAAGAGGGAAAGTCATTCGGCCTAAATTAGCTGGAGATCTTTTAGAAAAACAAGCGAAGAGTTTTGGTGTGGCAATTTCTTGCAACAATGAGATTTTACTGGATTGAAAATTCAGTCAACTTTGGGTAAGCAAGTCTCACCCAGAGCTCCAGGTACAGGACAGAAACAGAACGAGAAAGTATGCTGATACAAGAAAAAAAAGGACATTTTCCTCCTGGATATTCCTCACGTATAGAAAAGCAAACAGTTTAATTCAGACATAGAAAAACAACCCGTTTTCCTTCCTTTAAATCAGCCTTTAAGAAATCACCCAGATAAATGGGCTGGTGATGTCTAAATTAAAATATGGCTCTCTATATATTTGTTCAGCTGAATCGAAATAGGACCAACTTTATTCATACAGAAACTCATTTTTTAATATTACAATACCAGGATCCTCTCACATTGTATATACAATATGTCTGTTACTTTACAATATATATTTCTTAGGTTTACATATAAAATGAAAGTACTAAGATTATTTACAAATATACATTCAACACCCCTAACATTTAAATGCAACGTTCCCACTTTGTGTTAGACAGGAATGAACTTCTTTTGATCATGGCACAAAAGAATCACCGTAATAAAAGGAAATATATTATAAAACCAACCAAACAGTAGCAAAGTAAGGCTGCTAGACCTACGCCACTCGCTGTTCCAAAAAGATGAAAGCCCAGAGCCCAAAGGCATCCGAGCGTGCACAACAGTTTCGGAGAAGTTTCTTTGTGTCTCCTTCCCTTTCACAAACGTCTGCGGTCTGGGTTCCTCAACGTGAGTGTAATGTGAACTAATCCGAAGGATTAGTCGAAGGAGGGAGGGTGGGATCTTCCTGCTGCCGCGACCATCCCCAACGCCGGCTCCCAGTTACTTCTCCACCACCTCCTCCACGCAGGGGAGTTTGCGCTCCTCCGAGGAAATACTGTCCACGATGGAAGAAAGGCACCGAAGGCTGCTTGAGGCCGAGGAATCAATGCTTGTCCCTCCTGAGCACAGAAAACACACAAACATAGCAGCCAAGGAAGACAGAGAGGCAGCCCCGCGCCCGGCTCCAGGCCTCTCAGGCAACCCCGGGGCACAGGGTCCCCGCGCGAAAAGAGCGCACTTCTCCCCGGGCGCGCGCGTCCCTGCTGTGGATCTGAGCCTGGCCTGCCCGGCGCGAGCAACCAGCCCCCTCCCGGGGTGTTCCCTAGCGCGGCGCCCCTGCTTTCACTTACCTTCCTTGGCAGTGATCACGAGCCCCCTGGAATGATCCGAAACACTTGGCCACTGGGAGCTGCAGGTGCGCAGGAAATCCGCACCCTCGAGCTGGAGAAAAACCAAGGCAGCAGATTAGAAAATAAACATCGGTTCCGGGGATGGGGGTGCCTTTGTGGGGATATCTCCCCTGCTTCCTCGGGCCGGGCCGGGTGCGCATTTCCTGCCTATTGCAGGCACCCCGTGTCCAGGGGTCACTGGGGGTTCATTAGAGAGGGAGCTGGAGGGGCGGGCGAGGAAGGGGGACGGGAAAAGAGACCCAACAGCTGGATGGGAAAGCCCCAGGGAAAGCGGCTAATCAGACTCTGTCTGTATTCCCCTGCCTGGGCAGCATGTGGCCTTACATTCTCTTGTTTGGGTCTGTAGTTAAAGGGGTCCACCCCCAGCTCCTGCATTTTCTCCTGCTGATCCAGGCGGTGCAGCAGGTCCTGCAGCCGCTCGATGTAGCTGATGGCGCTCCGCAGAATCTCCACCTTGGGCAGCCTCTGGTTGGGGTTGGCCACAGTCCTTCGCTTCAGAGCCTCGAAGGCCTCGTTGATTTTCTTTAGCCGCCTCCTCTCGCGCAGGGTGGCGGCTTTCCGTCTGTCGGTGGGGGCAGATTTTCTCTTGCAGGTCTTACAAGCCCAGATGAGGCATTGGCCCGGACAGTGGGGAGGCTGTAGGCCTGGGGGCGCCAGGACGTGTTCCTCTCCGCTGCTGCTGTCGCTCCCAGCTTCCGGGGGCATTTGGTCCTGGCAGGGGGATAGGGTACCATCGCTCCCTGGATACAGAGGAGAGCCCTCTGCCACTTCTAAGGGCTGCAGGGTAACATTTTCCCCGTCCAAGTAAAAGAAATAGGAGCCAGTTTCAAAAAGGTCCATCATCATGTTCTCCTCCTTGGCCTCTGACTCAGTCTGAACTGGGTGATGGGCTCAAAAACCCAGAGGAACCACCCAGATGGCATTTAATTAGTGCGGTGACATAAGTCACCCCAGCTTTATATATAGTAGCTCCTGAAACTCAATCCAACTTTTAGCTGTCATGGAGCATCAGTCTCCCAATGTGGTTACAGCCAGTGCTCTCTAGAACATCTAGTCTGAAAGAAAACTGAGAAGTGTCACCCCCAGAATGAGGTGTCAATCTACATGCAGGACAGGTTGAAACAAAATTCATGGAGAGAGCCCCACAATTTAAGCACAGAATCCAATGCTTCCATTTGGGGCAGTTTAAATGCTAACCTGCTTACAGGACAACTTCAAAACAACTGGGGATTAACACTGCCCCATTCCCCTCCCCCAGGCTCATCTGAATTCTAAGTATAGATCCATGATGAAAGATTTCAAAGGCAATAGCCATCGCTCCAAAATAGCCTGGTTAGTATTTGCAGAGTGGTTCAGTTCTTTTCTCTCCTGTCTGTCAAAAAGATGCTATTCCTGTGATTAAAACCATTACAGTCCTTCAAAGGGTTTACATGACTTTCAGGCTGCGGCCTCAGTAGCAGCAGGTAAATCTCTTTCCTCTCTTTTAATAAGGCAGTTAGATGGTTTGGGAATTGGAGGGGGTGGTCGGAGGGTGCTCAGATTCCTTCCTTTGCTATCTTTTTTTTGGAGGGGTGGCAACCAAAATCTGAATTCTGTACCTCTCCTAGGTGGCATAGCAGTACCTATGAGGTAAGGGGTGGAACAGAGGATGTGAATGCAATACATGTAATAACCTGTTTAAAGATCGTTTTTAGTGGAAACAAGACTTCCACTAAAACTAGACGATGTTTCAAGACTCATTGTGGCCCCCCACTTCAAGGCGCCTGTTATGGCTCCTGTTCTACACAGCTTTTGCGTTGGTGTGCTCGCTGTCCATTGACTCCAAATCAGTTGTTTCATAGGATTCAGATGAGAAAGGCAGCCACTGAAGCACAAGCAAGGCAACAGAACTTTAATTACTGCTTCCCTAAGGCCCAATGCACGCAAGTACGGTGGTTGGAAGGCAGTACAATGTCAGGATGAAGCGCAGAGGCCCTAGATTCTAAGGACTCCCTTGAAGTCCTAGCTTCATTCATTTCTATCTATGTGTGCATAGGTAAGCATTAGATCTCAATTTCTTCAAGGTAATAGCAGTTGCTTAACAGAATCTTGGTGAGGATTTGATCCCATGATAGGCATGTGAAGCCTATAGCCCATATTAACTGCTAGATAAGCATTAGTGCATAAGGCTATGTCAGGGCTCAGACCATTTCTCTGGAAGGAAATAAAGCACAGCTATTGTTATTTTTTTCTCATTTGTTATTGTATTCTTTCCCTCCTCTTTTTTCTTTTATTTTTGTTCCTTTCATTTATTTTTTCCTTTCCTTTCTTTTTTCTTTTCTCTTTTTTCCTCTCCTTTCCTTTCCTTTCTTTTCTTTTCCTTTTCTTTCTTTTTCCCCCTTAGAGTTCTGGAAGGACCCACTCCACCTGTAAGTGGCCTTTCAAATGAGAATCTTTGGTTTGGGCCTGTATAGTTAGTGCCTGAAAAACTGGATGGGAACCAAGCAGTGATAATTATAGGCTATGTTCAATATGACTTCACTTTTTTAAATGAATAGAGTGAAGACAATGCCATGAATCAATGGTCAGACAATGTAGGAACTAGCTACATTTTCCAGCCAAGTCGCTTATTCAAAAAGTAATTCTTCAGTCTCTTTATATTGAGCCACAGGTGTTAGGTTGACATTTGGGGCTGTTTTTATGTATTTGTTGTTGTGCAGCCGAATAATTCCTTATCAAATTTGAGAATGAATCAATTTTTTTGGAAAAGCAGGGAGCATAGGTAAGAATAATAATAAAAAGATACGTATTTTGTGATAGTTTCTCCTATTTCCGCCAGCGCCCTGGTTGCGGTAATGTCAGCAGATAAGACTGCAGATTGGAGGCTCCAACAACACAGGACAAACATCCATTATGGAAAGTTACCCTGTGTCTTAACCACACTCTTATGCTGCATTTTATAATGTAAAGATAACTTTAAAAGGCGCGTTTAACCAATACAATTACATAGCATAGTTGCAAAGATTACTAAGATAATAATAACTGAAATTAATTTATTCAACATTTTTGGGTACCTACAAAGTGCCAGACAGTGTCCTGGATACTACGGATAAAGAGGTGAAAATGATCACTTGTGGAGTTTGGATGTAGAAGGGTGGGTGAAATTGACAACGATATATATAAAAAAAGTGTGTGGAGGAGAAATGGCCCTGGAACTGGGGTATGGCTGGCCTAGATTTTAATCATTTGGGGCCTATGAGGGTTTAGTCAATTCTAACACCTCAAATTCCCAATTTTTTAATCTATAAAATTGATACAATGACAAAAGATATCATACTCTCAAAGACTGGAATAAATATGACATTTTAAAAAATGCAAAATCACTTAAAAATATTGCATACTCTATAAAAGTACTTTTTATTACTTTCTTAGCTTTCTTAGATATAGAGAAAAACTGAGATAGGAAAAATATTGCTTCTAAGGAATTTTGTTGTTTGGATAATAGATATAACATTTAAGGTGGTATAATTCTTAGACTCACCACTGATTTTAAGAGGTATTGGAGAGATGTGAGAGTCTGTACATCATGAGCTGTTAAAGAATAGGAAAGTGTGCTCTTTCTCCTTTATTTTTCCCTCATTTAAGTGTTTCCACTTGAGAAACAGTAGTTCAAAATGTAGAAAGAAAATATTCTAGAAAAAAGTAGAAAAATCTTTGAGGTGCTGATCAAGAATAACCTCTCAGGCATTTCAACCTTCACTATCAAATGATCATTTCTTATCAAATTACAAAGCTCCTTTCCAACATTTTGTAAAACTTAAGTCAGCAAAATTAGTGTTGTTGTTCGTTTTGGTCGACACTTCTCTGTTGTTGTTTTGGGGTGGGAGTGGGAGGAGAGAAAAAGGAAATGCCAGCTTGGGAAATAACCATCCTTTATTAGATTAGGTAATGGGAAAATATGCAATGATTCCAAGTGAACTAGTGAACTCTTGGAACTCCAATTGTTTGCAAAATCTGAGATGTCTGTAATTGCAATTACATTATTTTTCAGAAGAACTTGGAAGCCACAAACCTTGACAAGTGGTCAAAACAAGTTTATGAAAACTGAAATCCCCTAGGCTTTAAATAATTCAAATTACATGTTTAAAAATTAGGGAAAAAAGTAGATAATAATAAGAGAACAATAATATTAAGTTTTAATAAATTACTTAACAGATCTAAAACAAGGTTAGTGATTGAGTTTTCAAATAGTTTGCCACCCCATTGCTCTTACTTTACACTTAGGTATCTGTAAATGCATTTTCTTTCTATCATCTTCATAAAAGATTGAGTATGTATAGTTCTCTGCTTGAGAAGGAGTGGGAGGGAAAGGCTTATGGTTCTCACTCTGGTGGATTTTAGCTCTGAGCCTTGGGGATAGTGGTGTATGTGATGGAAAAACAGAGCTCTGGAGTGAGACAGAATTGCAGTCCTAGCCGTTATTATGTGTTCGAAGCCTCATTTTTATAAGAGATCAAATGGCATATATAATACATACATCATAGGCTTGTTGTATTTTATATAATGTATTGTTGTGCAATGATGTATGCTGAGTCCATGATATGAAATAACTCAACAAATGTGCATTTCCATTCTTCTCCTACTCAATTCATAAGGCCTCTTATTGAAATAGCCATAGTGAATTAATTGAAAAACCTAGATTTGGTAACACTGCTGTTTAAAATAAATGTAAGGATTTATTTGTTAATGTTATAATGGAAGTGAAAATATTGAAACTAGTGACTTAAATCATAGTGTTTCACGTATTTTTGCCCTCAACATAGTTCCAGTTTACTGGAGGACAGCCATTAATTTAAAAATCACACAAAGAAATAACTGAGCTGGGAATGGAAAGGAGTATGGTTCTACACGAGTGTATAACAATGAAGAGTGTGTCATGAATGGGAAGCTTGGGAAAGGATGATTGGAGATAGAAGTTACTGAGATGTTGGGTTGCTATTTCTAGGGAGCAAAGTTGAAGCTTCATAGCAAACCTGGGGATTGAGAAGGTGACAGAATGAGGAAGCTCATGGAAGAAATGGACATGGGTGAGGGCTTGTTATATAAACTGGCGAAGATATTTTTGTGGGTTAGGTCTAAGGGATATGACCATATTGTTGCATAGTTGTGTTCAAAGAAAGCAGCTTCAGTTATAGCTAAGAAAGTAGGACTGGGGGATAGACAGGAAAAATGATGATACTGCCATTTACCTAATCTGCAGACAGTTTGTACCCAGAGATTACCAAACACTGTGGTAAAAATAGGTCTGACTTAGACCCATAGAACATTCCAGTATTGAAAAGAGAGAGAAGAGAGAAAAGGGTAGAATAAAGAGGGGGCTCGGGAGAGGAGAAAAAGAAAATGAGAAGAACCTAGTCCACCCTGCAGGTAGAGAAAGGATCAACTAGGAAGGCCAGTGAGTGTCTCAATAGAAGGTGAAGGAAGCCCCGCTGCCTGAAAGGGAAAATTCAGAAGAGTCAGATTAATGCTTTAAACTGGTGGTAGCTAAATGAGTAACAAGAACCTGTGCACCTGTAACTTACCTAATCTGCACAGAGTTTGTGCCCAGAGATTCCCAAACACCGTGGTAAAAATAGGTTTGCACTTAGACCCACAGAGCATGCCAGTCACTTCAAAGGAGCTGGGGGAGGAGCACAAACCAAGCAGAAGAAAAGGAAAGATTTTAAAGACCAAATGGCTGCCATGAGAAGTGATACAGAGAAATGAGGATGCTGTGGAGCAGCCCTTTTAAAACAGTTCCAAAGACATTAGGCGGTGATTTAAGTCACTAGTTTCACGGAGGAACCAGCCGGCTGCTCTTCAGAGCTTCCATGAAATACATATTTTGCTCTTTGCTCTCACCCCTAATTCCCTTTCAATCGGGAGTAGAACGTGACTGCCACAAAAACCTGTATTTAGTTCACATACTGCTGCAAAGTGCTACTTAAAGAGGCTACTGCTCATTTCTAAGTTTCTAGACATAATTTCCAAGGAAGGAGACAATGAATGCTCTTCTACCTGAGAGACAGTCCTAGGAGCTTAAAAAATGAAGTCCTCTTCATAATTTCCCAGGCCCCCCTACTTTTCACTCAGGTTTACGAATTTTGAGAGTAAAATTTGTGAACCAATAGAATCTTTCAGGTTAAGTATTGCTTCCTGGTGGGTTACCAACTGCCACAGGTTTGCTTAGGATGGGTGCCCCTGAGGTTCGCCTTGTGCTTTAAAGCTGGGAAAATCCCAGGCAAATCACCCTCCTTCCCAGAAAAATAGAATAGATGCTATTCACAAATAAGAACTATGAGCAGAATATATAATGTAAACTTTTTATTTACAAAACTTACAGTGATTACAAATGCAGGGTTTGGTGTTAGATCCAAATTTTAGGTCCAGTTCTGCCACTTGCTAATAGTTGACCTTAGGCAAGTTATATTACTTCTCTAAGTCTCAATTAACTAATTCATAAAGTAGAAATACTGTTACTTTATAAGGTTGTTTTAAAGATTAAAAAATGTCAGTGAAGCATTTATTAGACAGTGTTAGCACAGCAAATTCTCTATGTTATTTAACTGTTGATTGAAGAAAAGAAAAAATCACCCATCTACATGTTGCCTCAATAAATCATATTCTGCGTGTTTTTTTTGCTCACTACATGAACAAAAATTGTATGTAATATAATATTACATAATATAAATTTTGTATTATAGGATTTAACAAAATAAATATAAATAAATGTAACATAAATATAATACAATATTGGCTCTGTCACTTAAAATATTACATAAACATTTTATGCTACAAATGTTTAAAATGTCTAAGATGTATAAAATGATTTTTCACTATTGTTTACATCTTTTAAGAACTAAAAGAATTGTGATATTCAGATAATCCGAATTATAGTAGTGTCTGGTGTTACTAACTTGCTAAGCTAAACAGATGTCTCTAGTATAGAATGGTTAGCCAAGTATTTTGTTACTGCCCTCCAACTGGCTGGTTATGACATATTGTCTAAAATAGTTGGTGCTTTGATGCCTATGTCAGAGCCTACTGTGACAAATAGTCACCACTGTACAAACACATTTATTCCATAAAAAGTTTTTCTACCAGTTTGGAAGGAAAGTTGTTTAATCAGATGTACACACACATTTTACACTTTTTCAGAAGCTTAGACATTTTTGCCTTCAAACAATAGATGTCAGTTTTGATAATATTAAGTGATAGAAAAGTGCCAAAAGTTATAATATGTTTAATTGCATATAATCTGGAGCTTTGTAAGTATCTGCATTATATGTTTTACATATCACTAATCACAAAAAAATTAATCATGTTAAGTTTTAGCTTCCCTTATTTCATATCTGGGCTATATGTACTTGGTAAAGCCTTGCTATGTAATTTTACAAGATAATTGTGATCTTTTTATTAAAGCATATAAATAGATTTTTCATTTTTCTGTACTTAAGTATAAACCATTATGAGATTTAATACATTTGACAATATAAATTCAAGAATTGGTGCTTTTAGAATATAGATAAAAAATATATAAATGTTTTATTTTGTAAACTTGTAGCCATTATTGAACAGAAGAGAAAATGTAGCAGGCCCTGAATGCTTAAAAGGAGTGATCTCATTACCTGTTGTTTTACCAAGTGTGTTATATAGTTATCTTTATTTTAAAGAGAGAATAACAAAGCAAAGAGAAATTAATCTACTTGCCCAAGGTCACATGCTTATAAACTAAGTTCTATTTCCTGTAATCACAAAGTAATTATTCTGAGCCTGCTTTTACTAACCAATAAAAGAATAGTCTTCAGTGAAAAAAAAATCTAGGATAAACTAATTTAGAGGACCTTTGAGTATTTATTTGCTCACCTGAAGGGTAAGTTACATTTTTCTGCTAGAGTGACTAAGAGAGGCACTATTGATAGCTGTTGGCTGATATTTGGACCTGCATACTGTCCCATTGGGAAATAATGATGCAATGGTGTTTTCCCGTACACTGCCATGTACAGACAGTCTGTCCCAGAAGTCACAAAACGGATGTTCTCATAAAAATGCTTGAAATCCGTGCTCTATTTCATTATTTAAAATATATACACTAAGACAGCAAGGCAGGACCTGGAGAGCATTATGCAAAGCAAAATAAGCCAGTCAGAGAAAGATAAGTATTACATGATCTTACTCACATGTGGAATCTAATGAATAAAATAAACTGACAAACACAATAGGTCCAGAGACATAAAAGCATGGAACAGACCATAGAATCTCAGAGGGAAGGGAGGGGAAGGTAGATGGATAGGAAGAGATCAACCAAAGAATTTGTATGCATATATGCATAACCCATGGACACAGACAATAAGGTGGGGAAAGATTGGGCAGGGAGATGGAGGCAGGTTAGAAGAGTTCAATGGGGGAAAAAGTGGGATATATGTAATATTTTCAACAATAAAGATTAAAAAAATAAAAATAAATTTTAAAAATGAAGCAAAGGGGAAAAAGATGGAGTAGTTTAGCCTATTTAGGATAGGGCAAAAGTTGGGTAGAGAGAACATACTAAATAGGTCTTGATTTATACAATGCTCACATATCTGTTTTTCTCCCTTCCCCTTTAGTCTATTCCACTTACAATAGCCACAAAGACTAGAATTAAGGGATGTCAGCAGATGGAAGGTGTCTGGAACCAATATTACATACTCCTAATCAAAAGCTATGTACTATTGAGTTGGCTCGGACTCCTGGAGATTCTATGAATGAGTGATGTCGACAATGTTCTGATCTCAACAGTCCTGCTCAGCTCCTGTTGACCCATTCCTATGGCTTCTTTAATGGAATCAATCCATCTCATATTTGGTCTTCCTCTTTTCCTGTTGCCTTCTTTTGTTCCCAGAATTATTGTCTTTTCTAAGAAACCTGCCTTCTCATGATGTACCTGAAGTAGGGCAACTTTAGTTTTGTTATTTTTCCTTCCAGCAATGTTTCAGGCTTAATTTGCTCTAGGACCCACTCGTTTGCCTTTCTTGTGGTCCAGGGTATCCATAGAGCCTTCATCTAACACCGTATTTCAAATGAATTAATTTTTTCTTCCTATCATCCTTCACAGCTTTCACATTGTACATAGTAATTGGGAATAAGAGGGTGTAGTTGATTTTAGCTTTGATCTCTAATGACACATCTTTGCTCAAAGGCTATGATTTACCTATAATCTGTTGGGCCACCATGAGTGGTCAATATATGACCTCCTGAATATTGGGTGTCTCAGATGTATTTGATGATTTGATGCTTAATCAATTCCTTCCTGTGTTGACAAGCATAGGCTACACCTACTTTATCTATGTTTCACATGTTTTCCAAAACATTTGCTTTTATATTTAGTTTCATCTATTGTCCTTGTTTTCTCCTCTATTCTCTATGGTAGAATTGAATATTCTTAAGTAACAGAAAATGTATAATTTTTATATGCTTGTCAACTAGAAGTGCTATTTCTTGATGTTTTTAGTTTCTTAACTAACTTGTTTGAATTATGTAACATTAATCTGTCTTTATAAAAGTTTTATTTCCTCTAATCTCTAATTGTCCTCATTCATCCCTTGTTTTTGGCTTATTTTTGAAAGTTGATATTTTACTTATTTATAGCCCCCAAACCCAAACCTATATTCCACAGGTTTATGTATTTGCTGAAGAAAAACTATCACTTACTACAATCCTTCTTGGATTTTCAGATTTCATGTTATGTTACAAACATTGATATGATTAACTATCGAGCAATAGATCTAAGTTTATTTCACATTATCTGCATTTTCTATTTATTATATATATATATTAAATTCAATATAACTTTTTTCTTTTAAAAATACATCCTCTCAAATGTTTTGTTAAGTTACCAGACTTGTTAAAAGAAGAGTTTTACTCATAGACACAGACAAAAGTGTGATGTTTAACAGAGGGAAGGATGGTGACGGGGATAGGAAAGGATAAATGTGGTCAAATAGATGGTGACAGAATATGATTTAACTTTGGGTCGTGGGTATACAATGTAGTATACTGATGATATATCATAGAATTGTTCACTTGAAACCTATGTAATCTTATTAACTATTGTTACCCAAAGAATTTTAATTAAGAAATAAAATAAAAATAAATAAAAGAACAGTTTTAGGTTTACAGAAAAATTGAGCAAAAGGTTCAGAAAGTTCCAATTAAACTCTTAGTTCTTCCCCATATGAAATGTTTTTAAAATTCTCCTTTTATTCTCATTCTCTTTTTCTGTCTGTTTCTTAATATGCCTTTATTTTGTGCAAAATTATATGTTAAATTTAGAAAGATCAATGTATTGCTTGCCTTCACAGAGTTTACAATTTATTTAGAGGTATGAGATGTAACTTTTGAAGCAGTAATACAACAGTACAAATTAGTATACCGGTACAGTGACATTCCAAAATGAATAATGTTGGGAATATGGCATGAATGAAAGGTTGTTTGAATGAATAGAGGATCTTATGGAAAAGTCGTTTTCTTTAAAATCTTCAATGGAGATTTGTAGTGGTATAGTTGATGAACATGAAAGACAGGACATGTTCAAACTGTGATGAGAATGATTGGTAGAACAGACCTAAAAGTATAAATATTGTGACTATTGGGGCTAAGCTTATAGGGAGAGGAGAACCATAAATATTTTTGAGCTTATAAAATTGCATGTTTCTATTAGTCTTGTATGGAGATTTGTAGTGGTATCCATTGTGGATTGGGAGTAGGGAGAGTCTTTTCCAATTGGGTGTCAGATATTTTAGGGAAGCTTTTTTGAAATTATTGAAATGTCTAAGTGCAACTGTGGTCAATGAAATAAAGAGAAAGAAACAAATACTTATCTTGTCAATTTCTATAAGTGAGCACATGGAAAAAGGCATTTTAGATCTTTCGGAAGAACAATTTTATTTTTAATCATGTTCATATGCTGAAACAAATTAAATTTCCATATAATTTTTGATATATTGTGTTTATTGATGTAATTTACATTAAGGTTTAACAGATTATTTTATATAAGTCATAAAGAAAGTCTTTATTAAGAAATTCCTGTAATATGTCTTCCTAAGATAGAGAAGGAATACACTTCAAATTTTCAGTCAATATTAACTATCTTCTAGTCAGATTTAATAATCAAGGGAACGATGTTTATTTACTTTTATTACTATTCATTTATTAGTTGACAGAATAAAGAAGATTTAGTTTTCAATGGTGCTACTACTAAAAAAGGCTAGAATTTAAAATATTTTAGTTCCAAATATTTTTTAAACTCACTCAGAAATAGTTTGGGCTTGAAAGAGTCATTTCTTTCTCAAAATGGTGGGCAAATTTTGGTCCAAGAATTACCACATTGGCTGAGGGTAGAATTTCTTTCTAAATTTGTGTCCAAGAAAACAGATGATCACATGCTGTTGGAGATCAAGAAACTGAGTTGCGTACATAGCCCTTCATAAAGTATTCTTTTCTGCTAAACACAGACTAATGCGAATTGTGACAAGCATGACTCCTATGATGTATATTTGTGAAGAACGATGTTCTTTTCATACAAACAAGAGCTCTATTAACAAGGCTCCTTCACTCCACTTCTCACTTCCAAATCCTCTAGGAATAGACACCAACTGTCCATTTTGACACTTGTTCATTAATTTCCATTCAGTAGAACTATTCTCCTCTACTCAGCTGTTGTAGCAATTTAGAGTTTTAAAGCTTTTCTGATATGGCTCTTTGTTGAACACTGTTTCTGTGTTCGGAGGACCATATAACACCAGCGCCCTAAAGTATGTCGCAGTCATTAATGTAGTTGGCCGCTTGCTTCACTACACATTCTCACAGAGGGAAATGTTAGCTTGACCTCTTAAAACGTGAAAAGCGCACAATTAGTTCTCTCTGCCAAGATTTAATGGTCTTGATGGCAGTAAATCCGTGCCAATGCTTCCTTTCCTAACCTGGAACCTTCCACACACCTGACCTGAGTAGATCCAATAGATCCGTAGTTATAAACTTATAGAAAATCTATTTATTTTCTTTTCCCCCACTCTGATTGGGAGGCACATGTGGGCATATTCTGAGTGAGCCAGGACTGAAAGCAATAACAGATCCCAGGAAACAGAGAATGACTGTTGTATCTCTTTGTGAAATGTGGTCAACCTTGATATTTTTATTCGTGATTGGGAAACCCCAGCACTTTGAGGATATAAGAGCATAAAAATGAATAATAAATGGCTATAGATGAGTATACTTGTTTTGTACTAAAATGAAGTTGGACCGTGCAGTGGTATGACTTTTCCATGGCAAAAGCTCTTTTCTTGTGTGTCTGTTTTGTTTTGGGTTAGTGAGAAACATCACGTCACGAAGAAAGAATGCAAGCCTCAAGGGTTGCTTTGCACGTTACCAATCTGTTGCGCTATTCTTGCAAATTTTTGTATGTGAAGTTCGAAAAAGATAGCAATTTTTGTTGCTGTTATGCTTAAAAATAATATGTATGATAGGTAATATTGGCTTGTTTTAATATTCTTTTACCATTATATTTAGATCAATTATGTAGTTTAATCTTTTAGATTTTATAATATGTCATGATGTAATAGCACTAAGAACATATATTACTTTTTTTAAGAACTAAATAATTTCAAGATATTAATGCCTTAATGTTCTATGTATTATTCTAAGATAGCTAAGACTTCTTAGGTTTCAAACTTTATTTTTACTTCTTTGAGGATTTGGTATTTTATATAGCTTTCTAAAATTCCCATAACAGAATTTTTTTCTTTAATCTTATCCATTTCACTTCTTGAGGAAGCTTATTTTTTCCTGACTTTGAAGAAAATCCTAGTCTTCTCCATGGAATAAGTTATCTTTTGAAGATTAAAGTGATGATTAAAATCCGCTTTTGGACATATGATAATACTATAATACTATTTTTGGCAATGGCGTGTTACTTAAAGAGTTTTATAAATACATTATCTTAGCAATAACTTCAGCCACAGGAAAAATGAAGCATGATCTTATAAGACCTTATAAGATTAGTGTGAGATTTCCTGAGGGTGCAGTAATTTAGCTCTACCTTCAGAAGTGGGCAGCAAGACTTTTCTGGGGCTTTTAATAGTCTATCTGGAGTAAAGGCAGACAGTGGAGAGAGGAGGGGCTACAAGAGAGGCAGGGAAGAAAAAAGGGAGAGCGGAGGGAGGAGAAGGAAAGGCTGGAAGGGGAAAGTGGGGCTGGGAAATCATTCTGAGTTCAGAATTGACCACTTTAAATCAACCCTTTAAAAAAGTGTGTTTTACAGTTCTTAATCTTTTTGCCTTTCTCACTCAGTCCCCCAGTTTCCCCTCCCCTCTGGTAACCATCTGTCTGTTCTCTGTATCTATAAATCTCTTTTTGGTTTGTTTGTTCATTTATCCCACTCTTTTGGTTCCACATATAAGTGAAATCATATAGTATTATCTTTCTCTATCTGACTTATTTCACTGAGCATAATACTGACTGTTTAGGCCACAAAGTAGTCCCAGGAATGTAAAGTACAGAATAGGGAGTATAGTCAATAATATTGTAATAACTATGTATGGTGCCAGGTGGTTACTTAAAATATCCAGGGGAGAACACTGTGTAAAGATTATGATTGTCTAACCACTATGCTCTACACCTGAACTAACACAAAATAATATTGAATGTCAATTGTAACTGAAATATAAAATTTTTAAAAATAAATGGAATGTGATAAAAAAGATCACATTTTAAAAATAAAAACATACTTTGGAATTATTTAAAATTCTTAGCATTACTAGATTGAACAAAGGGCCTTAAGGTAAAGCACATCTTTTTGTTTTTAATAATTTTCCTCCTTTTATTTTATTTTTTAAAAAAGTATTGGTGAGCTTCTTGTTCCTGGTCACCCAGCTCCTGGATACTTGGCTTCGAAGGTATTGATGTTCCTGGTCTCCCTGTCAATGAGTCACTGTTTCACCCAGCTGACCCCAATGGGAGGGCCGAAGGGACATGTGTTGCTACCTTTTGACCTCTTGAGCCCTGCTGGTTCAGGCTCCCCTGGTACCTGAAGGTTGTAACAAGAGTATGGGACCCAGCACTGGAAACAGTAATCGTTAACGTACCTCTTCATATTTTTTAACTTTCTTCCGTATAAAGTCTTGGCTTTATAGTAATCAAAATATTTTACCAGTAAGGAACATGTATAAGAGGACTTTGAAATGATAAGGTGCTAGTGAAATAATCAGGCTTTAATAAACTTCTTAGGAAACAACACATAATGAAACACTCAGTAGAGTAGGCTTTCCTTTCAAATGACTTAATGTCAAAGATTTTGAATGGATTCATTTATTAAATACTAGAGGCCTGGTGCACAACATTTGTGCACTGAGAGGTGTGGGGGTCCCTCAGCCCGACCTGCACCCTCTCCAATCTGGGAGCCCTCAGGGGAGCCCTCTCCAATCTGTGAGTTTCTGTCTGTCTTTGTAATCATATGAGCAAATTGTCTGAGACCCCAACCCAGTTTGGTTTGTTGCTCACAGAATAATAGATGCATTTTTTTTCCCTTTGCTTCATTGGTGGAGATTTCCTGGAAGTTTTAGGATATCTTCCCTTTAATTTTTCCTAGACACTCTGATTTTACTTGTGTCTCTCACCTTTGCTTTCCCTCCATCCCCCACCGCAACAGTAACTTGCTTCAGGTTCACTTTGCTCTAGTGTCTAGGAGATCTGTCTGCCACCAGAACTATGATTCCCAGCATTCCTGGTGCTCCCTGTGCTCTGGGCTTCCACTTCCGGTCCTGGGGCTGCCACCAAAACTACTATTCTCAGAATTCCTGGTGCTCCTAGCAATCTTGGTTTTCTCTTCCTGTTCTGTCTCTGTCCCATGGCCTCCCACTCTGCCAAGACCTCCAAGCCACCAGCTCTCCCTCTCTGCTCTCCGTCTGGCGGCTTGGGAAGCCAATTTCCTCAAGCCGCTCCACTCTCTACTGGCTCTCCCGCTCTGCTCTATACCTGGCACCTGTGTATGCAAATTAATCTGCCATCTTTGTTGGGTTAATTTGCATACTCACTCCTGATTGGCTGGTGAGCATGGCAGGGGGATGGTCAATTTACATGTTTCTCTTTTATTATATAAGATTATTTTAACTACATATAATTCAAGCCCAAACCTTGAAAGCAAAATGGTCATATTTCTAGCCAATGTCATATAAGCTTACCAATGATTAGGAATCATCACAAAATCTTGATGCATTTCTTTCAGTGACCATGATCAGAAAAAAAGAATGGAAATCACTACTGCAGATTGTTAACAACAGTTAACATTTGCAGCAAAGTTCTCTTGATGCTGACCCAGGAATATTGAAGGAATATACCTTAAAATTCCCTAGATAAGGATTAAATTCTTCCCATAGATTAAAGTGAGGCTGAGCTTTTTGGTTAAACTGAATTGCTTCTAATAAACAGAGATGAGGATTGTGGGAACAAAGAATCAGGTGGCTTGCTCCAGATTATAAGCTACTATTTTCCAGAAAATTCAATTATGTAAATAAGATCTTTCTTAAGTATAAGGGATTATGTTATATGCTACTTTAATTAAATTTATTGGGCTGGGAAGTAAAGTTACTTAAAGTTGCCTACTAGTCAATACTTCAGGTTTTGTTTTGGGGACATACATCTTTGAATTTTTATAAATTGTGGAGAAAATATAGATGTCTCACATTGGGTGGTAGAATGCACTGGGCATTAGAAGTTGGTTGAGCCACCTGAGAAGGCAAAATTATTTATGGCTTTTAAAGGAAACAGGGCCATGAAACAGACTAACGTTTGTTTTCTTCAAAATTCATTTTGGATTATGGTGAGGGAGTTAACATGACTTTGTTGTTGGTTTTTTCCCAGCAGCCAATTTCCTTACATCATTTACTGAATAGCATATATTTACTCCATTTGGTGGGTCCTATTTCTTTACTGACATACTAGAATCTTTTTTTAAAAAAAATATATTTTATTGATTTTTCACAGAGAGGAAGGGAGAGAGATAGAGAGAGTTAGAAACATCGATGAGAGAGAAACATCGATCAGCTGCCTCCTGCACATCCCCCACCGGGGACGTGCCCGCAACCCAGGTACATGCCCTTGACCAGAATCAAACCCGGGACCTCTCAGTCCACAGGCTGACGCTCCATCCACTGAGCCAAACTGGTTTTGGCCATACTAGAATCTTATAATATGGTTTGTGTTAGAAAAACGTATCTGTTTCATTGAGGTGCTGCTTGTTTCTCATATAAGTAACACATTTAACTTGATTGCTTCTCATATAAGTAATACACTTTAACTTGATTTAGATAATAAAACATTTTAATATCTGAAAGGGAAGTTTTGCTCTTATCATACTTATTATTCAAAAAAATTTAACCTATTTCTGTGACTTATTCTTCCAGACAAACTTAAGCATTTTTTACAAATCTACACTAATTAAAGAGAAACATGCAAATTGGTGTCACTTCGCTATGCCCACCAGCCAATCAGATGAGTATGCAAATTAACCCAACAAAGATGGCAGTTAATTTGCATATGCAGACGAGGAGCAAAGACTGAAGATAACATGAAAGGAAGCCAACCACTGCAGAAGGGAGCAAAGCTGCGGAGAAGCAAGCAGGCGGCGGAGGTGGGAGGGAAGCAAGCGGGGCAGTGGAGGCGGGAGCGAAGCCTACCTTGGGGGGGGGGGGTTTCGCTCCCTTCTCTCTTCGCTCCAGCCATAGGAAGCCCTATTCTTGCAGGAATCTTCCTGCAACGGGCCTCTAGTCTATAATAATAAGAGCATAATATGCTAATTGGGCCAGACAGCCAAACAACCTTCTGGACGTCATTCCGGACGTCCTTCTGGACGAAGCCACTGTGTCAGGGGCCAAGGCAGAGGTGGTTAGGGGCAATCAGGCAGGCAGGCGAGCAGTAAGGGGTGATCAGGCGGGGAGGCAGAGGAAGTTAGGGGCAATCAGGCAGGCATGCGAGCAGTTAGGGGTAATCAGGAAGGCAGGCAAGTGGTTAGGGGTGATGAGGCAGGCAGGCAGAGTGGCTAGGGGTGATGAGGCAGGAAGGAAGGTGAGCGGTTAGGAGCCAGCGGTCCCGGATTGTGAGAGGAATGTCCATCTGCCACAGAGATCGGGCCTAAACTGGCAGATGGACATCCCCCAAGGGTCCCAGATGGTAAGAGGGTGGAGGCCGGGCTGAGGGACCCCACCCCATGCACGCATTTTGTGCACTGGACCTCTAGTTTGATATAATCTAATATTATTAATATTTTTTAATTGTCATAGTAAACCTATGAAGTAATTTGAGAAGAAACATGTTCTTTATAACAGGTTTCTATATCAAAAAAATTGATCATGTTTTAGATTTCTCTGCTTTATAGATTTTTTTCCAGAAGTGCCCTATAAGTTTAACCTCCTGGTATTTTATAACATTTGGACATTTTCAAGAAAATAATTTTCCTCATTATATCTTTCATTCATTAATTGTTTTTGGTTTTTATGTATTTATTTAGGGGTCACCTCTATTAAAGAACTCGTTACTTATAAAGTTCCAATTTTTTACTTATAAGCTTTTCAGTCTACTTATTTGTATCTTCTAGGTATGAAATATTTTTTGTATCAAATAATGGCAATTTTGGCTTTTCCTGGTTTTTGCTTTCATTATCATTGCTTTGGTTAGAATAGTGGTAATACACTTTGGCTACCTGATTTTGATATTTGTTGCCTCTAAAATTTCTCTACTAGTCTACTTATTTAAAGCAATTGTTCATTCATTCACTCAGTTACCAGCTATTTAGTACTCTTAAGCACTATGAAGGGGAGATAGAGATAGGTATATGCTTATCTATCTATCTATCTATCTATCTATCTATCTATCTATCTATCATCTATCTATATCAATCTATCATCTATCTATCTATCATCATCTATCATCATCTATCTACCCATCCATTTATTCATCTACCTTCAGGAAATGAGGTGTCTTGCTGGGAGGAAGTGAGCCGCCTCAGGATCTTGCTGGCAAGTAGGACCCTGTTTCCTACTGACCCACTTCCCTGCCTCTGAATTTTTTGGATCTGCACAGGGCCAGTTCCTGGATTCTCTTTAGCCTTGCTCCACCTGTCTGTTATGATATGCTACCTCTTACTAGTCCACCCTCATGTGTCCTGCTGGCCTGGTTTGCCACCTGTTGCTTGTTACTGTCCTCTCTAGACCTAGTGTCTGCCTCTGCGCATGTGCATGTTGGCCACTAACTCCAGACCTGCCTTGTTCCAAGGTTTTCTAAAACCTCCTCATCCTGTCTCATTAGTCTAATTAGTTTTAACAAAATCTTTTTTTTAAGTGTTAAACTCATTCCTGCCTCCTTAAGAGGGAATATAATGTAATTTAAAGAGGAAAAAATGTGTTTTCTCAAAAATGACTGGTTGAAATATTTATTTTTGTTCTCTCCAGTGGCTATTGATATATGCTAGATTTTAATAAATGGTCCTGGGTTTTTATGTTTTAAAGGCCTATGTGCTTTTAATTAGAAAGATGTACATGTGTGCATGCATGCATGTGTACATATGCACAATATAACTATATAAACCATTAGCTTTGCTATTTCCAAACTCCTCCAACTGGGAAACTCAGTTTGTTGACGTTATCTACAGTGTAAGAAAAATAAATTTGATAGACTACTATTTAATAAGTTACCCAGTTGTACAGAATTCCTTTTTGCCAACTTCAGTTGTTACAGGTTCTTTGTATACTATTAAGATCTTGATTTTATGCTGGGTAACTGATAACCTGAACAAGCGACTCATGGCTGCACCCACTTTTCCCTGCTCTCCCACCTCCATTTAACCAGGACCCACTACTGTTCGTTTGCTCCCTGATTGACAGATACTTAGCATGTGAAATACATAGTCACGTGGTAACTGTTCTATTTCTGCCACGGAGAAATTTCAATTGAACATACTTGCTTGAATTTATCTCATGTGTAAGATGTTATTCAAGTGCCATGTGGTTAAAACCACGAGGAGAACATAGTCCTTGTTCACCGCAACTGACAACCTAGTGAGTGGGGGATTCCAGTGGATATGAGCTATTGAGGAAATTGTCAGGGCCAAAGCATGGTATTGGGAAGGTGTAGGGTGCATTTTAGTAGGCAGCAAGTATTCTAGTTTGGCTTAGGTCTGGAAAAAAGAGTAATGCATGGGAAATGAATCTTCTATGACTTTAATTCAATAGGCAATGAGGGCTACTAAACAGATCCGTGAAATGAGCAGTTCAGAGCTGGGGAGATAAACCTGGCAACAAGTTGCAGAGAGTTGGAAAACAAATAAACAATACAATTTTGTTTGGACCAAATATATATTGGAGGAAGGAACAAATAATAGAAAGAATATTGAACTTGATACTTGAATTCAAGGGCTAGCATTATCACTAAGTATATGACACATAATTTTAGTACATAAAGTGGTCTGTTTTTGATGATATCAGAAATCTTTTGTTTTAGAGTTCAAGTGTATGCTCTTCATCCCAGTAGGTAATATCAAAGATATTATTTTAAACCTGGTGTTCTATAGGTAATACAGTGGGGTATGGTGGTGGCTAACACTGCAGACTTTGAAATCAAACTTCTGGTTTAAAGTCTAGGATTTTTCACTTACTTAGTAAGTAACCTTGAGCAGCTTGTTTAATTTTTTTTTTTGCTTTGTTTTCTCATGTGTAAAAGGCAGATAATAGCATCCACTTCCAAGAATTGTCAGTATTAATTTTTGTAATATCTTTAGAAGAGTGTCTGATGCATAATAATTCAAAAAAGAAAGCTATATTGATTATAGTAAATAAAACAATAATATTCTATTTTATGCAGATAATTCATACCACAATTTTAAGTATAGTTTTTTAAATATCAATTTGTAAAAATTTCTGATGTTAACAGACACACAGAGAAGGGGTTTATCTTGTTAGCACGCATCAACTTTATGAATGTGGTGCTCAGATTGATGAAGCTGTGTCCCAGTGCCAGAGTCCAGCAAGTATCTTCCATAGCAATTCGCCTGATTGTAAATACTAACTGAATAAGAAATTCTGTGGAAAGCACTTGGAACATATCAAGTTTTATTTTTAATATTTAAAACACCAATTGTTAGTGCTTTGAGAATGGAATAACTAAGTAACAAAAGTGTGTAACAATTTCTCTCCACGTTGCACTCATTCAAGCAGGAGAGCAGGATACTTTGGTTGATTTGTGAAAATAATCTATAAACAATTTTATGTCATTTTAATAAATTGCTAACTTTTAAAATGTGCTCATGCTTTAAAAATTTTAATACTTCAAACACGAAGGAACCTTTAAAGAATAATATCATAAATATTTTTGCTCATTACTTAATTTAACAATCTGTGCTGCCACAAATATTAAAATAAAATTTACAAATGCATTTGAAACCCTGTGGATCCCTAATTCCATAGCAATCTCTCTCTCTCTCTCTCTCTACCTGTATGTTTCCCATGTCACATGAAACCATGATTCTGACATCAACACTTACATTCCCATTCATAATTTTACATATGTACTGTAATGAATGAATCCATAAAAATGAACATTATGTAAATGGCATATTGTATATTTGAAATGATTTTTCAGTATCCATCTGCTTTTTAAAATTAGCCTTATTGAATTACCTTGCCATGTTTGTTGAAATCCAATTGCCCAGCTATGTGTGGATTTATGTTTTGACTTTCTATTTTTTTCTTTTAATGAGAAATATATACTGTATTCACTTCTGCTCTATTTAAAAATCATTTTGGATATTCTAGATATTTTTATCATTTCTATAGAAATTGTAAAACTAGTTCATTGATTTCTAGGAAAAAAAGGCCTTATGGGATTAAGATTTATATCGTGTTGAATCTGTACATTAATATTAAGAGAATCAACATATTAACAATATTAAGTATTTGAGTTCATGGTCATTCATTTGCATCTTCTTTAATTTTCTTATCAATATAAATGTTAGTATATCACACATATTTTATTAATTCTTAAGTATTTCATGTTTATGGATGCTATTGTTAATGGTATTTTTAATTATAATCTCCAGATGTTTATTGATATTATGTAGAAGTAAAACTAATTTTTGTTTCTTGGTCTTATATCTGGTAACCTTTTAAAGTTATTTATTATACCTGCAACTTTTTCTTTGATACATTTCTCAGTAATTTCTTCATACATGACTATATGCTCTACTCATGTAGACAGTTTTGTTTCTTTATTATAAACCTTATTCATTTTATTTATTTATTTATTGCCTTATTCTACTGGCTAGAAACACCAGTGTAATGTTGAGTAGAAGATGTAAACATGGGCATTTTTGCCTCTTTATTGACCTTAGGGTGAAGACCTTTAATATTTCACCATTAAGTACGATATTAATTCTAGCTTTTTTGTAGTTGCCCTTAATCAGGTTTAGAAGGTACTTTCAGCACTTTGAATAGGTCACTCCATTTTCTTATGGCTTGCATTGTTTCTGAATAGGAGCCAGAATATTTTCTTTAGCTTTGTATCCCTGAGCAGGTCTCTATTGTCTTTGTTGCTATTAAAATTTTTATCTTTATCATTGACTTTCAGTAACTTGATTGTGATATGCATGTGGTCTTGGGCAGAGCAATTACCAGTAAGCTTTTACTATATTTATCTGTAATATGGGACCCTGAAGATTTTAAAGAATTTTGTAAGCATTAATCAAAATGTAAAAGTATTCTAAAAAGTTTATAGTTTACTATAATTCTCAATCCAATAATACTTTGAGTGAAAACCAAAGTAATATAAGTTTGACTCTAGAATCATAATCAAAATATTGCCTTTTGTTACCTTCTATTAAGTTACAGTTTTATTTGCAGACACTAGTTCAGAATATCCTGTCAAAATGCCTGAAATGAACAATATCTTGACTTAATTTTCAATTCACATTTGATGTTATTTGGGTACAGTGTTGAGTCCAACATTTCCTTGAGAATGCTCTTAATCATTCATTAAAAAAATCAATGGTCTTACTTATCAGAATTCAATATAATTTCCATAAATTTCTCTTCAATCCCTATTGGTGAAACAGACATACAAATATAGCACAAAATATCACAAAGTACAATATAATCCTAAAATCGGATACATTATCTTACTGATATATATTACACACTGACCAGCCTGGGTAAAGATTATATTAACTTTGTAGAATTCAAAAATACTTTTTAAAAATACTTTTATATGTGAGATCTAATCTATTCCTTAGTGCGTCTTCATGAGTTGGTGGGCGTAGGAGTCCGGTTCTGAATGGAAATGCTATGCACAATTATGAAATCATGTACCACGAATATTACTTATCCTACGAAGGCAAGTTGGTTTGTCAAGATTATGCTTCTAAACATTGTTTCCATATTTTTACTTTTAATATCATTTGGTTGAGAATTTCAGACCATTTTGTATTCTAGGCTTCATCAAATACTTCATTGTGAGTTTTCTAAATGTGCCCCATGAAAATGGATTTATCACAATAATGTCATGGACTTGTAGAACATTCTGCTGAACTTCAAGCAATAAAAAAAAAATCAGTGTTTGGTACCAGATTTGGAAAGTGAATCACCATCTCCTAGAGAAATACTTAATTAGCTTAATTAGCTTTTTTTCAAGATTTCTTATACATTTCACCTATCATCCGAAAGAAGAAAACGCTGCCTTTTAAAGCAGGATGAACGTGGAGGTGATATCCACAGCTGCTTGTGTCTCTGGCAAACCATTCTGAGAGGCTCCAGTTTCATTTGGTTCAGATGAAACACATGTTGCTCATTTACTGTACATGTGCTGCAATGTATTTTGACAAATCTGATCTAAAAATGTTACAGATGTTCCTCATTATTTTAATTTGAATTTAGTAGTCACCTATGTAACTTGGCTATCATCTAGCCCTTTAACAACATAATTAAGAGAAAAATTTAGCTATGGTTAATATGTATCAATTCAGTTACAGCTTTGTGATATAGTTAGCGACCTATTCACACTTAACAGGTGCTCTGTTATAATATTTTTTCTGATAATAAAGCCAAGTGTCTTTTTAAAACATGTTTTAAATAATTTCAGGTGGACATGAAATTATTCTGATCCTAATGTCTTTTAGGGAGTTACTATTCAAGGGTCTAAGATCAGGCAACAACATAACTTTAGTACTTGCTAGAAATGAAGGTTCTGAGGTCCCATCCTAGATCTGCTAAAGCAGAACCTGCATTTTAATACAATCTTCAGGTGATTTGTATACACATTAAATTTTGATAAGCACTGTTTAGAGGAGGCTTATATTAAATGTGTTTTATGCACACATATGCATATGGGTCAAACCTGATACTCTATGTTGTACACATCTCTTTTATACATATATTACAGAAAATTGACTGACTTGCAGATTGAACTGTTTATTTTCTTATTTAATACATTAAAAAGTACCCACATCAATATTTTTCACAGGCTGTTATCTGTCTTCTACAAATACAAAAAAACACATTCATAAGTACTGGCATGCCACACATTTTCAATGACCATGAAGCACACTGAAGAATTTTGAATTCCAACTGAATCTTTTAGAGTTCTCACCATATCTTGTTATTTTATGTAACTTTCTATAAAATAAACTTGTTAGTTGGAACAATCATGGACTACATTTATTTATACTTCCTTGCCCTGACAAAACAGGAGGCAGGACTTCTTGCAAGATTATGGATTTAATTTCTTGGATAATAAATTCAATTTTAAAATTACTATCTATGGGTATCAAAGGAAATGATTTTATCTTAATTATTTATACTAAATTATATTGTACTTACATATGATATATTTAATTACATTATGATAATTATCAATTATATCATAAATGTGATAGAAAATCAAATTTCTATTTATAAGGATCTCTGAAATCATGCTGCAAAATATCTCAATTCCTTAAAATTCAATTTTATTGGCCATCACATTTCCTATATTTATATTTCAGCAGAAATATGCACAAGATATAATTCTTATCATGAAAGAAATAGAATAATTAACATTATTTTGTTTTATGACTCAATTGAAATCTATGACAAAATACCATATAATTCAAAACAATACATTGTTACTATCTAACAAAAAGGAGGCTGAAATATTTTCTTTTTTAAAAAATCTCTAATTTGCTGTTACCTGGTTGATTTTTTGTTTTCAGTTCCACCAAATATACTCCTTAATAATCAAACCCAAACTTGGGAATAAAATACAGACCATTTCTTGTGATCTATTCAGAAGTCTCTATTGGCACCACAGGAGCACATCATTAGTTTACAAGCTTGCAACACATTACAGGTTTTTATTATTGTTTTTATAGATTTCTGCTGAAGAAAACCTTCAAAATTGATAATATTGGGTTGACTAAATAGCTAACGGACAAATACTCTGAGACATTTAACCGTATATTGAAATATACAATATAGTGGTGCAGCTTGTGCCTGAACATGTACAAATGTAGATACGCTAGAAAAGTCCTCTATAGCTTCATATGAGCAATTGCACTGTTTAATTTTTCTTGTTTCAAACTAAAGATCACAATGCAGTTTAAATAGCCCTCAGTGTCCCCGAAGAGCTACTGTGTGTTGTATAAAAGCGAAGTAATCCCTGCAGTGTCAGGGGTTACTGTTCAGCTGTTCGAGATCATGAGATGATATCTCAGCACTCATAAAACAGAGGATTCAAAACACAGGGGCATGCGTGGAAGTACAGATCATAATGACAGCCCTGGAAGTTATCCACAAGAAACGTCAACACCCTGGAGGCCAAAATAACACGACTGAATCAACATTTACAACTTTTGTTCAAGCGTAAGTCCAATATGGAAGGAAAATTCACATGGAAACATTAATGCTATTATAATAATAATTTTATTTTTGGCTTATTCCCAAAATATGAAAGACTTCAAAAACCTCTAGAATATCTTTTCTTAAACATTTTAAATGAATAATATTTATTCTGTACAAAAGAAATAACTATCCTGAATCAGCTACTTATTAGAACTATTCATAAAATGTCAATGTATTTAGCAAGGCACAGTAAGGGAAGCATAAACATTTCTTTAAGTATGCACATTTCAATTCAGAAGAATGAGGGGTAATTTTGGCCCCTGCGATTTGAAAATATCTTCTGGTTGTAATCTTTGGTCTGAATATTTACATGGTGGTTTCTTCCCATTCAAGCTCAACATCACCTATAACATAAAGTAATATGTCACAAGAGAGAACTGAAGTTAACAATTCAAAATATTTAAATGTTTCATGGCAAAAATATAGTGCAGATGAAAAAGCTATTATCCTAACTCGGCTTAGAAAAAAAAAAAGATAAGTGCACAGCCAAGCTTCTAAAACATTTTCAATAATGTTTTCAATGATGGTTTAAAAAACATTTTCAATAATGGTTGTTATTAAGTTAATTCTCCTACTATATGTGGTAAATTAGTAAATTGGGGTACTCATTGCCTCTGTTTACCTTCCATTGCATCCAAAGAGTCCATCTTCTGAAGTGCTGAATAGTTAACAAAACAGATGGGCTGATTATTTCCTTTACTTGATAGGAGATCCAGAATACACTGGTGTAAGAAGATATACTGTGCCTAGACATAAAAGAAAGAGTGCTTAAATAAATGGATGTGGTGAAGATATTTTTTATAATATGATATGTACTGTTACATTGAAAAGTAATATTGAATTCAACAAATGCTAAATAGCTAAATTCGAGGCTACATACAGAATTTACCTTGTATGTAAATGATTTTCTATCATCTCAAACATAAGGTTTTCCAAATTCCTGTGGCTTCTTATGGCTTCAAGTTTCTTTAAAAAAATACTTGTCGCCCTAACCGGTTTGGCTCAGTGGATAGAGCGTCGACCTGCAGACTGAAGGGTCTCAGGTTCGATTCCGATCAAGGGCATGTACCTTGGTTGCAGGCACATCCCCAGTAGGAAGTGTGCAGGAGGCAGCTGATCGATGTTTCTCTCTCATCGATGTTTCTAACTCTCTATCCCTCTCCCTTCCTCTCTGCGAAAAATCAATAAAATATATTTAAAAAAAAATACTTGTCATTGAACACCAAATGTTAATATGTTCTTTCTTGCCATGATTATAAAAAGTGACAAATTAGATTATTTAAATTTGTTTAGAAGTTTCCTTCTTCCTGTTAGGTCTAATTGAGTAATTTTTCTTATAAATAGTTTTCTTGTTGGAATGCAGATGCTAAATTTACTTTCAAATCCTGTGAGTGAGCATATCCATACACCATCAACTCATTTAAGATATGTTTAACAATTCTTTTAATCACCTAACATTTGGCCTACTTATTGTCAAGTATCTGATCTCTATTTGTAAATAAAAGGCAGTTGACCATTGAAATATCCAAACAATCTGGTGCTAGACAAGAACTCCTAACAGTTCATCTGAATGTTTGGGCTAAATTTATTACCATGCGAGTTCTTTAAGTTTATTCAGTATAATTCAATATTCTGTTAGCATTTTTGCGTTTGGACTTCCCCAAAGGTAGTTAAAGTTACAGTCATAGAAAATCACCTTCACTTTTACTTAGGAAATATATCTGACATTAAAGGAATATAACCATGTGCCTAAGATACATAAATATACAAATAGACAACTGCTTTAAATAGAATGTCCTCTATGTGACCATCTGAAGAGGTTATATTTATATCTATTGCTACTATACTACAAAACCTGTTTGAAACCCCTTATTGAAACTGTCTTCAGAAATTGTTGGTCATTATCAGGAATATCTATTTTTTTGTGGATTACAGAATGTTTCCCCAAACACCTCATCACCGGAATGTTAGTGCTATGAGAACAGAACTCTCCTATTCACTGCTCAATTCCCATCGCCTGTAACAGTGGCTGGCATGTCTAGTTGTGTAATAAATGTTTGTAGATTTAGTCGCATTTAATTCTCACAGCTAACCAATCTTTACCATATAAGGACAGATTTCATTTGGAAAATATCCAGAAGTCATTAGGAATAAAGTTTTGTAAGTGCAACAGATCAAGATTCATAATTCAATTTTGTTAAGGAATGAAGTATTGTTATATTATTTTATAATGAAAAGTCTACTGAAATCATTAGTAAATTACTTCTCAAGGTAATTTCAAAAGAGTATTTTCAAACATATATTACACAATGAATAACATTATTGGTAAAAATAAATCGACACTGTATTTCCTTTGAAAACAACAATTAGTCTACTATATATATATATTTTTTAATCAGCTTCTGACTGTTGCCATCTCATCTTCTCCACTGGAAAGCATGCTGGGTGGAAACTCCGCCAGCGGGGCAGGCTCTCCGCCAGCGGGGCAGGCTGAACTCCGTGGGGCAGTACTACATTTTCCAAGATGTGTGCCAAAGGGACAGCCAAGAGTGAACCAGAGACAGAGAAGCAGCGATCAGACTGTCAATCCCCAGAGGGAAAGTAGGGGAGGGTGGGGATAAGGGGGAGAGATCAACCAAAGGACTTGTATGCATACATATAAGCCTAACCAATGGACACGGACAACAGGGGGATGAGAGCATGAGTGGGGGGGGAGGAGAGACTGGGGGTTAATGGGGGGGATGAGCACACATTTGTAATACCTTAACCAATAAAGAAATTAAAGATTAAAAAAAGAGTGAAATTTCAGTTTCTTGCATAGATAGTTATGTTACCTTAAGAATTAAACTTTTTGATGTTGTTTACTTATCAGAGGGATCATAAAGTATACGTGGAAAGATTTAAAGGACTTAACATATGTAAAGTGTCTGCCAAAAAACAAGGAACCCAAAATATATTAGTTTTTTTTCTTTCATGTTCTTCACATCAGTAAATCTCCAGGAGAACCAGAGCAGAAAAGAGGCTCATCCAGATTAACCCCTATTTGAACCACCAATAGCGTCTCAGGATATTATATCACGGCAGAGTATTCTTTCAGAAAGTCCTTTCAAATCTCTTGGGGCTGCTGGGAACTGTGTTAGACAATGAAAGATAAAGCTCTCTCCTGGGTCTGGGCCATGCCCTTTTGGTATCTTTTTGTTCAATATTTTGCCCAGGTTCCCACTCCCCACTCCTGCTCACAGCTACTGTAATATGTGCTGACATGAGGATTCTTCATAGGATCTGGAATTACTCCCAAGTGCAATAGAAGAAAGTAAAAAACCACTCTTGTGCAAGGCAATGCTGGTTTGTAAGGCCTGGAGCCAAGGTGTGGTCATTTTCTTTCTTTTTCCCTCCCTCCCTCCCTCCCTCCCTCCTTTCTTTCTCCTTCCTTCCTTCCTTCCCTCCCTCCCTCCCTCCCTCCCTCCTTCCTTCCTTCCTTCCTTCCTTCCTTCCTTCCTTCCTTTCTTTCTTTCTTTCTTTCTTTCTTTCTTTCTTTCTTTCTTTCTTTCTTTCTTTCTCACAAGGAAAGGACAGTAAGGAGTAAAACCCTCAGGGAATAAAATTGGGTGAAAGAGAGCTTCAGGCTCCCAGCTTGGGACACAGCAGAGCCTTGTCACATTGACTGCATGCTGGGTATTGACCACATGCTTGATGTTTTAGATACTGTCTCTTATTTAATACTGAAAACAAAATCGTGAAAAAAATAACATGGCTATTTTACAAAAGAAAATGATCTCAGAGGGGTTAATTACACAAGGTCCCAGAGCCAGCAATTAGCGGGGCTGGATTCTGAACTCAGTTCTCCAACTCCAAGACTTATGCTCCTTCCATTCCCCTACCCAACTGCTGCATTTTGCTCTAGCTGGTTAAACAAGCATAATGTATGAAGATTATAGCATGCATCGAGTACTGACCTGTGTGAACTTATTAACAGGCATTTTTGAACACACTATTTACAAAGTTCAGTTCTACAAATTTGTAGAGTATGGCAAAACTTTTTTCAACTTTTATTATTTGAAGATTGACTCTGGCCTCTAGAAGAATACAATATCCCCATCTGTCCCACCCTCTATTCTATTCAAGAGAGCCAACAAATCTTGATCAATGTCAACAGCATTGATCACCAGTGAACGGGTGTGCACCCAAGCATCTGGGAGGGAAATCAGCTTTCTATTTATCCATATTGTTAACTAAAAATATGAAAAAATTTGAAGTTTCATAATGGCTAATAGTTGGACTGATATTGGCACTCTTATAAGTCCCCTGGATAAGAATCAGATACATAATTTGCAGGGCCCAATGCAAAATGAGAAGGTGTGTTCTCTTCCTCAATAGTTATTAAAGATTTCAAGATAGTGACAGCAAACATTAAAACAGGTGCAAGGCCCTTTTGAGCACTGGGGATCTAAGAGACTGTGCAGGTTTGCATATCTATGATGCCAACCCTGATCACAAGTCATCTTCCATTTCTGAAGTATCCTGAGAGAAGGGTAAGATCACTCATTTGTTCTCTTTCAGCATATCAAGGAATGGATATGGATTACATTACTTAGTTTTACATAACCATCAGAGAATTGATGTGGCTTAAAAAGATTCCTACAAAGAGACTGTAGATATTTAGTATGCAAGCTCAGATGAATGACAAAATAATGGCAGGGGTGATATTTTTTGTACTCCTAGAGTAATCCTCTTGTGGTGAGCTAGATTACTTTTAAAAAATTAGAAATAGCCCTAACCCGTTTGGCTCAGTGGATACATTGTCAGCCTATGGAAGGGTCATGGTTCAATTCCCAGTCAGGGCATTTCTCATGCCTTGAGTTGCTGGCTCAATCCCAGTAGGGGGCATGCAGGAGGCAGCTAGTCAATGATTCTCTCATCTTTGATGTTCTATCTCTCTCTCCCTCTCCCTTCCCCTCTGAAATCAATAAAAATATATTTTAAAAAATAAAAAATCAGAAATAATTTAAAATATGCATTTTTAAATTAAGTGAAATTAGCCTGTCCTAAGTATATATTTTATATTTAAAAAATACCTAATGATAAAATGAAACCCTCACAATTAGCAAGACTTTCAAAATATTATTAATCTGTCTTATGTTTTTTATTTCATATTTTGTATATGTTTAATAATTTGCATAATTGTACAAGTACATTTTAAAACCAAATGCCTATGTATTGGAGTTGAATGCTCGAGCACTTTTTGCTGAAAGGGATGTGAAGTCCAAGAAGGTTGGATGTCTCTAGTCTAGAGCAACATCTTGCTAAGAACATTAATGTTTCATGACATGGCATTATGAGTCCTCAGGTCAAAAAGGGTTTAAGGATTTCACAATCATATAAGTTTAGAAAATGTTGCCCACAAAGGTTCTGCATTTGCAATTTTCAATGTGCATTAGTATAGAGGCTCTAAGAAATTCTAAGAGTCAGTTTAACTTCTTTCTCCAACTTATTTTAGCAAAGACCCTGTTTTCTTACACTTTTAAAAACTGATGCCACTCATGTTTTCTAGGGTGTACCTTGGAAAATACTGTTAGAACAGATCTTTATATTTACTGTGAGAAAATCTCTACTTGGATAGCATTCAAATTCCAATCCAAAGATACAGATAGGAACATCTTGTGTATTATGACTTGGTTTGGCATTTGGCTCTGACAGTTATGAATAGTATAAACTTGGAATATCACTTAACTACTTGGAACATCTGCTTCCCTATTTGTAAAGCAGAGCCAATAATACCTAGTCTGTTGATTATTTTTATTGGACTACAAATAAAGGATTAAATAAGTTAACACATGTAGGAATCTAGTATAGCCTAACCCACCAGACACTCCATAGAGGGTTTTTAGTCTCATTACCATTATAGTATGTGATTTTTTCTTTTTTTGTTGTTTGTTTCTTTTTTCTCATCCAAGGGTATTTGAGTTTGTTTAGAGAGAGTGGAAGGAGAGAGAGAGAAAGAGAGAGAGAGAGAGAGAGAGAGAGAGAGAGAGAGAGAGAGAGAAATATTAATGTGAGAGAGACACATCGATGGGTTGCCTCCAGGGCAGGGGATCCAAACCTGTGTCCTTGACTGGGAATTGAACCCGAGACCTTCTGGGGCACAGGCCGATATTCTAACCACTGAGAAACTCTGGCCAGAGCAGTATGTGATGTTTTTTAATGATGAAAAATCTGTATATTGTAGAAATATTTTTTACTTCCAAATCAAAATGACAAACAAAAATTCCCAGGTAATATATACTATAATAAATGTTATTGGTATTAATATGCAATAGGAATAAATATGGACAAGTGAAATACATAGAACCTCAAAAGTCAATATTTTAAACGTTTCCCCTATAACTAAGCATGTTTACAAAAGCGATTGATTTGATCATTTTCTAAGCTCCCCAAATTTGAGACATGTTAAAACAAGTCAGTTTTACAAATTATTTTCTACACGCCTGTAAGTATAAACAAGTTATGATGAGCAGTCAGCTAACATTGTTGAAGGATGATTGTGGCAATTGGGCTTCAGTTCTCCTATAATCCCCATCTGCTGCCCTCCCCCAAGGATGTTTATGATGTAGGAAAAGAGAGTGTCTGCTATGCAAAGACAGTTCCAAGTCCATGTCCAACCACATTGCTGCCACTAAGATCCTCCCTTGTAAAAATTCTAGAGCTGACACCTCACGCAGTTTGGGGTCTTACCAGGTTCTGTACCATGCACATTCTTTCACTTCTCAGTTCAGCTACTAGTCCATATATATCCACAAAATCATGATCATTTATATGCTGTGTTAAGTGGTCCAGAGCAATAAAAACTCCAGTTCTTCCAACTCCAGCACTGCAGCAAGAGTGAAATTACATAAAAATTATTCAGTAAAAAGTGGTTCATGCGTATGGTGATGAAGAAAATAAGTTATGATAGTAATACATTCTAAACAGTTTTTTTTATTTGAAGGTAGATATTTTGGGAGTTTCTTTGGATTGATATTGTTACCAAGAGTGTTTAGATAGGGCAAGATGATTATTATTAATACCAAATATTTGAGTTATTTTTTTAAAGGAACACTCCTTCTCCTTTCATAGTATTTTATAGGTTGTAGTTGGAGAAGTATGCAAAATATTTTGAAAAATTGTTGAAAATTCTTAACACCCCAAACTCTGTATTAAACAAATTTTGGGTTACCAATAGAAATGCTAAACATTCAGCCGTATAGCATTTCCTCTGTATGATATTGAAACAATTTTTTTCCTGTAGAATTTTATTTACTTCCTATGAATAATAAAATTGAGAAGCTATTTCCTTTTAAAAATTAATTTAATACCCAAGACAGGTATGTGCTCCATAGAAACTATTATGTGATATACCTGCGAAGATTTATTCAGAAACTCCCATTATAAAGACAATGGGTATTTAAATAGTTAATATTTGCAGTAAATATTAAAAATGAAAAAGACATTTTAAAGGCTACTTAGTCTTATAAATGTAACTTTAAACAACATGAAACTGCCATTTTTATAGGTAAAAGTCAATTTACTGTGATTTGACCTAAGAAATAGGAGCATTACAACATAAATCTGACACATATAAATATACATAATATTTTTAACAAAGTAGTATATAATATAAATGACACAACAGTTTGCTTCTAAATGTAGTGATTTATTTACCCTGCCTGAGTAGGGTAATCAATCATTGTATCATTCAATATATTTTGAGTGTCAGACACTGTCCTAGGCATCTGGGGCGTAACAGTGAAAAATACAAAGTTCCTCACATATAAAGCTTGTACTCTAGAGGACAGATTATAGTGTTACACAAACAGACATGCATAGTATGTACAGGCAATAATAGGTGTTATGACGATACATAAATCAGGTTAAAGAGATGGAGGGTGATAGGGTAGGATAGGGTCATCAGAGAAAGCTTCTCTGATAACGTAACATTTGAAAAGAAACGTGGATAAGGTTAGGGAGGGCACCATGTGGGTATATGGGAGAGGAGCATGGCAGCTGGAGGGAGTGGAAGAACAGATCTGAGTGGCAGAATGGTCTATGTGTTCAAAGAAGAGCAAGGAGATCATGGCGAGGAGAGCGGAGTGGAGAGGTGATGGGCCGGGTCAGAGCTAGCTGTAGGCTGGTATGTGAATGTGAGAGGAAGAGGGGTGTCAAGGGTGAGTCCAGAGTTTCTGGACCAAGCAGAGTGGACTTATTGTTTTCAAGTTGGGAAGGAGGAGAAGGAGTGAGATTGGAAATTGAATCAAGTGTTCAGTTTTGGACATATTTAATTTTCAGAATTTTGTGGTCGTTCAGGATGTCATATTGAACTGAAAGTTGAGGTAAGAAGTCAGAGTTGGAGATAATAACTTAGTAGGTTTAACATGATATTTAAAAATGATTATTAACATAATCCTACTTTTCTGTGATCTCTTTTATTTATTTAAATCACAAAGGAGAAGACTCTACTGTTTTTGAGGCTTCAAGAGAGGAGGTGCTTTCCTTTTCCAATGGACTTAGTGCCAGTGGCTGTGTATACGGAAGATACAGAGAAGGTGAGGCAACTTTCCATTAAAGATTTTAATCATTAATGATGCCAGTTTAAAATAAATCACTACATTTAGAAGTAAACTGTTATGTCATTTATACTATATACTACTTTGTTAAAATATTATGTATATGAAGGGAGAATATAATTGGTAAGGTAAGAATGAGACTTTCATATCTTGTTCTATATGCTTTTTAAATATAAACATTGTTCAGATATTTTATCAAGAGAAAGCATTAATGTAATAGACAAATTTATAAAAATAGGACATATTAAGAGAATTACAAGGGCGGGGGAAAAAAGGACACATATGTAATACCCTTTGTAATACTTTAAGCAATAAAAAATAAAATAAAATAAAATAAATAAATATACCTTAAATATATATATATATACATATATATATATATATATGTATATATATATATGTATATTATATATATATATATATATATATATATATATATATATATATATAAAGAGAGAGAATTACATACAAAAAAGATGACTTGGAACTGCAATCTTCAGACATTATCATTAATGAATGAATGTTCATTTGTGTTTTAAGCTAAAATAAAATAATATTTTAAAATTGGAAAAAAGAGCAAACATTTATGTATTACTCTTATAATTTGTTTTTATTTTTTTAAAAGAAGTATTTTATTTTATTTTTTAAATATATTTTTATTGATTTCAGAGAGGAAGGGAGAGGGAGAGAGAGAGAGAGAAACATCAATGATAAGAGAGAATCATTGATTGGCTGCCTCCTGTGTGCCCCATACTGGGGATTGAGCCCGCAACCTGGGCATGTGCCCTTGACCGGAATCGAACCCGGGACCCTTCAGTCTGGAGGCCAACACTCTATCCACTGTGCCAAAACAACGAGGGCTCTCTTATAATTTAAAATCCAGAATATTCCTGGAAAAAGTTGATCATTTAAATTACAGATTGAGTTTTTTCCTCTAAAAAAAGTAAAAAACTGGATGAATTGATATTTTCTTATTTAACTACACTAATTATAATATATACCCATTTGAAAAATTACCAATAAACTAAATGTTAGAATTATTATGATTAATAATAAACTTATTGATTACTATAATAAACTTTAAAATTATTATAATAGCCAACTTATTAATTATTACGATTAATTAATGTATCCAAAATATATTGCTAAATAAAATGTTTTATTGTGGTAAATGATACACAACATAAAATTTACCATTTTAACCATTTTGCAGTGCATAATTCAGTGCCGTTAAGCACACTGACACTGTTGTGCAATCATCACCACTGTCCACTTTCAGAAATTTTTCATCACCCCAAACAAAAGCTCTGTACCCATTAAACAGTAACTCCTCATATCTCTCTCCCCCCAAGTCCCTGGTAACTATCATTCTTTCTGTCTATATTAATTTAGCTATTCTAGCTATCTTATGTAAGTTGAATCATAAAACAGTATATCATCCACTTTTTCTCTAATCTCCAAACTCCAATTGTTGAAGACACTCAAGTTGAAATTGATTTAGATATATCATGTTAGAAAACAAAAATTGTACCAATCTGTCCAGAAACACTCTGAATACTAAATAACCTTAAGTTTTATTTCTAAGTGTATTAAATACTCATATAAATAATGAAGGGGAAAAAATCTCAATTTATACTCATATTCATTAACCATGTTCAGAGGCTCAGGTCAAAGGAAAACATTTGAATAGCTAAAACTTTGTAGAAATTTGGAATTATACTTGGGTTGGTCACTTAAATTGATCTTCAATTTCTTTTAATTGTCCTCTGTAATATCCATCTAGAAATTTGCTTTTACAAGAAATGTTTAAATTGCAATAGTATACTAATATCTGTTGAAAAGATAAGGTGTTTATTCATAAAATCTTACACATACACACAAACACACATACATTAGTGATGGGCTATCATTTTTAATTTTTAAAAGGCCTATAAAGGCAAAATCCAGGCAAGAATTCAGGAAAAGTTCTATACTGGTATATATGTCTTTTAGACATATTTTATTTCTGCCATGTGAACTTTTATAAAGCCACATCTTTATTTATTATAGCCAGTAAAATATCTGAAAAGTAAAAGCTGGAATGAATCTACATTAACTTCTGCCAGAAAAAAATAATCAATGGTATCATGATAATGAAAGACCACATTGAGTTTAAAGACTATTTATAGTGTCTCATATAAGGTTCTAATAATGTATCTTTCTTACCTGCAGTGAACAATCATAGGTGTGGTGTCATGTGCTCGACTTGCTCGAACCAACTTCACAAAGTGAATTAGTGGGGTACTGTTTTCAGGAACCCCATGCTCAGGCCAAGCAGTAAAGTTGCACTGTCGGACAGTCATGCAATCCCCATGCTAAACAAAGTGACAGATTTAAGAAGCATGACACAATCATTTAAGTACATAATGAAGGCTGAGAGAGCTGATGTCTTTTGAAAGTGATCTTTTAAAAATGACTGTTTACCAAACAGAAAAACTGTGTTTTTATTTTTCCTGTAAGAAAGGTCTTTTACTGCTTCTACCATAAAAACAATTGCCTTTAGTATGAATAAAAACAATAAGAAAGCCTGCAAAGAGATGATAACATATTGATATTCAAATGTAGTATAACTTTCTGTAGCATTGTAAAAGTAGATTTTGAAACAATTTTTGACCCCAAACTTACATAAACACTTTCACCAATTATTCAGAATACAGATATTGGGTGTCTGATAATGTCAGAAAGTACAAAGATCCTTATATTATTATCTGTGTATATAGACACTTCTATAGACTAATAAAGAGAGATCCCACACTCTCACATCTGTACTGAATGTAGATAGAGATGAGTGATTTGGGAAATTCTTGGTTTAAATAAAATATTAAACCTCGTAATCTAGTTGTTTCTTCCTTTTCCCCCCTTGTCTACCTAAGAATTTGATGCTAACTGGTTAATATAAACTTCAACCATGTGATTTGGAATTCGGACACAGTGATATAGATATTGAAGTTAGATGACAATTCAAAACTTCTGTTTGAGACACAATGGGAAAGCATTGTTGACTATACAGGTATCATTGCAAGGCATAGGTCTAAGAATTCATTTTACAAATTTAGAGCATTCATATTTGCTATTATGTTCCTGCCCCCGCCATTTTTTACCCTTTCAATTTTCAGATCCCTGATGGTCCAATCTATTTGAACATCCTCCATTAGCTTTGTAATCACTATATCTCCAAACACCGTAACTGGTTTGTTGTCCTCTGGCCAATACTGATGGCATCTGATCTGTATTCAGAGAAAATCACCAGTCATAAGAACCACTGTTATATGGATATGTATCACAGTTATTGCTACTTAGTTAAAATTGCCTTATAGATATCCAAGTTATTGATGATTTGCAGTATTAGCTGAAATTGTCACACATACATTAACACATTTGTAAAATAATATTTTGTGAAAAGATTTTTAAAAAACTTACCCGCCCTTTTTCAAAACACTGTGTTAGCATTACCAATGTTTTTGCTCTGGTTTCCCAAACCATTCTCCAAAAATCCCCAACTGTTCCTGGTAATGGACCTTGAGTAGCAATAAATTCATTTGGACATAAGTAACCCTAGAAGGACATAAATACAACATTGCATCAGCATTTACATATATATGTATATGTGTGTATATATATGTAAATAGATAATAGGGTTTCTTTTGTTTGTTTTTTATTACATATGTCTCCTTTTCCCCCCACCCCACTGACCTCTCCCTCGCCACTACCAGACATGCCCTCATTCCCCTACTGTCTGTGTCCATTGGTTATACTCATATGCATGCATACAAGTCCTTTGGTTGATCTCTTAACCCCCTGACTCCCCAGCCTTCCCTCTGAGGTTTGATGGTCTCTTCGATGCTTCTCTGTCTCTGGATCTGTTTTTGTTCATCAGTTTATGTTGTTCATTATATTCCACAATGAGTGAGATCATGTGTTATTTATCTTGCTCTGACTGGCTTATTTCACTTAGCATAATGCTCTATAGGTCCATCCATGCTGTTGCAAATGATAAGAACTCCTTCTTTTTTACAGCAGCGCAGTATTCCATTGTTTAGATGTACCACAGTTTTTTAATACACTCATCTACTGATGGGCACTTAGACTGTTTCCAAATCTTAGCTACTGTGAATTGTGCTATGAACATAGGGATGCATATAACTGTTTGATTGGTATTTCTGATTTCTTGGGATATATTCCTAGAAGTGGGATTACTGAGTCAAATGGGAGTTCCATTTTTAATTTTTTGAGGAAACTCCATACTGTTTTCCACAGTGGTTGCACCAGTCTGCATTAGTTATTGAGCAGTATATGAAAAATATACTAGTTGTAAAATAGTTTAATATTTTAAAATATTGTACAGTTTGAATGCTAAATAATATTAGATACTCAAAATGTCCAACACCTAATTTTAATCTCACAATGTGATATATTAAACAAACTAACTGTCCTTGAAATTTATTTCTAACTTTTCAATAAAACATGGACTACATAAAAAAGAAACCCGCAATAACGTTGACCTTAATCAAATGCTTACTTTATGCCAGAAAATATACTAAGAAATTTTTTAGTAAATATTTTAATTAACTTATTTCTTCCAAAACCCTTGTGAATAAGTACTATTATTATCCTCATTTTATAAATGATGATACTGAAGCTTAGAAATGTGAATTTGCTCAAGGTCTCACAGTTGGTGTGAGTCCAGAGCCAGTACGCTTACCCACTCCACTGCTTCTGTCATATATTCATGGGTTTTACAGAAATTTTCATTCTCTTCCTCTAAGAAATTACTTATCTACTTAAACTGTGGCGTTAGTGTTTATTCTCTAGAGCTCAGAACCAAGAGTAACGTTGGTTACAGATACAGAGACCAGGCGGATGGTTGCCAGAGGGAAGGCAGTTTGGAGGACTGGATGAAAAAGGTGATGGGATTGAGAAGTACAGATTAGTAGTTACAAAATAGTTATGGGGATGTAAAGTATGGCATAGGAAATATAGCTAATAACGTTGTAATAACTATGTATGGTGCCAGGTGGGTACTGGGAATATCAGGTGGAACACTTTTAAAGATATGGTTGTTTAACCACTGTGCTGTACACCTGACACTAATACAAAATAATATTGCATATAAATTGCAATGGAAAAAAATAGAAAATAAATAAAAATGAAGGAAAGAAAAGAGTAATGTGGGTAATATGAAGTTTTATTTAGCTAATACAAGACCACAGAATTTTTTAAAATATATTTTTTATTGATTTCAGAGAGTAAGAAAGAGGGAGAGAGAGACATAGGAACATTATGATGTGAGAGAATCATTGATTGGCTGCCTCCTGAACACCCTATACTGGGGATCGAGCCTGAAATCTAGGCATGTGCCCTGACCAGGAATCAAACCATGACCTCCTGGTTCACAGGTTGACGCTTAACCACTAAGCCATGCCGGCTGGACATATGACCAGAGATTTGCTTCAACTTTATTTTGATAGCTCTTCTACATTTTATCAAATTGTGCTAAACCCTGGTCCATTCACCTGGAATGTAGGCATGCAACTTGTGCCATATCTGTGGATTTTTCTTACAAAGGTACTGTGTAAATAAAAAGGTAATAATGGAATCATATCTATTCCAAACATCAAAATATTTAAAGAAATAGGAATAAAAGAAAAAATTATTTTTAAATTGGAATTATCTTAGTAGTCCGAGAATAAAGTATTATATAAGAATAATACAGATTTTTAATTTCAAGTAATTTATTTTACTTGAAAGAATAATGAGGCACTTTAGGTGATTTCCCTAAATCTCACTGCTAGCCATTGACAGTCTCTGGGTAAAACTTTGAGTCTCTTAAAAACATTAATTGTTAAAGCATTTCTGTTTTTCCCGTCTCAGTTGAAGTAAACATGACTGTTCAATTATTTCACATTTTAAGAGTTTGGAGTTATTTTTAAGACTGAAAAAGCAATATATATTTAGTATACAATGTTTGGAAAACTCAGAAAAGTATATATAATAGAATGAGGAATTCACCTACAATCCCATTATCCAGAATAAAAAAACCACTAATGTTTTCATCAATTTATTCACAGTTTTTTTAATATGCACATTCCTGCATTCAAATAATATTGATGAATGCCTACTATGTGCCAGGCACTATTCTAGGAGCTGACAATTCATCACTGACAAAAGACACTAAAATTCCTAACCTCATTTATCTTGTATTCTAGTTAGGGGAAATAGAGATTAAACCTATTAATAAGTTTACTAAATAACAAGATACATAGAAGTTTTAATAGTGATCCATGCTATGAGTGATGGCTTTTGGAAAATAGGGTGTTCAGAAAACACTCCATGGTAACAGCTTAGAAAAGACTTAAAGTTAAGAAAGAGAGTAAGCCCTCCATTACTGGGGTGGGAGGAAGTGTTCCACATAGAAAAAAAGTCAAGTGTAACAATATTAAAGGAGAGATGTGTCTGGATTGTTCTATGAACAGCAAGTGGCTGGAATGGAGTTCATTAGGGGGGACAGTATTAGATGATGGCATCAGAAAGAACAGGGGATGGAGGATGAGGATGTTTTTAGGTCCTTTGTTTTTTACTATGAATGATACAGAAAGCAGTTGAAAATTTATAAACATACAGAGTGTATGGTTTAACAGTTTCATTCTGGTTTCGTAAGAAGACTAGCCTATAGGGGGTTAAAGGTGGAAAGAGAAAGAATCGTTAGAAGGTTATTACAACAAACAAACCAAAGGGGTAGCTGAGTGATAGCAATGGGGATGGTGAGAAGTGATGAGATCTGGATATATCTTGAAGACAGAGCCGGCAGAATTTGTGTGATTGGATGTTGGGTATAAGAAAAATAGAGGAATCAATAATAATTCAAAAGGAAGATGGGGAAGACTTCAGGATAAGCAGATTTGAAGGGAAAATTAGGAGTTCATTATGAACATATTAAACTGGAAACTCCTAGCAGATATTCAAGTGGAAATGTAATGAAGGCAATTGGGTATAAGAGTTTGGAATTGAGGAAGAAGTTTAAGCTAAAATATGCATACATTTGAAAGTAATCAGCATATAGATCTTACATAAAATCATGAGAATGGAAATTACCATGGAAATGAGTTTGGAAAGGAACTAAATTCAAAGATCGGGCTGTAGATAATTTCAATGTTTGGTAGTTGAGGAGATAAGAGAGAACCAATGAGACTGAGATAAAAGTATCAATAAGCTGTAGATGGGATATTGAGAAAACAGTGTTTGTAAGCCAAAGGAAGAAGGTATTTCAATGGTGGGTATAATTAATTATAATTGACCAAGTTATAAAATACTAGAGGCTTGGTGCACGAAAATTGGTGCACTGGGGTAGGGGGGAAGGTGCCTCAGCCTGGCCTGCACCCTTTTGCAGTCCGGGAGCCCTCAGGGGATGTCCCACTGTGGCTTACCACTGCTGTGGACATCCTTAGCTCTCCCGCCACCACTGCTGTGCTTGCCAGCCTTCAGCCTGGCTTGTGGCTGAGCAGCACTCCCCTTGTGGGAGCTCATTGACCACCAGGGGGCAGCTCTTCCCACCCCCATCACGCCGCTGCTGCCACTGATCACTACCCCCCCATTGTCATACCCTCCCTCTGCCCACTGGCACCCACCTTGGCTGGCCTGGCACCGCCTGCTCACCGGCCCCACCCCTGGTTGTTCTGCCGTTCAGTTGATTTGCATGTTAGACTTTTATTATATAGGATTTCTCTTAGTAATTTGCATTTCACTTTTTCAAGGACTCAATGTCCTTAAGTATTTTAATACTAGAGGCCCAGTGCATGAAAT